>NC_045144.1:5525675-5848175 GCF_008831285.2 Nymphaea colorata
AATCTATCGACAGTGAGTCTCCCTGTTATGCCGTAAGTTTTCAAAAAGGCAGTTTATGAAATTTTTAAAATTAAAGTGTGTTTTTTACATACTACATAATATTTGGGTCAATTTTCAAAGTTTGGTGAGAGGGGAGGTCTATCGAGCCCTACCTGCCTCTTTCCTTCTTCAGCGCAGACAAAATTTCTGCCCATTAGCACACGATTTCTTTCTTTTTTTTTGTTCTTGCCCGTGGAGAAGGGTCGTCTTCTTTTCACAGAAGCTCTCTGCATGCAACTGCTCATTCTCGTAGCGCAGGTTTGCATCAGCTCCTCTTCCGCATCTCTCTCGAGGTAAGGCGTGCACTTGCCTCTTTCTATCGCGTTCTATTTCCAAACAGCGTGTGTTTCCTGTTTGCCTTTCCCCAAATCGCAGCCTTAGTCTTCTTCTTCGCCTGCTCTTAAATCCCATCAATGGAAAAACAGAAAAGCAATAAAGGGAGAGAGAAGGGAAATAAAGCAGATTCTGTCATATGAAAAACTGGTTGTTCACCTCGAAAATGCTCTTATCTGTTGTGCTGTTTCGTATGCTGACACAAACTGCTGATCCCCAACCCAAGGCTCCCATGCCCACCACGTATTTTTAAATGATTGGCTCAGCAGAATTGGCTTCACACTCTCTTTTTGTCCCCTTAAGCTCCTTTCTTTTATTAGAGACCTTATTGAAGCAGGAAATGTGGTTAAACTGATGATAAAAAGATGTTTCCATACAACATTTCTCGCCTATGATTCCGTTGTTAGGTACTGGCAAGGCTCAGTCACTACATTTGCTCCAGTGGGGGATTTTCATATATATATATATGTATATATATAACAAAGCAAATAGTGAATATGTTAATGTGAAAATAAATAAACATTGAAGGGCTGATGTGGGCAGTTCATATGTGGCTCCATCAATGATTTGCGTTCAGTTTCAATCAGTGTGGACGGCTTGTCTGTCTTTGCCCCTGATCTCATTCTAATGCATTTGTTTTGTAGTGTTGCGGTCTGTTGGATGCCCTTTTAAAAATTTTGAAATTTTAATTAGAAAGCCGTTTTGATATTTAAATTTTAACACAAGTACAGTAAAATACTATTGGGTTGTATGATCAAAATATCAAAGTAAAAACGGCTGCATATTGTTAAAATCAACGCATTATTTATGTGATCATCTTGCTATCGGATAAGATAGGAATGCGGCCAAAATTGTTGCTATCAGCTTGTGACCTGTTGGCCACAACAGCGCCTTCCGGCTATGAACTAGCGTGCTTTGGAAAAGGGCCTGCTTACAGCATGGATGTTATATGAATATCGGACTTCCATGCGCTGACGTTTTTCTTTGTTGGTTGCTAAATGCTTTTATGATTTTATCTGTTTAGTTATATTTGGGTCTGTCCATCGTACTTCCTAGCATTAATGATATTATTGGCTTTTGCTTCAAATTGTATGGTTTCATCTTTTATTCTTGCCTAGTTCTAAATATTGCTTAGAACTTTCCCATAATTCTCCTTTTCTTGTGTTTACAGTTATGACTTGTGGCCTAATTTTGCTGATGGCTGGTCAAATTTGTCATGAGAAAGGGAAGCCTCTATGAGGCAGCACATTGTTGTAGACAAGCTTTAGCAGTCGTTGTCTGGTATGCCTTTTCTTCCTTTTTTTTTTTCCTTTCCTTCTTAGTTGGTGGCTTGCGCTTGTCTAAAACAGTCTTATTGTCAAAAAATGTTTCGCCTTAATGTAGCCCCAATTAATTGTCATAGTCATACAATATGGTGAAGGTTCATGGTTCCTTACAAGAATCAGTTGCTTTGTTCTTTGAAGAGGAAATCTGTTTTCTATAAATGTTGTAGAATAGCATAGTTTGATTTCTTTACTAATGTACTTTATATTTGGTTTTTTTTTCATTTGTATTATTCTTGCCTTGTGTGCTTGAGTGTTGTATGTTCATCTTGACTGCAAGCATTTTGTCTTTTGATCTTCTTGCATGTGATTATAATTTTTTGAATTTGCTGTGATTTTTACTGACCTTTAATAGTTTAATTAGGAAAAATTGTTTTCTGAGAACCAAAATTGGTTTCTGTTCTACTTTCTACAGAAATTGGGCAAAATAAAAAAATACAAAAAAAAAAAACAAAATTGTTCAAAAAATTCTGAATTTTGGTTTTCTAAAATCCTCTACTACTGTAGAGTAAAAAAAATCGTTAGTTTTGGTTTCAACTCTTTACGTTATAATGTCTTTTAACCCAGATTTGTGAACCTATCAGAAATCAAAAAGTCTGCCTCTGTTCTATATCCGAACACTTTTTTACTTTTACTTTTTTGCAGACAACCTTACATTCAGAGTCTAACAGTATCCAATCCCATAGTTCTCATTATCATTTCCCTAATGTTTTTACCAAAGCTGCTGAATAGGACTGGTTTATCCTGTGCTTCGATCAAGGAAAGGGAAGAGCCTAACCTAAACCTCTTGCAAAACTTTCAATCAGTTGATGACCTAACATTTATGAGAACTCGTCACCGTTAAACCAACTTTTTATGTAGAATATCATACTTTTATAGGAGAGTTGGTGAAGTTTGTTCTTCTGCCCATCTTATTTTCCGTTTACCCATCCTCTTTAGGGAGTAGAGTTCTGCCTCCTCGTGATATACCATTTGATGTCAAGAACTTTTGTAAAAGAAAAAGTTTTTAATTTTGTCTTAAACATTTTAAAAATGTCTTCTCTCACAATGATATGTCTTTGCTTTACTCTTGGTATCTTTCCAAGTAGGAGAGAATTCCAAGTTTTTGTTGTCAATCAATGGAAGAGGATAGCTGAAAAAAACTTAGATTTGAACAATAAGAAAAACTCCAATGAAGCTGAGGAAGTCAAGAATAGGAAATGCTATTGACTCTTGTGTTCAAACATTTGCAAGGATTTAACATGAAATTATACTGAGAGAAAAGCCACAATGCTCTGTAAGATCTTGGTAGGTAGCAAAATGTGAGTTGAGAGATAGGCACGGAGCTTGTGTAGTTATTCCTCTGAGTCAGTAATCGAGAGTACCGAGTAGACATAAAGTTGATTTATGTCTATTTCGCGAAGATAATGACTTATGAACTTTTGGTTCATCGAAAACCCGTAAGGTGAAGCGGATTCGACACGTGACAAAACTACACTTAACCACCAAACCGGTGGAGCTTCGTAGTAGCTTTTGAGGTGGTGAGGTATTCCCTCAAAGGTGAAGGTTGGCCTGAAAAAAAAAATGAAAGAAAAAGAAAAATCAAAAGGCAAAAAAACTCAATGCAAAAGAAAGAAAAACAAAAAAAAAAAAACCAAGAGAAAAAAACGAAAGGTGTCTGCCAAGAGATGAAAGACATGAAGGCTGAACTCGCAAGAATTGAATGTGACAATCTTTCGTGGATGTGCAATTTTGGGGTCAATATTTGCTCCTTTTTTTTTATTACCGAAGATGTCGAGGATGATTTCTCTATGTTCACATTTTGGAAATTGAAAGATATCCCTTTTAGAGGTTCGACGACACTGATGCGAAATGAATCCTAATGTTTGTACGGTACTATGGGCAAATGAATGAGATCAGAAGAGGTGAATATTTGAAAGCAACTTGCAAAATGCTGCACCAATGCCCCTGTACAGCATTCTAAGCATGAACATTTATAAAATAATTGTGTACTTAATGCTCATGTATTTTATGTGAGGTATACTATAGTTTCTTTATTTTTTTGTATTCATGCTTTCTTGTAGAAATGGTCTAACCCTTTTCTTCTCCCACATTTGGTGCAGGTGATATCTTTCATGCAGCTCCTAATATTGATCATTCACAGGAATTTGTACGCAAGGATATAAAGGTCTGGTTAAATTGGCTTCGGAATGATATTGGCTTTGATGGATGGAGCCTTGATTTTGTAAGGTGGATCAGATTTCTCACATATTAATTATTCTTTCAATTTCTGTGGTTTAGTCGTGCTGATATTCACGGCATTGTTCATTTGCAATGTGTCAAATTTTCAATGGGTATAGGGACATGTGGTTACATGATGCAGAATGTTCATAATCCGGATTTGTATGTAAAGAAGCAAAACATTAGTTAGCAATGTGTTGTTTGCAGGGGATTTTCAGGTCATTATGTGAAAGAGTATATTGAAGCTTCAAACCCTGCATTTGCTATAGGGGAATACTGGGACAGCTTGTCTTATGAAGGTGGCAACCTTTGCTACAATCAAGGTAGTCTTCTTTTTTTTTTTTTAATATCTCAGAGCTAGTTTTGATATTATTATTATCATATCTATGTTTCCAATTTTGTGCTTTCGAAGAACTTAATGCACCAGACTTTGTGTTCTTCTAACTTATGCTCTAATAGCTGTTCATCAACCATCATTTTGATTGTTGAAAATTGTGTCATTATTGTAGCTTAAAAAGCTGATATAATAGGATATTCAAGTGTTTTCCATATGACTGCCATGTCAACATTGTTAACTTGTATTATACTATTTTTTTATTTGTTCATATCGCTTCATAACTGCCTGTAGGTTGTTGGGCTTTTGTGGATTTAAAATTATTATGCTTAGATATTTAAAAGGGCATATAGTCTAGAAAAAGAAAGAGGATTGACTGTTGCTAAAAGATTTTCAATCCCTGAAAATGTTATTGACACCATAGTAAGTCAATATTGAAATCTGTATCACATGGGTGCTCCTAAATGGCTGCCGCACTCCTGTCACATCCATGTAGACATTTGCGCTGGTGCGGGTGCTTCTCTGACATAGCACATTCGGCTCAGTTAGCCGAACTGGCCAGAGCTAACCAATTTAAAACTGCACATAACTAAACTATCTAATATAAAAAGTTTATATGTTTGACACAGATTGAAATGTAAAGAAGAAGAGGGTGAACCAAAAATATTGTAAGGGAAAAAGCACCTTATCAATTGGCAAGTTAGTCTAGAGGCAACTCCTCCTATTGTTAGAGTAGCTTCTTTTAAATATGGTTGTAGAGCTTTGGTTAGTTGAGCCAGCAAAAAACCTCTAATAGATCCAATTGCATCACAACTTTAGCTGCAGTTGCTGTTTTTTCAAACCTTTTCAGCTTTGGGCACCTTGGTTTTATCTGTCCAAGTTCTTGGTAATCAAAGGAAATAATGTTTCTGTTGGATTCTTCATTGTTCTTGCTTTGGAGCTGGCCCAACAGCCAGCTCCTTTATCCTTCTTGTTTTCTTTTCTTCTATAAATGAGGGACTTGAGTTCCTTGCTTACGGCTATAAGGCCTGTTATTCTGTACTGTTTAAAGTTTCAGCAATGCATGTTTATGCACCTCTAATTTGAGGCTTTTCTTGAGTGAGTTCTTGGTAAGCCTGGTGCCCTCAAGTTTATGATATTGAAGAATCTCTGTCTGTTGGTCCAGCTCTGGTTGTCACCTAATACGTATTTCTGAACATCATTTTCCCTCCACTTTCTTTCTTTGGAAGATGAATTTCAATTTCCACATAAATATCTGGATGCTCCTGAATCAATAAACCACATACTACTTTAATGAGTTAAACCATCATCCATGCTACCGACAAGCAACACCAACCATGGGAAAATTGGTGCTGGATAGGTGAAGAGATTGTAATTCATCATTTCAGCCCTGCTCAGAATGACTGAATCATTAGTGGGATCAGTAGGTGCCTCTATCTCTGGTATTGCAACTTGAGCTCTAAGAGCATTTGGCTTAGGTGGTGGAAAATGCGGGCAGCCATTCTCGTCCCAACACCTGTCTTCTAGTTGCCTAGACCTGCCACAAAACACACACAGAAGTTTACTCTACTTCACACCCCTCAGCCATAACCCCTTCCTCTAGTACTCAAAAGGTGCCTCAATCACTTCATGAGGAAATTGCTAAAGCAGATGCTTGAGACTCTAGGTGACATTGAGGAAGAGAGACTGCAGACCTACTTAGATGATTGTAGGTATAAGCAAGAGTCGGAACATTAGATGCATCAGATGCAGTCAACATCTAAACTTTGGCCATGGAGTATTCAGATGACACATATAAGGAATCTAGCAACTATTTATGATGATCTTTTTGTTTGGCACAACATAAATCCCTATGAGCATTAAGTTTTTCAAAGCAGCCTTTTCCAAGGCATAATACTGCACCAAAGTCTGATCTCCTTACTGTATCTTATGACCTTCCTGCTCAACTTGAAGAATATGACTAACAGTAGTCTTCTGTCAGTACATACCATGCAGATGATCTCACTTTTTTTTTGTTGTGGTATAATAAATAAGCCCATGTGCAACATGAGGCAGCAAACTCTTCATAATATATAACATAACTATGTCATTTTCTTCTATGCATATAGCAGGAAATCTTAAACAATATATTATCTTAAAAAACTCTTGAACTCATAAAAAAGTTTTAATTTATCAAATTAAAAATTATTTATTTAATCAATCAATTAAATTACTTTGTATAATCATATAATATGTCCAAAAGTCCTAGGTATTTTATATATAACACATAATTTACAATAAGTGATCATCATGAAATAATAGTTTACTCAATTAAAATATGTTATTAGTAAAAAATTAACCAATTAATGTTCAATATTCATAATTTTTATAACTAAAGTATGAAAGCTTTTAAAATTCAGAGGATATAACTTAAAATTCGAATTAGGATTGAATTTTAAAAGCCCCCATCACCCCACGTTCCTACGCCGATGCTCGCAGTAAATCGGTGGATCCGTTGCCGGCCAATTAATATCCAAATACGTGTTTACTGACCCAATAAATTGTGATGCACGTCCAAAAAAACTGCCGGGTGTCAAAGTTTCCCCGTTTTTAGGAAATTTCATGTGAAAACAATCACTTATCTAAATCTACAAATTAGCCAATGCCAAATCGCACATTTTGGTTCTTTCTTTTGTAATTACAGAAAAAGATTTTGGTTTGACTTTTTTTTTATTAGCAAGTAGGGGTAGATGGACCTCTACCAAATGATGTTAAAAATGTGGAAATGTCTACATTTGCTAAAAATATGGAAATGTCGACATTGAGATCCAATCCGACGACAATGGGTTATCAGGACCAGATCACGATCTCGGTACAGAGCAGCTGGTTTTTTCATAGCAAAGACATTTCCAAAATTTTCCACAAACTTTTTAATATTTGTTGAAAACTTAAATCCTAAACAAGCGATCAATGTGGTGGTTCTTTTAGATAAATTACCATAAATGAGAAGTTTATTTGCTTTGAAAAAAAAATATTCTTGTTTTGGCATATCACCAATTCAGACCTATGGGACATTGAAAATAATTCAGCCAAGCAATTTGAGACCACGCAGTGAGCCGTCTATTTACCTAAGGGTCATGACTTCAGTTGGTTTCTCAATCCAGAATTGAACCCTTAAAACCACAAGTTCAAGAGGATCAAGTCCTGATCTTTTCAAAAACAGCACAACCTTCTGCCAGAGACTAAGGTCAAGCAAGGGCCACAACCTCTCTGCCTTGTCAACCAAGGTCCCCTTGACAAAAGGTCACGCCTTTCGACAACGGAAGACGCCTTAGTGAAAAAAATTTCTTGCAACCACTTAATCAATCGTCAATTGATATTCAGAAAAAAAAAATCAAAATCGGAAAAGCAAATCGATGGAGGTTGTTGCAGAATTCCAGTAGTTGTTGTAGATCGAGGGTCTAGAGAAAGAGAGAACAAACAAAACCGAGGGCTTTTTTGGCCAGTCCTCATTTCTGTTGGAAAGAAAGAGATGCTTGTACCTCAGTTGTCTCCGCCTACGCCTACTGGTGGTGATCTGCTGCCGCTGTCTACCGATGGATGATGACATATGCGAGCAAAAGCGTTTCCAGTTTCCTCAAAAAGATAATTTCGTCCAACCATAAACTTTCATATTAGATATGGATCCAAATCAGAGCATATCCAACCCATTAAAATATCAACCAGAACCGCGGAATGCAGACCCAATGCCGATAAGCAAAATAAAATTTAAGAACAAGAAGATCGAACAAGATGAAGACCAATGTTTATACCCCTGATCATGCAAAAAATTATGCATTATTTTTAACATGTAACAAGATGGGTAGAATTTAAAAAACTGATTTTCATGAAAAACAAATGCTTACCAATGGGCATGTCATCAATTGTGTAGTCCATGAATTTTGAACACTAGCAGCATGAACAAGATCTATACGTGCACATCTAGTTAGTAGAAAAGCAACTGCACATATAAATTACATAACTGTAAAGAAAGTACTTAAAACTTATCATCTTAGATTGAATCTACAACCTTGCACCAACAGACAAATTTACCATTATTACACTCAATAAACAAGACACTATTGCTATGAAAGTAGATTACAAAAATACATGGCTATAAAGAAGACTTTTAATCCTAGTCATAGTCATGCAAAGAAAAACAAGACAGGAGAACATAGCCTAATGGGATTAATAAGTTTCCCATTTTCCAAGCCAAATTCACAAGAACATTTGTCCAATCCACAGCTTATTAAGAACTGAGGTAAGTGGAACACATACAGGCTGAATACCACACACAAAGTCCAGTCTGTCAGTGTAACAGCATCAATGACTTGCTCCTCGTGCTCCAAACCAGTTTTGGTATGTATACCAATGTATTTCCTGTCAACAACAGTCTTAATCAGTGTTATAAAAACCTCACTGTGAATCAAACTGGTTAGGGTGCCCATTTGGTGAATTGGCTGATTCAACGACTCAATCAGTTGGGCTTAGAAACAAATATTATTTACTTTTGTCAAAGAATAAATAAAATAAGAAAAATCTCAAAAGACTTGAGAATATAACAAAAAAAGTGACAGCAAGTCTATATCATCAGTTTGCCAGCAATTTGCTCCACACTTGTGCTTCATAATTTGTTTCCCTTTTGATCAAGATGACATTTGTGATTCATAATTTGTTTCTCTTTTGATCAAGATGACGGCCAAACAGCTCATAATATTTGGCATCTTCTGTTGCAGCATCGTTTCAACAGGCCAAAGCGACAGATGCTCACAGCAAAAAGAAAATAGGAGGAAAATGAAAAGTTGTCTTATGGCAATTTTCAAAAGCAGCCTTCAGAATAGTGTTTAGGAGATGAGGAGACCCTCTGACTTTGCAGCTAAGAAAAGAGATGTTGTGGCAAACAACTGCATGGACAAAAAACTTGCATAAGTAACTCTCCCTATGAGGCACATATCATTTCTAAGAAAGAACATGAATTTGCTTCTACTAGTGCATACATCCTATATGGAAAATATGGTCTCTTCTACTTTAAGTCACTTTGTCAAGTTTCTTCAATTTCTTCCTTTTCCTTTACAATTAGATTTTCACATGTGTACAAGGAAAAAAATGCTATAATACAGGTTTTCATACAAGAACTTGCCAAAGTCCAGCTTGAACTCTGCAAACCTACATCAAATGTGCGAAATTTTGGAGGAAAGAAATATTTTATAGGCACAACATAATTGTGGTAATCTGTACAGCAATTGTCTGTTCCATAAAAAAAAGTCAAAAACAAAGAGAAATTAGAACATAGTAACAGCATTAAAATCCTATATGACAAACTACCTGAACCCTTACTATCTTGGAGAAATTCAACAATGACATCAAAAGACAGCGGACACTTATGTCAAAACATAGAAGTACCAACAAGAAGAAACACGAGAACATCCTTTTCAGTGACAATGATGCATATATACTTCCATTCTTTAATCGTTATTGACATCCCAAGCTGTGGAGGTGGCACCTTCAGTTGAACTTGAGCATCAGATGACAATTGGTTTGGAGAAAACAGAGCTTTACATGCTTGTTTACATATCAGAGAGTACAATGCAAATGCCCCACCTGCAATAAAATTGAGCAGCCAAAGGCAGGTCCTGCAATTAGATCTGATAACTAAGATTTAGTTACAAGCACAAAAAGAAAGCATGCTTTCAACTGTATGAATTGACATGTTAACTCTGAAAATAAAAACACTATATATGCACATTTGAACAGTGGGCCCAGTTCTAGCCTTCTAGGCTGCACTAATACACCACTCAGCCATATCCACTTGCATTGTGATATTTTAGAAATGCCATAAGAATTCAAGCACTAGCTGCACATCATCAAATACATGTTCTTCAGTACTTGTGCATGTGCACATCTGTCTTTCTACTTGGGTATGAGAGAGAGAGACACACGCACATGTTCATGACAGAGACCCTGAGTCATATCTTCCATATGCTTTAAACCACAACAAACATAAAAAGGAAATTTCTTGTCTCTAGTTGTATTAACTACTTTGGTTTTTCCAGAAAAGTTGTCGTTGAGGCATCAGAGGCTCATGGTTCACCGACCACAACAGGCCTGGCAGGCAACCAAGTTCAGGAAAACCCAAAATGTTAGGATCAAGTTCACGAATTCATGCAATGCATAAAATGCTTGCCATATCAAGTATTAGGAATTATTCTTGGGAATATATATATATATATATATATATATATCACTGTTCACCTTCTAATTCACGGGCATTACCTACACAACATCTGGATAAGAACATCAAAAACCAATAACAAATCTAAAAACAAGCTTTCCATGACATTCTGAAATAAGCCTTAGCTGTGTCATTTTCACGCCTAAAAAAGCTTACATTCTGATATAATGTTGGACCAACCTCAACCCACCTTCTCCTCGAATGTAGGAAAAACATCTCCTGCAATAGCCTCGACTACCATGAGACAAGAAGAAACAAGAAGAAACTGGATACTAACCTGGTCCAAAACTATGAAGGACCCAGCTGTTGAAGCAAAGGCATGGGTGGGTAGTTGGTGACAATGAAGAATAACTCCACCCCCATTTTGAAAAACCATGTATTGCAAGCCAAGACAAATATTAGATGAAGCCAAAAACAAAACTCATGCAACTTCAAAAGGATAGAACTTTTCAAAAATGTCATAGTTCAAAACTGAACCAGTACTTTTGAAAACAGATAAGAAATATTCCATCCATGATATCCTCAACCCTAAGTCTAGGTTGTCATTGAAATACAGGTTGAAGACAATTCAATGGGCTGAATACACTCGGTTAAGATGGAATAATGGGTCAGGTTCCCAAATGATCTGCCTCTCCTAAGATAGAAGAAAGATGGACAAATTGTCACATTCAACATAAGTGGACTAGGTTTGAGGAGTTTCATCTATTCTATGAGCGGACCAATGGTTTGTTAATGAAATGGCAAACACCCTTCAAGACCAAAGGGGATTGGTTAGTTCCTCTTATGCCTAGAAAACCTCGAAACATAACAAGAGATGTCAAGTTTTTACTTTGAAATTGTTCAAAATTATCACTTTAATTCATAAGTTTGAGTGCTCATGTTGTGCAAATAATATGTCATTCATTTGCCCATAGTACCGTACAAGCATTAGGATTCATTTCGCATCAGTGTCGTCGAACCTCTAGAAGGGATATCTTCCAATTTCCAAAATGTGAACATAAAGAAATCATCCTCGACATCTTCGGTAATAAAAAAAAGGAGCAGATATTGACCCCAAAATTTCACATCCACGATAGATTGTCACATTCAATTCTTACGAGTTCAGCCTCAATGTCTTTCATCTCTTGGCAGGCACCTTTCGTTTTTTTCTCTCGGTTTTTTTTTTTTGTTTTTCTTTCTTTTGCATTGAGCTTTATCCCTTTTGATTTTTCTTTTCCTTTCATTTTTTTTTCAGGCCGACCTTCACCTTTGAAGGAATACCTCACCACCTCAAAGGCTACTACGAAGCTCCACCGGTTTGGTGGTTAAGTGTAGCTTTGTCACGTGTCGAACCCGCTTCACCTTACGGGTTTTCGACGAGCCAAAAGTTCATAAGTCATTATCTTCGCGAAATAGACATAAATCAACTTTATGTCTACTCGGTACTCTCGATTACTGACGCAGAGGAACAACTACACAAGCCCCGAGCCCATCCCTCAACTCACATTTTGCTACCTAGGCTTTTCTCTCAGTATATTTTCATGTTAATTGCAAATGTTTGAACACAAGAGTCAATAGCATTTCCTATTCTTGACTTCCTCAAGCTTCATTGGAGTTTTTCTTATTGTTCAGATCTAAGATTTTTTCAGCTATCCTCTTCCATTGATTGACAACAAAAACTTGAAATTCTCTCCTACTTGGAAAGATACCAAGAGTAAAGCAAAGACATATCATTGTGAGAGAAGACATTTTTAAAATGTTTTAAACAAAATTAAAAACTTTTTCTTTTACAAAAGTTCTTGACATCAAATGGTATATCACCAGGAGGCAGAACTCCACTCCCTAAACAGGATGGGTAAATGGAAAATAAGATGGGTAGAAGAACAAACTTCACCAACTCTCCTATAAAAGTATGATATTCTACATAAAAAGTTGGTTTAACGGTGACGAGTTCTCATAAATGTTAGGTCATCAACTGATTGAAAGTTTTGCAAGAGGTTTAGGTTAGGCTCTTCCCTTTCCTTGATCGAAGCCCAGGATAAACCAGTCCTATTCAGCAGCTTTTGTAAAACCATTAGGGAAATGATAATGACAACAATGGGATTGGACACTATTAGACTCTGAATGTAAGGCTGTCTGCAGAAAGCAAAAGTAAAAAAGTGTTCGGACATAGAACAGAGGCAGACTTTTTGATTTCTGACAGGTTCACAAATTTGGGTTAAAAGACATTATAATGTAAATAGTTGAAACCAAAACTAAGGATTTTTTTTACTCTACAGTAGTAGAGGATTTTAGAAAACCAAAATTCAGAACTTTTTGAACAATTTTGGTTTTTTTTTTGTATTTTTTTATTATGCCCAATTTCTGTAGAAAGTAGAGCATAATAAAAGTTCTCAGAAAACAATTTTCTCCTAATTAAACTATTAAAGATCAGTAAAAGTCACAGAAAATTCAAAAAATTATAATCACATGTAAGAAGATCAAAAGACAAAATGCTTGCAGTCAAGATGAATATACAACACTCAAGCACACAAGGCAAGAATAATACGAATGAAAAGAAAACCAAATGTAAAGTACATTAGTAAAGAAATCAAACTATGCTATTCTATAGAATTTATAGAAAACAGATTTCCTCTTCAAAGAACAAAGCAACTCACTTCTTGTAAGGAACCATGAACCTTCACCATATTGTATGACAATTAATTGGAGCTACATTAAGGGGAAACATTTTTGGACAATAAGGCTGTCTTAGACAAGCGCAAGCCACCAACTAAGAAGGAAAGGAAAAAATGCATACCAGACAACGACTGCTAAAGCTTGTCTACAACAATGTGCTGCCTCATAGAGGCTTCCCTTTCTCACGACAAATTTGACCCGCCATCAGCAAGATTAGGACACAAGTCATAACTGCAAATACAAGAAAAGGAGAATTATAGGAAAGATCTAAGCAATATTTAGAACTAGGCAAGAATAAGAGATGAAACCATACAATTTGAAGCAAAAGCCAATAATGTCATTAATGCTAGGAAGTACGATGGACAGGCCCAAATATAACTAAACAGATAAAATCATAAAAGCATTTAGCAACCAACAAAGAAAAACGTCAGCGCATGGAAGTTCGATATTCATATAGCATCCATGCTGTAAGCAGGCCCTTTTCCAAAGCACGCTAGTTCATAGCTGGAAGGCACTGCTGTGGCCAACAAGTCACAAGCTGATAGCAACAATTTTGGCCGCATTCCTATCTTATCCGATAGCGAGATGATCACATCTGCAACAATGTATTGATTTTAACAATATACAGCCGTTTTTACTTTGATATTTTGATCATACAACCAAATAGTATTTTACTGTACTTGTGTTAAAATTTAAATATCAAAATGGCTTTCTAATTAAAATTTCAAAATTTTTAAAAGGGCATCCAACAGACCGTAACACCGCAAAACAAATGCATTAGAATGAGATCAGGGGCAAAGACAGAAAAGCCGTCCACACTGATTGAAACTGAACGCAAATCATTGATGGAGCCACATATGAACTGCCCACATCAGCCCTTCAATGTCTATTTATTTTCACATTAACATATTCAACTATTTGCTTTGTTATATATATACATATATATATATGAAAATCCGCCACTCGAGCAAATGTTAGTGACTGAGCCTTGCCAATACCTAACGACGGAATCATAGGCGAGAAATGTTGTATGGAATCATCTTTTTATCATCAGTTTAACCACATTTCCTGCTTCAATAAGGTCTCTAATAAAAGAAAGGAGCTTAAGGCGATAAAAAGAGAGCGTGAAGCCAATTCTACTGAGCCAATCATTTTAAAATATGTGGGCATGGGAGCCTTGGTTTGGGGATCAGCAGTTTGTGTCAGCATACGAAACAACACAACAGATAAGAGCATTTTCGAGGTGAACAACCATTTTTTCATATGACAGAATCTGCATTATTTCCCCTCTCTCTCCCTTTATTGCTTTTCTGTTTTTCCATTGATGGGATTTAAAAGCAGGCGAAGAAGAAGACTAAGGCTGCAATTTGGGGAAAGGCAAACAGGAAACACAGGCTGTTTGGAAACAAAACGCGATAGAAAGAGGCAAGCCCACGCCTTACCTCAACAGAGATGCGGAAGAGGAGCTGATGCAGACCTGCAACAATGAGCAGCTGCATGCGGAGAGCCTCTGCGAGAAGAAGACGACCCTTCTCCACGGGCAAGGACAAAAAAGAAAAAGAAATTGTGTGCTAATGGGCAGAAATTTTGTCCGCGCTGAAGAAGGAAAGAGGCGGGTAGGGCTCAATAGACCTCCCCTCTCACCAAACTTTGAAAATCGACCCAAATATTATGTAGTATTTCAAAAACACACTTTAATTTTAAAAATTTCATAAATTGCCTTTTTGAAAACTTACGGGCGTAACAGGGAGACTCACTACCGATAGATTCAATAGATTCGAGAGTGCATATGGGATGTCCGGAGCAACAAGTGATTTAGAGGCTTTAGGTGCTTGCACTAGTGCAACAACTCCAAGAACTTATCGGGTGTCATCAGCAGTAAATTCTGCTCTTTGACGTGAAGGGCTTTTCCTCCCACCTTCTTGAGTATGAAGATGGATGACTAATCTTCTTTGGGGAAGCTTCACTGCATTAGATTCTTGTCCAGAATTTCCCAAATTAGGGGACTTTTAGGTAAGCGGTTTTTCCAAATTTTCTAAACTATTGATCATCCGATCGACGGGAGAAGAACAAGAAAGTTTATGAAAAGGACCATTAGTATCTCAAGAAATCTTTGAGAACGAAAGTCTTTTTAAGGAAATTTCTTTTTGACTTTCAAAGAACAAAGATATATATAAGAATATACCCACATTTTCATAAACTAAATGAATATATACCTTCTAAAAAGTATAGATTCAAACAACAACAACAATAATATGCAGCCTTACTAGAATAAGTCTATAGGAAGCATTGAAATAGGATGTAAAAGGACAGGATCATCATCATTTTCTAACAAAAGTTAATCACAAGCGAGACACCTTTGGTATTACTTATATAATGTGGCCATTATCATGAGGAAAAGAACTTGTTCATCATGATGTTATAGAGTTAAAACCTGCAAAAGTTATTCGGGGAGTTCCAAATCTAGCAATTTCAAGCCAATATTAGTTGTTTAATAGAATAAGTAAGCTGGGTTAAGCAAATTTATATGTTGAGAGATGAATTCCGGTGTTGAACTCTTGGCCTCCTTCAATCTATCATGAAAGGTGTTCAGGTTAACACTCATGTCAAGTAAAATGGATCTCTTATCGTATGGTTGTAATGCACCTTTAAGTAATTCGAACATGCATGCTTGTTGTAGAAGTTTACAGCCGGATTTTGCACACACAAAAACAAGTTGGACCTGACAAAATGGTATTTCTAAAAGCTTATTGATTGAGATCACACTCCCAGAATCTCAGCCTTGCTGAATTATTTAATCAAATTTGACAACACGGACGTAATGTGTATAATTAATTCTATAACTTTCAACTCTTGAAAAGCTCATATACCCATTACATACCAACAGGCCCAACCAGCTGTACTACCATCATTAGAGAGAAACTTACAGTATTATATATATATATATATATATATATATATATATATATATACAAAAACTAGTCGAAACATCGTCAAAGTTGCTTGGAGGACTGGCCATTAGCTTATATGGTTATGTAAATATTCAAACCATACATCGACGCCAAAATCGCTAATGTAATTTACGTCTAATATAAAAATTTCCAGTTTATTCGTGTCCAAGATATTGCATGCTGACCCAGTTAAACCCCTCCAAATGAGCAGCAATCCAGATCGTCCTCAGAGGACTCTTCTTCGCAAAGATGAAGTCAACTGGGTGTAAAACATTTTTCGACAACCCTGGAAACTTTAACCCTCACTCCAGCATAATCACGGCACCAATTTTCGGACCAGCTCGTCAGAAAAACACAAACTTAGCTCCTCCGATAACAATTGACTGATAGTGATACATAAAAACAATCCATAACAATCAGTATGATATAACTTATAGTCTTATACCAACAATAGGTGCACAACCGCTAGAACCAATTATTATGGGCAAGTTCCGTCAGCTGCTCAGCCTACATCCTAGCAGATCTTTATGTTGCCAGAACAGTATTACAAACAGCTCCTCCTTTATCCCATTCTATGGTGAATGCTGACATTCAAGTCAATATTCAAACTTTCCAAAATTATAGTTATCACTAAGCAATCAATGTGCAGCAAATTAAACACAAAAACAAATGCATCCATCCCACACGAGGTGCATCCAGCAACAAGTTCCAACTCTTTATAGGCCAAAATTCTAAAATCCAAAATTAGTAAATCACACAAAACAGTGCACGTGATTAGCAATTATAGTTGACCCTTATCAAATGCACGTGAATAGTGATTATAATTGACACCTAACAAACAGAATCTATTTCCTTAGCATAAAGAATCTTACCTCAACAAGAAGAAAGCGTAGAAACCTAAAAAGCTAGCAAAAAGTTCCAACTCAAATATGGATATATGGAGTAGTAGTAGTAGTGGTGGTACCTGGAGAAATTCAGCAACAGAAACGGAGGAAAGGAATATAGAGATAGACATCTTGATCTTGTACCTAAAAAAAATGACCAGTTATATGAATTTGTAACTAAAAGAGTACGCATAGTTTCCTTGTAAAGTGAAAAGCACACAAACCACGTGCAGTTTATTTTAGCATTTGATTCAACAAAAATGATAGTTTATCAATAATATACCGAATAACACATAACAAACTAAGGTCCACTTAGGATAACCATATAAACATGTAGATTTGAATCACGTTAACTACCTCAAACAACAAAACAATATGTGAATGTCAAACAAAATTATTCACAAAAGAACCGGCCCTGAGAATGAAGAAACCAAAACACTGAAAGCAGGAGAGGTAGCATCTACTTTCCTCTCATAATCGACATCAGAAGACTGAACCATGTATTAGAACCAATATATAGAAAAGGAAACAAGAACTGTAGGATAACCATATAAGCAACCCTATGACCGGTAGGTTGCCGCCCTAAACCATCACATTGTACGGAGTTTTTCAAGAAACAAATGGACAAGGAGAACACCTCAAGAAAACAAAACCAAGTCGGGAAAGAAGGATCCCAATATGAGCGAATATTAGAAACAGGCCCAACATCAACCTAACGGGCGACCCAAGGCGGTAGACCCAGCAGGGACAACAGCAACAACCTAAGCTGCGACCCACGACAGAACGAGCAGGAACCCAAGCGGCGGACTAACAGAAGGCGGTAGCAGACCCGATGGCGAGCCAAATATCAGAAATCAGCAACAATTTCAACAGAAGAACCCAAATAAAAACCCCAAAGCAGAGAGCCAAAATGAAATCAAACTGAAACCACGTACGAACACAAATGCAGGGTGGAGATGGCTGTCAGCAGCCATCGCCGGTGTGCCATCGCAAACCGACGATGGCAAACAAAACAGAAACAAGAGATGAAGAAATCAAGAACTCGTATAAATCTTTCCCCCCTCAATTCGGCACACCGGCGATGGCAAACAAGACAGAAACAAGAGAGGAAAATACCAAGAACCCGTATAAATCTTTCCCCTCTCAATTCGGCACACCAGCGATGGCAAACAAAACATAAAAAGAGATGACGATATCAAGAACCCGAATAAATCTTTCCCCCCTCAATTCGGCACACCGGCAATGGCAAACAAAACAGAAACAAGAGAGAGAGAGAGAGAGAGAGAGTCTTGCCTGCCTGCTGCGAGTGGGCATCCCGATCACGAAAATGCCGCCACAGATCTTCTCATCCTTTACAGCATAAGCATCGCCCTCCGATGGTGATGTTCTTTCGTCTGTAATCAACAATGACTCTCCTCCTAGTGGACGCTTCCACCGACTTAATATGGTGACCCATCGCAACATTTATTTAAAAAAAAGAAAAAAGAAAAAAGAAAATTTGTTCGTTGAAAAGGGGAAGAAAAACTACTCTGCCCTTAAAATGTTGTAATACCCTTATGATTTTCTGTTTTGCTATGTTCAAAATCATATGCGTATCTTTAAATTTGAATTTTAAAAATATTCAGAGAAAAATCCCATATTAAGAAAAAAAAGCCACCATCCAATTGGTTACAGTTTTACATAAGTATTAGATCCAATTTAGACTCCACGTTAAATAAATATTGTATTATTCAATATTCATATCATTTGAAAGCTGGCCCTTAATATGTCACAATGGGATTTTATGTATTTAAAAGTTAGATTCGGATGTGGGTGTAAAAAGAGAAGTCTGATTTGGATCAAATTTGGATTGTGAATTTAAAAGGTCCAAAAAAAATAATTCAAATTTGTTCTGTTGAAACATACATTCATACCTGGCTCGATGACCTTTCTAAACCAAGCTCAAACCTGTTTTCTCTCATTTTAATATAAACCTAAAACCGGTTCCAAATACAAATTCAAATCTAAACTTGAATCACTAACATTAAACCTCAAACTGCCATTACCTATACCATATATCTGAATTCAAACTTTGTAAAACAGGTAAGGGTTGTGGTGCAAAATTTAATTCGACAGTAGTCAAATAGGAAAGGGTGGCGGTATAAAAATTTTATTTTAAATCATGTTTGGCCCGTTTATAAACTATGTAGGTCCAACGTAAAATATTTAATGGGATCTTTCCAAGTTTCACGCGGATCTGGATCGATTCATACCCAAGCAATTGTAGACTTTTGTAAAACCTTAATTGGTTGTTTCACAATGAAAATGACGTAAGCGTGTTTTCAAAGTTTCAAAAAGATCAGATCATAATATTGGCTGTATCATGAATTTTACATTGGAACTTCAGTGTGAACAATTGGAGGAGTATTTCATCTTTTGTTATTGAATAGATCCAAAACCTCCACCCCCATTAACAATGAAAAGTCTAAACCAATGTCACAAAAGACATGTTTTTTTGAAAAAACGTAAAAACACAAGATAAATTAAATTAGTGCTTAAAACTTTTAAAAAATATGTTTTTGAAAAAAAACATTAAAAGCGAAAAAAAAAAAATAACGTTTTTTCGTGGGGTGTTTTTCACTTTTTTCATTTTTAATGCCAAATAGTTGTTTTTTTATTTTTTATTTGTTGCAAATCTACTTATCTTTTGATGTTTGTGCTATTATTTTCTCACTTATTTTATGTTCTTTAATTTTTTAAATTTTATTGTATTTTTCTCTTTTTTTTTTAAGCTTGCCATATTTTAACAAGAAAAACCTCGCTATGTAGAACTCCAAAACGTTATTTGTGACTATGATATAGACCAATCTTATTATTATTTGTTTGATGGGTGCCATATTTCTTTATTCATTTACTAAGAATCCTTTGGTCTTCAAATGAAAAGTGAGAGGATCTTGTAAGGTCGTGTGTCTTGGAACTCTTTAAAATGACAATAACACCACCAATATTCCATACATTGTTGTTCAATACGTTCAGAAACTATACCCCACAATATCAAACCGTTCTTTTTTGTCTAGTTTTAGTAAATTATGCACTTTAAGTGGTTTCAAAACTATTTTGAAGGTAATCAAAAGTGATAAGGAGCAGTAAGTAGCTCACCAATGTCAGGTGCCCAAAATTAAACATATAATTATTAATCATAAAACATTGATTTTCTTGTTAAAAGAAAGCATGAAACACTTCTAAATCTTGTTTGAAGGCACCTCGACCACCTATTTCAAATAAATCTTGCCATAGGACAGAGCCGCCCTAATTCAAAGTTGGGGATGGTGGCTTGCTGTCTAGTATTAAGTTGGACGCACAAATTTATCAAGTTAGAGAGTTTATTTTTTTTAAATGCCAAAAAAGTTTTAAAATGAACAAAATTCAATATGTTTCTCTTTCTAACTTAAGTTCCAAATTGTCAAGCATCATTTTGCAATTGGGTATGGCCCAATCTATTTATATATGGATATTTTGTGGATGGAAAACATTGACTTTTCACATAAAATAACAAAAAAAAAAAAAACTGTGGCAATTAATGTCAAAAAGTACAAGGAAGAAATGTATCGTCGATATGTTTTCATGCTGAATCCGCTTTGATAGGATATCGTCACTGCCTTCCATAAGAAAGATCCCGCATAGTAGAAGTAACCCATAAAGATTCCAATCGCACAAGTGGCTAAGTCAGTCTATTTCTCATGGATGGGAGAGGTGAAAATGAGGAAAAAAAAGTCTTAACGATTCGATATTAGATACACCTAACCTAAACTATGGGCCAGCTTAGACGGTCAATTCTGGCGATATATTAGCACCAAAGTAGTTTTCCACTAGCACTATAAATCTTGTGTCATTTATAACAGCAGTGACAGCTCGATCTTTGGTGCTACTAGTGCCGTTAGCGAAATGCCAGAGAAATATGGTTCGCACGCAAAACTTGTGACCTTTAAGATCCCACGAACCATACTCTGGAAAGACCTCTCTATCTTCTGGCTTGTTGCTCACCTCTTCAGGCAAACCTGAACATAAATGTTTGAGAGAAGATCACGTACAAACATAAAATGATTTCAAGTAGAACTTTTGGACAAGATTATTTTCTGCATTCTCCAATATCCGAGTCTTGCCAAATAACACGCTAGGCATCGAACAAGCACCAGGAAGAGGTGAATGATCTTCTCAGCTTTACAACCAAACAATAAATCCTGCCAAAATTTCAAAAATTGTAAACTTATTACTTTTCATGTTTTTAAAGTAAACGTAGGGAATAAGAGACAAAGTGAGCAAACCCAGTTACCATGTATTCCATGATCTTCATCATCAACGAGCAAACGTGACTATACAATTGCATGTGTTGCCTCTAGTATTCCCTCACTTGCAAACCTATAAATACACCTTTAAATAAACAGAAAAATTCTTATCTTTGATTTACATTTCTCTTCATCGATTCTAGCAGTTGCAAAACTATTCAACAACAATTGTAGCTTAGCTGCATATACTTTAATAAAAAGTTTCATCACTTAGGCCTCCTACTAAAGGAACCCATGCTTCCAGGGGCATATAATTTGTTTCGTCAAATTTAGCCTGCCTCATACTCTAAGACATATCCTTTTCTGCATGAATTCAGGTAGTGCGATATTATAATCTAAGAAAGTTGAAGCACCAAAACAAACTACTAAAGGATCAATAGACTGCTGCCACCTTGTAGAGAGACAAAACAAACTACTTATACCATCTAATGAGTTGGTGTTTGCAAACTAAAATTTCCTGGCAGTCAAGGTACTGCTCAGGCTACCCGTTTGTTGAGCTTGTGACTAAGGTGCTTGAGAAGGATGAGGACGAGACCCACGTACTTGTTCATCTGCAGTTGCATGCTTGTTAATTTCTAAATGCCAAGCTCCCATCACTAGCTTTAAGTATTTTCAGCAATAGAAGAGAACTTCAGACTAATTAAAATTGAGTCATACAAGTACAAGAAATTAATCAGAAACCATGAATTGAGTGCATGAAGATTGTGATGACTCATGTCTAAAACCTAAAAAAATGGAGACAAATTCATATTTTTGGATACCCAAAATCAGCAGTAATTCTTTCTCTTTGTATTTAAACATTAATTAAGTTTACGGACTGCTTACCACTGAAAAGATCTCTTTCAGTTTCTGAAACCTCAAAAGATCTGAACATTTTATCTATACATTTTTAACAGTAAAAGTTTTGAATATTTAAAGGTTTCAAACCTTTTACAACCAATATTTAGATGATCTAAAAAATTTCTGTGACGGTCTATAAAGAATGACAAAAATAAGACTTTTATGTCATTTTATCTAGACAAGGGATTTTTCCCCATTTTCACTGTTGTAGCACAGCTGCATTTTACTCTTTCACCTAAAATCAGCTTTTTGTTTCATTAGCTTGATGATGCCTTGATCTGTAGTAGACCCACGTATCTTAGCAACAGTAGTGTAATTGAGTAAATTTATGCTCTGTCGAGAACTACTTACAAGATATCAAAACAATTATAAAATTGTTAATCCTACTCAGCAAACATGTAAAGTGAGTGTGTTTTATTTCGTTGATATCAAATGAAATTTATTGTGAGCCGATGTTTGATCCATGAAAATGAAAAAAAAAAACATGATGCCTTAATTATTGTGTTTTCCCTTCTATAAAATCTTCTTCAAAATGGAAAGAGAAAATACATAAAAAGATAAACCCTTTTTGAACATGGGCACTTGAAAAACAAGAACACATTGTCAATTATCATCCATAAGAGGAACACAGAGTAATTTTTTATGCTAACACATAAGCATTAACTTTCAAAAAATGTGACATAAGGAGAGTATAACAAGGAACTCTGGAGTCAACCAAAGTTATATTACCTTCAGCAAAGTACGGACTGATGAAGAACATTTGTATGGGTTCATTATTCCATTGGGATCCACAGCTTCTTTATGGAAGCCATGAGTTGAACCTGAAATGCACAAAAAGAATTAGGAAATATGAAGAAAAATGCAAAAAATTGTACGACATATGCAAGACTGCCACATCCATTGGCACACAAATAGACATAAATTGTTAAGATTAATTAAGAATTGCAAATTCCGAGAAATTCAAAAATAGCAGAACAAGCAAGTCTTCATGTTTTAAAAAAACTCCAACATCTGAGAACATGAGCTAGCAACATAAGATTCTCAAGTGGTTAAACCAATTTTAGGTTTGAAGATAAACACGACCAAATACCATATTTCTAAATGACATATTAAAGTTGCAACCTCTGATTATATACTAAAGACAAAATTAAAGAGTTGTGTGCTCACAGGACAATCGCTAATAGAAATCCGTTCTTTTTGGTTTAATATGCTTCACGATGAATTTAATTGCACACAAAACCGAGGATGCAGGACTTAGAGTTTGACCGGGAGGATGTAATCGTGGAGTTTTCTCTCAATTATTGAATAAAATGTGGGAAATTGTGAACTAAAAAAAGACTAAAACAACAACTATTCTCAAAAAGAGATATGATACATTAGCTTTATAATAGATGATTGATTTCATGTCATACTTATAATTTTTCAAAAGAGGACATGTTGTGAAACTATCATGTTTCAATAAATCATTGGGTTTTGGAGATGCAGAAATAAATTGCATTCTTTTCCAAATCACTAGCATGCGCCATTCTGAAATTTATACCTATCTTAAGGAAACACCTTTAACAACATTTGGTGGTAAATGGTATTTTATTATCTTTTCAAAAAAGGGCAAGCAAACAAAAAAATTTACAACATCAACAGGCTTGGTGTAATTATTTTAACTGTTCAACTATGATACAACAAACAAAAACCATTTAAATCATCTAGCCTGCCTTTTATGCTTCATCAAGTCATCTCATGATGAGGGGACGTCTGCACAAAATGTCATCAGCTCAGCAACAATTCAGTTATAACTCCTCGCTAGACATAAAAGCAGAAAGCTACGTGTAACTTGATATAGGATAAACAAAGAAACATGAATCACTACCTCCTCCAATGTTGAAAAGTAAAAATCAAAAGTTATTGCCATGGAAAATAAGTTGTATATCACAAGAAATGAATAAATAGAGATAGAAAAGGGCACACCAGTGAGAACAAATGTTGCAGAACGAAAACATGCAGCCTGAAACCAAGCTTGTCAAAACAGCAAATATCTTTTACACAATTGTCAAGAAATAGGCCATATGAAACTGATTGCAGAATTCTAAGGCAAAAGATGCTAAGGTAACAAGAGTGATCACTACAGCCAGATTGTAGTTGACCCATGTATCTTAGCAAGAGTAGTGTAAATGACTAAATTTCTGCTCTCTCAAGAAATACTTACAAGATATCAAAACAATGATAAAATTGTTAATCGTACTCACCAAACATATAAAGTGTGAGTGTGTTTTCTTTCATTGACATAAAATGAAATTTATGATCACCAAAATGCAGTCACGAAACTGTATGCGTGTCATAGTCTCTAAAGCGATTGTTGAAAGTTCCTCTTGGACTAGCTTCATTTGTAAAAGGTCTTTTCACAAAGCTCTTGAATTTCCCCAAAAATGGTTCTTGGAGAAAAGAATGAAAAGTTTAGATGCAATCATAATAAAAATGACTAAAAGTTCAAGAAGGTAGAGAGCACAAATCCGTAGCATCTCTATGGCACAAATATGGGTGGGTGTGTGTGTGTGTGTGTGTGAGAGAGAGAGAGAGAGAGAGAGAGAGAGAGAGAGGGAGGGAGGGAGGGAGGGAGAGAGAGAGAGTGAGTGATTGTCCATCTAGATGATATAAAAACCAATGAACTAGGCTATGCCATTCAAATTATTGATGTGTCTATCCTCTTCTGGCCACCAGTGGCGAATCATTCACCATCCACAAAGGGAAAGGAGCAACGACAACACTAATTTTTATTTTTGAGCAATGAATTTTTATCTACACGAATTGGAAATGTACACATGAATGCAAACGGAAGACAAAGAGGCGATTTGACATCCGATTGAGAAAATCGGATATAGTTAGCAATTTGACATCAGATTGAGAAATCGGATCGGATTCGGATTTAAGAAGCAACATCCGATCGGATACAGATTCAGATTCGGTTTTAAGTAAATATCCAATCAGATATTTAACCATCTTATCTGATCGGATACAGATTCAGATTCGGTTTTAAGTAAATATTTGATCGGATACTTAATCATTTTAACAAGTATATCTGAATCCAAACCGTAAGTTGCTGAGTTGATATCTGAATCCGAATTACAATTTGATATCCGAATTCTAATATCCGAATCCGAACCTGAGAATTTGAGTTGGTGTCCAACCTACGAATGGTTAAGACAAAATGTCTAACCAAGCACACCAACTTAAGGTTATGACATATGAAGAATACAAACTGTATATGAAGGTATAATCTCATTAAGAGCTAATTGTTTTTATGAAGTTGCATATAATAATAGTCATATAGTTACTATGTACACCATTTAACTTAAAGTATTTGAAACTATATTATATAAAACTAATTAATTAATAATTAATATTGCATTTAATTAAACGTTTTTGTGTAAACAAGCAAACTATTATAGGTAAAGTATCAACCAAACAAAATATCATAAATAATGTTTTTTTAATTAAAAATAATAATAAAAAACTTCTATCAAGAAATTTCAATCAAGTTAATATTTTTAAAAATAATCGCAAGTAGATATATTTAATATGAAAAAACTCTTGAACTCATAAAAAAGTTTTAATTTATCAAATTAAAAATTATTTATTTAATCAATCAATTAAATTATTTTGTATAATCATATAATATGTCCAAAAGTCCTACATATTTTATATATAACACATAATTCACAATAAGTGATCATCATGAAATAATAGTTTACTTAATTAAAATATGTTATTAGTTAAAAACAAATCAATTAATGTTCAGTATTTACAATTTTTATAACAAAAATATGAAAGCTTCTTCACCGTGGATTTTCTCAGGAAATCTTAAATAATATATTGATTTAATTGAAAATAATAAACAAAATTTTAATAAAAAATTCAAAAAATAAGAATTTTTAAAAATATGAAAAAGACACTTTTTAACACTATAAATTTTAATGGACTGTTATGTCAAATTGGTTTCAAGAATAGCTATATTATATATTTTAAAAATGAAATGTGTCAAAACAAAACTAGTGGCATGTATGTCACCTATGAAAAAAAAGTTGATAGCAAAAAATATACTTTTTTTAAAACTAACTCAAAAGAAAATATGTTTTATAATAAATAGAAAATCTTAAACACATTATGATATTCATTTTACTTGAAAGCATATTCACTTTGTATAATTTCAAATAAATATATTTAATATAAAAAAATAGCTGAACTCAAATTATCAAATAAATTTTTATCCAAAAGTTTTAGGTATTTGATATATAACACATAATTCACAAATTTGATAACAAAAGCCTTTAACTAGTAGCAAAATAACAAATTATTTGATTTAATAAATACTCTTTTTTGCAGATGTAACACAAAATATTTTAATTAACTCAATGGAGTGAGCAAAAATCATTAAATAAGATCTTTTTTTTTAATGAAAAATAATATGGATCACCTAATTTAATAATTTGCAATAAGTGATCGTCATCAAATAATAGTTTTTTTTATGAGTTTAGCAATTTTTTTTATATTAAACATATTGATTTGATATTATGCAGAGTGAAGATGCTTACAACTTAAAATGAATATCATAATGCGTTTAAGATTTCTATTTATTATAACATATTTTTTTGCATGATTTCCATATTTTTTTCACAAATTTTTCATACGATTTGTATTTTTTTTCATAAGTTATTCATATGAGATTTCATACTTTTTTTCATATTAATTGTGCATATTGAACATTGATTTGATTATTTTTAAATAATAACATAGTTTGATGGAGTAAACAATCGTTTAATGATAATCACTTATTGACAATTATTAAATCAAGTGACCTATATTATTTATCATTTAAGAAATGTATTATTTAATGATTTTTTCTAATTTCATTGAATTAATTAAAAGCTTCATATCCGTAAAAAGAGTGTTTCAATGATATGAAACCTTCATTCTTCCACATCCTCACTAACTTTTCAGGTTAGTCCTCTTAACTCTATTGCAATAAGTGTTTTTTTTACATAAATTTGTATTATTTAATCAAATCATATAATTTATTAAATCAAACAATTTATTGTTTTCTTAGATTTTTGTTTTTAAATTTGTGAATTATGTTCAAATACCTAAGACTTTTGGACATATTATATGATTATACAAAATAATTTACTTGATTTTTTAAATAAATAATTGATAATTTGACAAATAAAACTTTTTTATGAGTTCAACAGTTGTTTCATATTAAATATATTTATTTACGATTAATTTTCATATTTTTAAAAATACTCATTTTATTGAATACAACATAAATTATTAATTAATTAATTTTATGTGATATAGTTTTGAATACTCTAAGTTAAATAGTATATATGGTAACTATTTGACTATTATTATATTCAACTTCATAAAAGTCATTATCTGTTGATTACATTATACCCTCATATACAATTTATATTCATCTTATTTTATCGCTTTAAGTTGGTGCGTTTGGCTAAACCTTTTGGCTAACCATTCATAGATCGCAACGGGGACACCAACTCAAGCTTTTGGATTCGGATATAACTTAAAATTCATATTCAGATTGGATTTGGATATAACTTAAAATTTGGATTCAGATCGAATTTAGTATAACTTAAAATTCGGATTCGGATCGGATTCAAGTATAACTAAAAATCAGCTTCGGCATCTGATGTAGATTTTAAAGTTGGATTCGGATATGGTATAAACTTCTTCTCATCCGAATTCAAATCCTAATATGAATCCGAATACATGAATATTTGAAAAATCAGATATGGTAAAAAGTATATCTGATCCGAATCCGATCCGTTGACATCCTTATACACACAAAGAGAGAGAAAGAGAGAGGGAGAGAGAGACTTATCTCATTATCTGGGCTGGCCTACCTTTGCAGAAAACAAAACGAAAAGTGGTCGATGCTGAAGAGAGTCCGAGATGTGAGAGATAGAGATGTGAGAGATAGAGAGAGAGACGTATGAGATGAGGCAAAAGAGACTTTGAGAAACCTCTGATTTTAAGATCCGAGGACTTCAAGTCAACCCCAAATCCAATATCAGGGCAATCAAATGGTAACCTTATTGTTTTACAGGATCCTTACATTTTACAAGAACCTTAACCTGTCAGTGTTGGTGGGAGACTCACTTAGGTCTGATGTGGGCATCACTACATGTGGTTGCACACAGGTTTAACTCGCTCGCAGTAAAAGATTTTCAGGGCAATGACTCACACCAGTCACATAGTATAGCTCCACATACATGGGAGTCGAATGAAAAGTTTCAAAACATTAGCACTTTTTTGTTATATCACTAATGTTAGGTTGCCTTTCGCAAATTTTGTGTTTTTTTTTTTCAACCACCGGTGTACGTGAAAAATTAAAAGGTAAGTTGAAATAATGAATGTAAGGCTGATATTTTCCAATGTTCACATGAAAAGTTTCCCTTTTCTGGTCAACAACCTACAATTTAAGATAGAGAACATTTTTCCATTGTCAAATTTGATTGGCCACACATTTTATGTACATCTAAAGGGAGACGTGTCCTTCATATTTCCGTAGATTAGCTTGGACTAACATGCGCCACTGCAGCATCTTCTTCCCAATTTTCTTTTCTCGTTATATTCAAAGTCTTTCTTCTTCATAGCATACTTTTAAAAACTTGAAGGAGCCATGAAGCAACAATTCAAGGGAATTTGGTAACTGGAAGGCAGCATTCTTTGCAACTCAATGTTTTACAAATGCATATGTTTTTGGGAACGCATTTATAGAACTTTGCTTTCCAAATAAATTATGTTCTTATTACCAAGCGCCATGAAGCAAATCACAATTCAACATTTAATTGCTATAGGCAAATTAAGACCCATACAACAGGAATGAAACCAAAAGTTGTATGTGTGTGTGTGTGTGTGCATGGATGCATGTGTGTTTCAGAGTGTGTATGCATGTTTACAAGAGTAGATGAAGAGAAAACGTAAAAGTCCCTAAGAGGGTTGGCACCATAGATTGGGGGCTGGTGGGTGGCCAATCTTTGTTCGAATATCCAGGGTGTCAACTCTCTGTGCGCTGAAAAAGGGACGCCACTGATACACAAATTGAAGCCAAGTAAAAGCGGTTACTAGAAGCACAAAAAACATATGCATTATTTGACCTTTAACCTGGTGGTGAGGACTTCTCACTCATCTGAAAGTGCAAACAAAAAGAAATATTTACGTGGAGACAACTGGACATGATCAGAAGTCTAAGTTTGATTGATCTTAATAACTTTTCTTTTCCTTTTTTTTAATCTTCTAGATCGAGAGAGAGACTAGGTTGGGCAAGAGTCCTGGGTTTAGGGGGATAAGATTAAATCTTCAAAAATATTGTCGGAATTTGAAACCAATGAGGCATTAGGTTTGCAAAATGAGCCACATCTGGTTTGATTTTTTTTTTTGTCATTTTCTATTTTCCGTGACCCAATTTTCGCCGAAATTCATATGTATTTAACTAAGTTGTATTTTACAATATATTATATGGTAACAAGATATTAACTTGACATTGCCTTTTTTTTAAAAATAGTTTTAGTTATTATCAGCTGTCGAACTAGCTGAACAGTAAAAAAACAGGTAAGATAACAGTTCCCTTTTTGTGAAGGACCATTACAAAAGAAGTTGAATAAAATGAAACATTTTTGTTAACATATAGTATTTTGCATGAAGATCACAATCATTTCCATTCTAGTGAAGTGAAATCACTGAAAACTCGTTTTTCTTTTTCTGCTAAGTTATTTGACAGTAATCAGAAACTAACTCTAGTTATTATGGGACTACTAATGTCCAACGTCCATGTAAAAGGTTAGATGTTCTTTTGCAATATATATAAGGTTGGGGCACTTAAAAAGAATTAATGATAAAAGGTTTGATTCTCCCCAAATTCATTCCTAGCTTATAAGAATTCAGCACATCCATCCCTCACTTTCTTTAACCAACAAATAGTCATGTGTTTGCACTTTAAGACATTCACGCCACAAACGTGTATATATATATATATATATATATATATATATATATATATATATATATATATATATAAGAAAATAAGTTCCTAGGGGCAGAGCTGAATTTTTTTTCTTTTTCTTTTTTAATGAGGGGCTGAATAGTATTTTACAAAATTGTATTTGGGGCAAAACAATATTTTTAAAATTTTTTACATATGCCAAGTTAAAAATCTTCAAAAAAAATATAAGCACTTTTTCTTTTTTCAAAATGTGACGTGGAGCCATGGCTCCACCCCACTCACCAAGGGTAGAGCTAAACATTTTTCATGAGAGGGCCGAATTATAGTTTCAAATCTTAACGTGGTATGAAATATAATTTTTCAAATTATTTATATAAGATAAATGAATTTCTTAAATATTTACATGTAATTTTTTTTTAGGAAGAACTAAGGCCCCTGCTGACTCCCCTTACTTAGGCCCCTGTCCGGCACTATGCCATCTATTAACTTATTGTTTTTCTTTGGAAACGTCATTTTGGTCAGTTTATTGAAGAAAAAGTTCAAAATCAAACAGATAGCTTATCTGCTGTGGACTAAACTGTCAAATCTTTTGGGGCCATTTGTTTCCCTCAATCTGAGATTCTAGGGATCTGATATCACTAAGAACCTCATATCCAAGAATCTAGGTTAGACTCTCCCTTTCATTAGACCTCAACTCTGAAGTTTTGGCCACACTGAGAATTTCAAATCATATTTTTTATTTTTCTATAGATCTGAGTACAATATTTATTTACTTTACGGGCATCACATAAAAAGGGATTCCAAATCAGCCTCCATCAAAAAACACCACTTTATTAGAACGCATCCTTCTCGAGTTCTATTGTTGCAAGCCGTAACTCATATATAATATTTTATTTGATGATGACTATGATGCCTACCATATATTATTCTATTATTACTTTTAAACTTGTCATTATATTATTATGGATAGCGATGTTTGAGCTAGATTACGACGACAAGAGTGTCCATTGTCGTCACGGCCTTCTCATTTAACAGACCAACCTTTGAATGTTTGATGGACTTGTTTTTGTGGACTCTCTTCGTGGTCACTATCATCGTCCGTCCACATGCTATGTGCCAAAGAGAATGCGTGTCTTCTGGAGTAATGACCGATGTTGCTTTTATATCGATATCGACGGATTGAAATGAAGCGTTTAAAGTGTAGTCGGTGGTTTTTGGTTGAGTTTAGAGGTTCATCCTTATCACTAGTAACAAAGTTTAAAGATCCCATATTCTCCTTGCTTTTGGAGTTTTAAACTGTATCGGCTTTAGTGATGAATGTTGCACCCTCTTACCTTAAAACACAGAAGCATAATACCCACAAGAATCAAACTAAAAGCATGCTTTTCGATAGCTGCTAACCCAATCAGTTGTGCTATACTCCAGAGGTGTAGTTGGTAGTTTCAGATTAAGGTTTATAATAGAAATTGAAATATACTTTTTAATATTATTAAATTTATTTGTTTGTCTGCCCATTCTTTCCAAAAAGATGTCATTTATAGCTTTGTTTTCTTTTGGTTTCAGATTTCATTATAAGAGCTCCTTAGATTAGGCCATTAGGCCTCTTACCAAAGATTTAGAGTGTTTCTCTTTTTAGAGTGAATAGGAAGAGTATGTATTTCATCCTAAAGTCCAGCTCCCGCCCCTTCCCCATCTCTTTGAGACAAGGGGGCACACATGGGCCTTGGTTCCACCTTAAAATTTTCTTTTAAAAAAATTTACATGTAAATTTTAGAAAATTTTACTTGTTGTATATAAAAATTTTGAAAAATGATATTTTGACATGTATCATCATTTATAAACTTTAATTCGCCCCCCTCATAGAATTTTAGGATAAAAAAATTGAAATCATTAAACAAACGGGATATTATGTTTCCAAAATTAACAAACTGAAACTTAAAATTTCAATTTCATTCCAGTTTAAAGGGAAACTATGATTCTAAAATTTTTATTTTTAAATCAAAATTTCAAACCATCAAACACCAAACACTCAAACTTGCAAAGGGTCTGGGCTATGTTTGACACTGATTTGAATTTTTTTTTTAAAAAAGTGCAACCTATTCACACTCACACTGATTTGACACAAAGAAAGGTGGACAAAGGGAAGATCACCATCAAGTTGAAAACCTAGATTGTCTATCAACCTTGTCATTTCAGTAGATGAGCATCTCAATGGTCTTTGTCCTCGTAAAGCTTTCACCTTTCTCATTTGTGCTTACCCTCAATCCGAAAAAGTCACAAAGGAACTGGTGTCTAATAATTAATAAAGTTATCATTTTCTTGGAACGTATTATCTTATAACAAGTGTTTAAATAATGTAATGTTTTAATTTCAGAAAACACGATACGGTCATATTGATGTTTGATTAATAGGTCTGAAAACAATATTTTATAAACACATCATATTACATATAACAATAATATGGTGTTTGTCAATTATGTGTTACAAGAACATGCATCTTAAGAACATAATATTGTCCTCTTATAAAGAGCCCGCGTGGATGGCGCCTACATGTGTGAGTTCAATAAACAATCTTTTGAAACGTAAATTGAAGGGCAACTGGAACAGGTTTAGATTTAATTGTCAATTAAAGTCTGCATCTTATTTGCAGTGTGGATCCAGAAAATTTTCTCTAGGGTGATTAATCTTAGTGGGTTTGGCCCCTAAGGATCATTGACTGGGTTTAATGTAGGCACCATCAGGAAGGAATCATAGATTTTTCATGAGGGGGTCAAATTAAAGTTTCTAAATTTTGCCTTCAAAATTTATATATAAGATAAGTCAATTTTCTAAATTTATATGTATTTTTTTTTTTAAATGAGGTGGGCCAGGGCCCATGCGGCCTCCCCTTGGCTCAAGCCTTGGGCACCACTGAAAGGTTCAGCTCCCTCATAATAAAGATTTTGAAGGGGCTGGTATTGGCGGGACCGGCCTACACATAGCTATGATATGTCAGTGATGATTTTTACTGACACTCTCTTCACCAACAATCAGCCATTTTTCATTGACATTTGTTGGCCGTTGGTAATGCCTAGTTTTTTTTGTAGTGTTTGCTAGTGCATATTTGAATATAATCTATTGACATCCCTACTCATGACAGGTGCAAGATGAGGTGCTTTATGTGGTAGAAAAAGCCTATGCATCCCTTTTTTGCACTCTTGCAATCCTCACAAAGAGCACACACGTATGTGCATGCATGAATGAGTATCGAATGGATTATTTGGCAATAGAAACACTGCATTATTTGAATCATAATTTGGTTTTGTTTTATCAATTGGTTAATGGATTCTATTACTAAATGCCCCCACATGGTGAAACCTCAACAAGGTATGGTTGAGGAAATTTTGAACTAAATTTTGTTTCATTTAAAACAATATTTCAAATTCAATAAATAACCCATTGAAGTAAAGTTGACAAAAAAAAATAGTTTAAATAATTACAGGACATTATATATATTGACCTAGGAGCATAAAGATTATAGAAATCCAAGTGGCAATCTAGATTTCACTGCCACTCAATTCAAATTAAAGGCCATTGTGATGGAAGTCTTTTTGTTTTTTCTTAAGGGTGAGTGGTTCATTCCACTGCTCCTAAGAAAAGCCATTAGCCTACCCTGTGCCTGCCCTCTGGGTTTTTAAAAAGCATATTTTGAAACTTTTTACTGTTCAAAAGTAGAGCACACTGAGACGTAACGTAATAGTGACCACTCAAAAAGTCGAACATGAGTCCTTAGAGGAGCCAGACTACTTTGCTGCTTTATATGCTACCATTTCTAGTTGGCCTTATGTACAGTAGAAATAATTAAATATGTCAATAGATAAGATTTGAATAAAATGTATATTTTGACGTATTCGTTGTTTTGTATCTAATGAAGAAAAATCTATACCATATCTGAATCCAAAATCTGAATCTGATCTGAATTCAATTTTTTTTATTAACATCCCAATCTGAATTCTATTTTTTAAACTGAATCTAAACCGTATTATAGACATTGAGTATAAGATATCTATTTAAAACTATATCTGGTTCGAATCCAAATAATCCAAAATCAAATCCAATCAAATGTTATTTTTTATATATGAATCCCATCTGCATTCTTAGTTGGATATCCAATTTTTTTCCATACGCACCTTTTTTTTTAATACAATTCAGTTGAATATCGAATTAAAATCGAATTTATCATCGATATCCGTCTAAATAATTAGCAGATGATAGCTAAAACCAGCTTGGCAACTGTTTTGGATGTAGAGCTCAGTTTTGACGCCAAAATTGAGTTTTATTGTGGCCTGGATGGCACAAAAATTCAATTCCCACACATACATTTAAAAAAAAAAACAAGGAAAAAGAAAAATGTTCATGGAGAACGGGATTTGATGACTAACCCCTTTTTCCTTAGCTATCCAGCCATTTCTTAGCTTGGCCTTGGCCGGAAAATGCCAGCGGGACCATTTTCTAGCCAACGACTGGCAGAAAATGACCAGCATAAAAATTCCTTCAAAATTATAATTTTTCCTTCATTTTATCTTCTTAAGATTCTACATGGAAAATGGATGGCTGACATCACCTGAAATGGGCGACCTTAGCTATACAAAATTTCAGTGGTTCAAAATTCTTACTTTGCTTTTGCCCAACAAATTCTTGGCGTCTATAAGAAGTCAAAACCATGTTGGCTAAAAGCCTAGCTTGTTCATGGTTAGGTTAATATCTTCTATATGTTAAGAAAGGTTGATCCAACAATGATGGAGATATAAAGCGGTTCTTATTGTCACTTTAAAATGGCAAAAGCTCTTATGAAATAATCCCGGCCTTTCTCTTGCATATAAATAAATTCTCCACATATCTTTTATTTCCATTTCTCTTCGTTTGGAATTAACAGGATTCCTGTTAAGACGTGTGTTCTAAGTTGGTTTGGTGGCACTAAGGACGATTTTCTTGCAAAGAATTCTGCACATGTCATTTATGAGGGTAAACTCAAATCTCTTAAAGTGCATTGAATGAAGCATCTGGCATGGAGGCGATTCTCAAGCAAGGTGTCGGAAAATACTATTTGTGCAATCAGGCTTTGTGTTGAAACTAACGTTTTCTCCCCTTTTTTGACGGAATACCCCTTAGAAAGGATGGGTTGTGCTTAAGGATGGGCATCGGGCCTGGCGGGTGAGCCCGGCCCGATAGCCCGGGTCTCGGCCCGAGCCTGGCTCGACCTATTTAAAATTAAAAAATATTTTTTAATTATAAAATAATTTATTTAAATTTAAAATATATTTAATAATAATATATATTATTAAAACAAAAAAAATTAAAAAATTTAATTTTTTAATCTAAATGGGCTAAAGGGGCTGGGCCCGACGGTGGCCCAACCGACGCCCAGGCTTAGTACTTGTGCTTATAGTATATATATGTTTGTTAATTTGATTTTGAGAGTGCTATGCCTTTGTGTTTTTGCGTCTTAAGACAAACTGCAATGTAGTACGTGTAGTAAGTAAGTTGATAAGTTGATGAGTGCACCACTGTCATTGTTAACATCAAAGCAGCCAAGGACCCTACAAGTATGGGAAACAGGGACACCTTGAAATCTCTTTTTCCGAGCGATAGGTTGTTAATCTCCATGTCTCATGAAAAACATTTCCTTACTAAATTTGTGCCAAATTAATAGTTTTCATTAACGAATTTCATTTTATAGTTCTAAGTCTAAATTGTTAGTACTTTTGAAACTTGACAGTAAATGAAATTCTATTCGAGTATCCAATTAAGCAGATGCATATATCGTAATCCTTATAAACGAGCGCTTTACTTTTTCTAAAGTTGGCGTACTCCTCAAAATTATTGAGTAAACCCGATCCATATCCGACTCGTTCCAAGATCTGCCAAGTGTCACCCACAAGACATTGCGTACATGGGAATATTCTCCAATTTCGAGCGCCATTTACGGAAAAGAATAGGGCATTAGAATCATTTGACATCTCGCGTCTATCACATCGCCTTTTTGCAGATTTCCACCTTTCTGGAACACGAAAAGGTGGCAGCGGCGAATGGTGAACCCCTCACCAAAAAGGGCATAAAAAGTCTCTTCTCTTTTTTGCCCTTTATTCCCGTGACCAGTTGATTGAACCAGTTTTCCGTTCTTTGTCCTTTATTTTTTATTATATATATTTCATTGGGAACTATTTGTAAGTTTTTACGCTCGGGAGATTGCGTCGAACCAGTGGCTTCTCGTCCCTCTCCTCCGCCCAGGCGATCCCAACGAAGGAGGATATCGTTTCGTAACCCTAGAGGAAGATCGATGCATCTTCTGATAGGTACAAATACACTCATTCTCCTTCACTCCTCGTAATCCAAATGATCGTGCATGCGTCGTATATACACAGTTTTGGATTCTCATGTGTATATAATGTACATAGTTTTCGCTTCTCTAAACTGTGATTTCCGATCTATCTGTGTCCTTCTGTGTGTCTGTCTGACAAGCTACCCGAGTAATCTGGCACGATTTCGATTCTTTGAACAATATGATCTCCGATCGTGGAGGTTATAGGTCTTGCAGCTCTGTGCGTATGTTGCGTACACTGATGAATAGTTTTTTGATGTTGCGATTACGAGAGTCTTTCGTTGTCTGATGTTTGCTATTGTGATTTACGAGGAAATGGATCCGATATTTTCTCTACTTTATCTTTCATTTTCTTGTTTGCTGCATAAGTAGATTGTGTAGCCATTTGGTTTGCTTTTACACGTAAGTGTATTTAATATAGTAAATATTTATACGTATTTATCTCAATCATCAATAGGGGAAAGTAATTATTAATTCGTCTTTTTCTTTGGCAGAGGGTGTACTTGGTTTGTTAAATATTCAAACATCATCCTGATTCGTTATTAGGTCCCGGGATATTTATATTTCTCCGCATGTTCATTTATGGAAAAGCAATGACTAATTTTACAGTGTTCTGAAATTTCAACAATCGGTGCTAGAATTGTGATACACCATGCAGAAATTACCCATGAAGATTAAGTTACTTTTCTGTGGTACATAAGGAATCTTTCTTCTGCAAAATGTTGCTTAGCTTTCTTTCTGTGGCACATACATTTCCTAAACAGGTTTAGTTTATAATTGTCATGCTGCATACGTAATGAAGTTTTTTTTGCAGGTTAAATGTACATTATATGGGAAATTCACCCCATTTCATACTATGTGACTAGAGCCTGAAATATATATGGGTCTGGTGGTTCTTCATGATGTTCCTTTACAGTGTAAATTGCACAATGCTATCTTTACCAGCAAAAGCAGTTATCAGGCTCCAAATCACAGATTCAAGTGGCCTCCTCCTTACTTAAGAAGCCGTTACACTGCAAAGCGGTAGTTACATGATTCTTGTGGCTTCCTTATCCGTCCTTAAGTTCTTATATTTCTCTTCTAATATTTATCGTTACAGTAAATTTCCAGGCAAAGTTGACAATCGTGGTCTTTTTAGGCTTCCAGTATCTGCAAGCGGGGTAAGAATGAGTGAAATTTTGTAAGGTCAATGTTTTCCTCCATCTCTTTTCTAAGAGGCATGCCATGTTCTTGACTTATCATTAACAGGGAGATTCAAAAGATGGTCTGACCGATGCCCTCCTTGAAGGGAATGGAGAGGGTTTATCCACTGGCAATGGAGAACCAGTGGAATTTAGTTACGATAATTCATCAGCAACAAGGTTTGCTTTGGCAGAAGCCAAAGCCAGACAACAAGAGGCTGAAAATGAGAGAGACCGGTTGATAGAAGAACTGGCTTTTTCAGAAGCTAAGCAACAGGAATATGCTGCTTCTCTACGTCATACTCAAGAAGTGGCAGTTTCGGAACTGGAAGCTGCTAAATCCATGTTCAATCAGAAGCTCCAGGAGTCATTTGATGACAAGTTTGCCTTGGAATCACAATTAATTCTCGCAAAACAGGATGCTGTTGAACTTGCACTTCAAGTGGAGAAGTTGGCAGAGATTGCTTTCCAGCAGGCTACCTCTCACATATTAGCAGATGCTCAGCAGAGGGTGTCAGCTGCTGAAACATCTGCTGCAGAAGCAGCATATCATATAGAGGAACAGATCAGGGGTGCTGCTGAAGGAGCAATTCTATCCATTGTTAAACAGTCAGAGGACACATTTAATAAGGTCATCTCAGTAACTGAAGAAGCCAGTCAGCAAGCAAAAAATGCTATAGCTGCACTCTCAGATGAGATTCGTGTTGTAGATGAGATTACATCTCTCCAATCTTTTAACTGGCAGTTGGAGAACACTGTTCGTGACCTCGAGAGTCAGCTATTAATTAGGCAAAATGAGGTTGAAAAACTGAAATCTGAACTGGAGAATGTTCAAGAGAAAGCAAGTGCAGCAGAGGTCCGTGCAAGTAATGCAGAGAGAGCGCTGATTGATCTTCAGGAAACAACCAATAGAATGTCTTCACAACTAGAGGAGGAAATGAAGGCAGTGCTGGATAAAGTTAAGCGTGAAGCAGCAGGAAGGGAAAAGGCAATTGCAAAAGCATTCAAGCTGGAGCTGGAGAGTATCAAATCTGCTGTTGATGCAGCAAAAATGGCTATACAAGTGAAAGATGAAGCCTATGCACGAAGATGTGCAGCTCTTGAACGGTCATTGAGGACATCTGAGGCGGCCCTAAATGTCTGGAGACAGAGGGCTGAATCGGCTGAATCAATGTTACAGGAGGGTGGAGCCCTAGATCAAAGTGAAGACATGGCCTTTATGGCTAATGGTGGAAGAATAGATCTCTTGGCTGATGGTGATTCTGAAAAATGGAAGCTTCTAGCTGACGGTCCTCGAAGAGAGATACCTGATTATATGGCTCGCAGAATTAGGTCTTTACTGCCAAGGTTTCCTCCTCGTAAAGTGCATTCTGAAGTATTGGCAACTGATTATCCAGTGTTGAGCTTGCCTAAGGCTGATGAAGTGTGGTCCATTGTTCAAGAAAAGCCAAAGCAGGATGATCTTCTTATCAAGCATGTCGCTGAGAAGGAAGCCATAGAGAAGCAACGCAAGACACTAGAGCGTGCTTTGCGCCGCAGAACAATTAAAAGACGACTACCTGAAGAGACAAAATTAGGTTAGCTTACTTTTGTTGCCTTACCACTAAAAGATGCTTATTTTTATCACAGTTCTTGCTTTTCCTTTATAACTATTCTAATGCAATTTTACTAATTGTTTCCCTCTGTTAATGCATAATGCAGAGCCTGGAACCGGCACAGGACGTGAGATAGTGGTAACTCCTTTTCTTAACAGTGCCAAATTGCATAAAAGAAATGCTTGAACAAGAAAGTACCTGATTTTTATTGCAGTAGTAGATGAACTTTAATGGATATAACTGACATTAGGTGATTATTATTATGTTCCATTGCTTGGTTAATGCACCTGAAAGTACTTTCGACTGCCATGGTCGCAATCTGTGCAGTTGTATTGATTTGAAAAATCCAAGTTCCATCAAAATTTTGTATCTGTCGGTTTGTTGCAGAGATAAACAGTACTTTCACGTATGGTTGATGGGGTGGTAGGCAAAGTCCAATAAGGCTCCATTAGGGAGCTAGAAAATAGAGGATATGAGGATTTTATGTGCTTTTAAAGAGCATTTAAGTCCTCCCACCAAATTTACTTCTCTGTCTGTTGGCATGGCTGTGCATACATATCTGTCAAATGCACATATCCTTCATGTGTCTCTAAGATTTAGTCTTGTGTCTCTAAGATTTAGTCTAGTGTAGTATCTGACCAACATGCAGAATGAACTGAACATGGGTTCTTCAGTTCCAATGTGTTCTACATGGACATAGAAGACAGGCTGCCATGCCCGAGCTCTTGCAACATTGGTGCATCTTTTAGTATTCTATGTTATATATATTTTATACTCTGATTCAATGGCATGCATTCCTTTATTCCCCTTTATTCTGTGTTCATGTAAGCTTCTTACACACACACACACACACACACATACGTACATACACACATATGTTAAACATATGTATGTATATATACTTGTATGCAGTTATATATATGTATGTGTGTATAGCTATATATAATCGCCGAACCATGTTTGCATTGATTCACTTGTGTGGTTCATCTCATCTCAACTTGAGCTAGATGAACTAAAACCATGTCAGCTTGCCTGACACAAGAAACTGTAGCAACACACCAAATGTTGCACTCATGATCTGAAATTTACCTTAATAAACATAAAGCAAGCCATCTGAATTAACTTAGTTCTCATAACTGCTTTGCTCTTTTATGGGAATCTGACATAGTGATGCGTTTCTCTAAAGTCGAAAGCAAGCCTTTAAACTGGTGTTTCTAGGTAACACGAGCTGCTTTTGACGGTCAAATTGCCAGCTAGATGAAGCTTTGATTAGGATGTAGATAAATAAATAGAAGGTAAGAAACCATGTATATAAGACATGCTTAGGAAAATTACAACTGTTATCTCAAACTTATTTTGAAGTTGCATCTCTAAGAGTCTGACCCACTAGCAATACCTCAAAGATTACATTAAGAATAGGACTTATTGTACCTCTAAATGATGTTCCAATGAAGGTAGAGACATGTAGGTGACAACAGTATAATATGTTGCTTGCAGTCCATATGTTGGGATTTTTAGTGTAAACTGTTTGGCAACCTTCCTGTTGTTTGATATGGTTCACTTGCTGCTAGTTAAAGGAGAAATTTTTTTGGAATAATTAGATCCACAAGTGGTCAAAGAATTGATGTCAAGATGGATTATGTGATTTATATGTTCACTCAATTATTTAGCAAGTTTATGTTGTGTAGCACATCATGCATGACTTTTTTTTTTTCAATTGCAACTCATTCACTGCGGAAATCAATGAATAGCAGCGTGATGCTGGGACATGTCATTGTTCAACCTTTGGGTTTGGAAGTGGACTCGTTCAAGAAGTTGATACATGGCTTATAACCCGTTTATAAATAATCAGCATATATGCCAAGATACTCATGGTAATATTCTCCTGTTATAACTAAGCCAGCCACATTTAAGATTCATTCAACTGATACCAGCTAAATAGAACTAGATTTCTCAAGTCACATCTAATTCTTATGTCCTATTCTTGGTTTAATGAGTTTGTTTGGAAGTCTCAAGGATGGTAGTGGTCCTTGTAGTTCTTGAGTTGACCATGCACACCTGAAAGCCTATGTAAATTTTGGTGCTTCTAAATAGTAGAAGCATTTCTGCTGCATGTGCAGGTGCATCATTTTATACTTGAGAAGCAAAATGTCTCTAGTTGGATGTGGCTGGTACTTTGAATGCTGTTAACATGTAATTGGCTATGGCCAACAAGGAACCCATCTTCAATTTTGTCCAAAAACAAACAAACAGAACATTTGTTTGAGGGAGAAATTTTTATCTTTTCTTTTTTATTCTGCTTGTCCTTCTTCTTTCTACTTCTGTTTCTTCTTCTTCTTCTTCTTCTTTTTATGTTTTTGGTTACTCCTCTTTCTTCTTCTTCTATGCTTCTTAGCATGTCAAGGATATCTTTGGGTCTTAGATCTGACAAATTTCTGGATAATTTCTGGATCTAATTGTTTGAGTGAATTGTGATACTTGTTAGATTTTCTTATGTATTTGCTTTTAGCTCTCTCTCTCTCTCTCTCTCTCCCCCCCCTTACATGTAAGTGTGTGCACACTGCCCGATGCATGTTTAATCACAATGCAAAAATCAGGAAAATAGAGAAACATAAAAAAAACGGAAAAAATTAGAAAAAATAAGAATAATTCAGAAAAAATTTATTTGAGATAAAAAATTCATCAGACATAAAAAACATTCATGGTTCACTATTTACAATTCATAATATAACATCACATTAAAAAATGACAAAAGAGATTCAAAGTAACATAATAGGCATCCACAAAGTTTAAATTTAAGGACATAAAGAACATTCATGGTTCAGTATTTACGAGCCATAATATAACATCACATTAAAAAATGACAAAAGAGATTCAAAGTAACATAATAGGCATCCATAGAGTTTAAATTTAAGCTTAAAGTATTTTAGATTATATCACAAGTTCACAACATCATTCACTGCCAAGTGCCAAGTATCATGATTATCATCAATCAATTCGATAATCATCATCATTTTCATCTTTACCCTCATCTTCATTCTGATTTGATTGTTAATTACTTTAATGCCTTCAAACAGAATGTCCTTACCAAAATATGCAGACTCTCCTTCTTCACCAATCACCAAATTCTACTACTCTTTTAATGTTTAGAAATTCAAGATTATCCTCATCAAGTATGATGGCTGGTTCTTCTTTAACCCAACAATCTAATACATCAAAATTGTCTAGGCTGATGGGATCAAATTGAGTATGATGCTTTTAATTACCTAAAGTTCAATTAAATAAAAATTAATAAATTGTTAAAAATATATATTATAATATGCAAAATAAATGTATTTCTTTGTCTCAACTTCATATTGTATCAAACAAAGAAATGTCATTCAACCTTTTATGTTCCAGCCTATTTCTTTTCTTCACTCCAATTTCTTTATCCAGTGGGCACTGCAGGTCTGGCTGAGTATTTCGACTGCAAACTTTTTAAGTTTTAGGCAATCAATCGCAAACCTACTCCTCCACAAATCTAAACAACAAATGAAAAATAAATATTATGAAAACAACAAACAAATAACAAGCAAAATGTAGATAAAATCTATGTCTTGCTATATCTTTCCCTATGTTACCATAAGTAGGTATCATATTCGTTGATCAACATGTGGACAACATCTTGTTCTTTACGATCACTAAGTAGTACTTCAGTGCGGTCCCAACATACATGCTCGACCTGTCCATCATTTTTAAAAGTGGGGAGAAATCTAATAGCAGGATTTAAATAGTAGGCTGCTGCATGAAGTGGTTGATGAAGTTGTCATGACTACATTTCATCTATAATCCTCCATATAGGCATGTACAACTTGTTTTCTCTTGAGGTTGTCTCTAGTATTTTTTTTTTCTCCATTCATAGCTTCATACAAATATCTTATGGAAAACCTATCTTCAATATAAAGTATGAACCAATCTAAGGACTTTCACTAGAGATACATAGATCTTCGATAAGTTGGTGCATGATTTGAAAAATTCAATGCTGAATATAGTACCTACAATTCGCATGACCATTCTTTGTAGGTATGTGGATATGAAGCCTATTCATGCTGGAAGAAATCTGCTTGAGAGTATTTCTCTGTTTGACTGTACCTTGCACAGTACAAACATTTGTGGCTAACCTTGTTTGTGCAGGTCAAACCAATTCAGCCCCATTTGTGATTTTTTTTATCAAATTCAAAACATAAGCATGATTGTAAAATAAACTTCATGATCTCTTGGCATCTTTCAATAGTTGATATCATGTCATCTCTTTCACCAATATCCTGAAGCATTAGATTTATACAGTGAGCAATATATGGGCTCCAATAGAATGTCCTATATCGTGCTGCTAAGTTTCTAACACCTATTGCTTTATAATTTGCTGCATTATTTGTAATAAAGTATACAATATTTTCAGGCCCAACTTCTTTTACAAATTCATAAAAAATACTACACAAAACATCAACATTCGTAGGAGTATCAAACAAATCAATAGATTTTAATAACATCTTGGTACCTAAGAGGCAGTACACGAGGAAGTATACCAATGTTCTATTCTCAATATCTGTCTAACCGTCTGCCATTACACTGCATCGTGTGTCCTTACAGCTTATTTTTAGTTCATCACAATATGCCTTCATAGCTTTAATTGTGACATTAAAAATTTTACCTTTCACCATATGAGAAGAGGACGTTTTATACCTTCAGCCTATAAAAGTGATCTCATCTACCGTAGACTAAAAATGGAAAGAGGTAGGTGTATTAAAGGGAATGCATATATCGTAAACTACATCCCTATGGCATTGTTTGCCACTTTGCCTGCTCGGCAATGTCCTTTGAATACATGGCTGCATGAATCTCAGCCTGAGCACCTGGAGCATTATAAGTAGTGAAAAAATTCTTGATCGAGCTGTATCCAGCACTTGACTTCCCAATAGGTACTCTACCACTAGTTCCACCACTAAGACCATGACTCTTGCTATGTCCTCTTGCAGTTGTAGCTGCGCCTCTTCTCTTTCTACCTAAAGAATTGCCTCTATTCATGATGCATTTCCCTTTATCTATTCTCAAACTGGTACCAACTTCCTCTTCTTTGAGCTTAATGTTTCCATTTTTGCTTTCGTTCTCTTGAATTTTCATAAGACTTCCCATTTCCTATCCCAAAATCATTCATTTCTTTTTCAATCTGATTTATTTTAAATTATTAATCATTTCTAGACACTAGTGTTTGACATATGGTGGTAATGGATTCTTTGAAAAATCATTACGTTTAGTTAGCCACATTTATGTGGTGCTGAAAGCGAGATATTCTTCTCAATATCACTTGCTCATAATAGTTATAACTTATAACGGACTGTTAGTTGATCATTCAGATTTTAGGGTCACCCTTGTATACTATTGCCATGCAGGATCGATACTTATATCTTCATAAAACAAGCAAAAACCGACGATTAACTGTAGAAGATGAGGGAAATCAATGGTGAAAATGATAGCCTTAAACCTTTTATATTAGAAATGCAAAAATACTCTTTCTCCAAAGAAGAATCAGACTTCCATTGGCCCCACAAGCAGACCTTCTTATCCACCGGAGATTTCTCTCCTAAATCGAAAATTTCTCCCACAAATAGGTGATTTTTTCTCGAAAACTAGAAAAGCCCCCTAGCTATGTTTAGAATGAAAGGGGGGAAGGGGGGCTGTTTGAAAAAAAATCACGAAAAAGGACATTTTTTTTTTTTGTTTTAACCTCATATCATACTATATAGGGGTGTATCGGCTGTATCTCATGATACAGCCGGTAAACCTATGACTATGATACAAAAGAAATTTGTATATTGTAGGCATATCGTATAAGTTTCTGACACCTATATGATATGTATAGTATGATACACATCCATGTTGCACAATACATATAACATTGATGTACATGTCTGCCATGTCATTGTGTGCATATCTATGCTCCTATATATAGATATGTAGGAGAATTCTATGCTGTTGTGTGCTGGATGTTGCTGGATGACTAAAATTTAGAAATTTATTGCTAAAAGCAACATGAATTGTTGATAAAAGCAGTTCATAAATCTTCACTAATGCTCATGTAATGGTTGTTTTTTAGTTACAAATTTTTAATTTTTAGTCATTTGGCAATATCCGACACACAAATAGCATAGAACCCCCCTATGCGTGTATATGTATAAGATGCATTCAATAAAGCTGATTATACACACAATATTGTTAAATAGTTTCTTGTTTTTCATTTTTCATAAATTTGATGCTGTATGTGATCTGTAACAATATGATAGGGTGCATAGTATAAGGTTTGTTGGTTCGGCTAATAGTTAGAAACATAACATTACATGAAAAGCATAATAGTTTTTTTTTTTTTTAAAAAAAATGAAAAATTACACAAGAAAAAGGTATAAAAAATGTTCCATATGGAAAAACATGAATTGCATAAGCACAAGTTATATAAAAGTTTAACAAGATACAAAAAATAAAACACCAATTAGTAAAAATCAGATTCAGATTCCACTTAAACAATGCACATCTACTAAAATCCCTAATAACAAAACTCTTAGACTTAGGGTGTCCTTGCTTAATTTATATTGAAGATTTGAGGTGATCTAAGATCATCCTAGGATTTTAGATCCTTGATTAGCGTGGATATGGAATCCTATGTTTGAAATATGCAAGGATTACAACTTGAATTTGTAAAACTCAAACCTTGAAATCCATATACCAGAACCCTTTCTCCTTAGACTTGAGATCCATGGTTTTGAGGAATACTGCTGATCTTAAATCGATGGTTCTCAAATATATAATTTGCTAGAACCATTGATTAACGTGAGCCCCTTGTTAAACCAGAGGTTTGGACTATAAGTTGTGGGGTAATCGAACATTCCCTTATAGGCTTTGATTAATCAAAGTACGAGAAAATATATATCAACTGCAAAGACTTCTTCACTAGGATTTTTGTTCTGCTAGTTTTTCCTATTTCACATGGTTTTCCTGCTCCATTAAGTTCCTTTTTATGTGTTGGAACTGTTGATACTTGGTTGTATTGTTGTTATTGGTGCAACATTCTATCTTCTGAATTAAGACTATCAAATCACGTAGTTTAACGCATAGTAAGTCTCGTTCTTCAAGATTAGGAACAAAATCTTCGCCCATGCAAATATAATTTTCAATTACAATACTTGTGCTTCTCGTGATCTATGATTGCAGATCATATAATTGCAAAATTACAAATCATATGATTACAGCAAGGGTAACTTTATTTCATGGTTGAAATAATCTCCCACAGAAAAATGAATAGAAGCCCTCTGTCTTCAATGCAAAATCGATGGATACAAATTTGGCCTCAAATCAATGTTTTCCTATGCAAAATGACAGTCATTCCCCTCTAAAACCCTTAAGGGTGTCTAAAGAGTCATGTATGGAGGAGTTTTCAAACTAAAAAATCCAACGTCCCCTTAAATTTCTGTTGAAAGCATATGATTTGATATAAGCCATAACGAAATACAACATGGTATGATAAGTCATAAAAGTGCTCTTGAAGAATACGAAATGCATCCTTGCCCCCTTGGTGTTCTTTGTTTGATAGAGCACTCATTTTCAGGAATGCTGCCCTTATGAGAACCATTCAATCAAGCAAGCTCCTATTTTCTCAGGCCTGATGACCACATTTACCATCATGTTGGTCAAAACACAAATTGAATTATGAGATACAAACTAGACTGCATGTAAAATAATAAAATATGTAACCATGATGATGATATGTGCATGTGTCTGTGTGCGAGCGCAGATTAGTTCAAAACTTCAAATTTATTTTCTTGTCCTAAATTTCTAGTTCGTATGCTTGTGATCCCTTGCTGTAAAATTCATATTTGTGCAAATTGTTCCAGCAAGGTTCCTTTTCCCTTCTAATGATTTTCTTGTGAATGCAGTTTCAAGGTTTCAATTGGGAAAGCTGGAGGAGAGAATGGTACAAGGAGCTTGCTGTTAAAGCTGCTGATTTATCACAAAGTGGAATAACAGCAGTTTGGTTTCCCCCACCAACAGAATCTGTTGCTCCTCAAGGTTTAGACATTACTCCAGGCATTTCCATTTTGTTTGTATTGTTCCACTGGATCCAATTGCTTGCCTGAGGCAGATAAAGTGGCTCTGTAACATGTATTTTCCTTCATAAAAATGTTTAGCTTTAATGCATAAAAGAAAAGGAGACCCAACGAACCTCACGAGCAAGGATAGTCTCTCAAGACTCATAGGATCTCAATGGACTCTCTTAACAAAAGCAGGATGATTAAATACACCAAATTAATAATGGTGAAATTCTTTACTAGTATACCCACAATCACTTGTCAAAATGTGATACTAAAACATGAGGCTTCTATTTACTTATGGGCACAACATACTCAACCATTTTGTAATTGGAGTGCGCAACAACTACATGCTTGAATGACTAAAACAATATCCATAAAGGTGTCCATAAGAAATAAACTGTACAAATAGAACACGAGAAAAACCAAGAGCGTAACTATTTTATTTCATATATTATATTGATATATACCAATTTATTATAGTAATACACACCACAGTCATAGATACCTTCAACAATTTTAAAATATCCCATTATTACTATCTTGAACTCAGCAGATGATGTCAACAAAATATCCCCATGTTTTTCAAAATATACCAAGATAAAAAATTGACATATTATCATAACATTATCCTAAGATGTCCCAGACATCTTCCTAAGTTCCTCATGAATTTTTCATCCTTTTGGAGCATGTGATTTTTTTCATTTCGTTTCTTTTACGTTTTGGAAAGTTACTCTATTTCTTTGTATATTTTTGCAGGAAAGATATTGAAAAACTATGATCTCATAACTTTTTCCTTTCTCCTTTATAGCTTTTAAGTTTAAAGCTTGTTTGATTTTCACAATATTTTCCCGAGAAACCCACATATGGAAGACTCCCCAAAAAGCTTGTTGTGCATTTGTTGTTAATATTGGTGACTATGCTACATACTCATACCTGTGCATGTATGTGCGTAGATGTCAAATACACATAAGTTCAACCCCTTTGAAGCTTATGGTGTGACCACTGAAAGTTAGCCAAAAGAGACACAACCTTGGGAGTGTATGTAATTTGGTGAAAAATCTGCAAAACTAATGACACATGCAAAATATAAGATATTTGATGATTCTTGGCATAAGTATCTATAACAATACAATTTACTAGCTATTGGAGAAAAGAAAACTAAAAGCAAGGGAAAAATTTCTTACATCATATTCCATTTTTTAGTACAAATATAATACGTATGCCTCATACAGATATGAGTATATACATATGCACATTGTCACATATATCATGTTTTTACCAAAAAAGACATGGTACTAACGTTAAAAAGGGAAAAGACAAAAAACTAGAAAAAATGTGTTCTTTCAAAAAGGTAAAAATTAATTTAATGCTCTTTTCTTCACATTTTTGCCCTTTTTTTTTTTTCTTTTTTTTGACATTAATATCATCATGGATTAAATTTGAAACTTAAATAAGTTATTTATCATCATTAGAAGATTGTTTTTATCATCTTATATAGTTTATGTCTTCTTATTAGTTTTTCATTTATTTTATTTTTACATAATTTTTGGGGTTTTTTCTTTAAAAAAATTCCTGAATTTTCTTGATATTTTTCCAAGAAAAACAACTTTGCTGAAAAACACCTGAGCAAAACCTTGCCATTAAAAACCCGAGAACCAATGTGAGAATGCATATACATATGCATGTGATAAAATATACATATCTTTACCTTTTCTGTTTTGATGTGGCAATGTTCATCTAATACCTTGCTTGTCCTTTGAGGAAGAAAGTACCATGACTGCAATCAAAATAGTGATGAATTTTGCTTGTTTGTTCTTGATCTAAATGTTACATCTTATAAATATCTTCGGAATGGTTTATGTATGAACCAAATTTAGGGTGAAATTTTCAAATCTTCTTGGGCCTTATTACCACTTCCCTAAATCACATAGGTACGGGTATGGTTGGGGTACAGGTAGGGAGATATAAATACGAACATAGCAACTTTATAAAGTGTGGATACAGTGGTACAGCAAGATAGGTATATCTATATCTGCAAAATAACACAAAAAAATCAAAATGAAAGCAACATTTAAAAAAACAAGTGATATAAAATAAAAATTACATGTAATGAACAATGACTCTAAATAAGAACAAAAACTGAGTTGAAAAAATTAAATCAAGTAAAATTAAGTAGTTTTGATCAGTTTCAATTTGAAAAGTACCCAAGTGTGCCCGAGTACCCACTTTGTGTATGGGTACGACAACACGGGTACATGGACCTTACTAAAGTACTCATGGGACTTAACCACTTCCTGATTCATAGCCAGCTTCTCTGTCTGTCAAATCAAAGCAAGCCATTAGATAAGTCAGAATCTGTAAAGTCTGGTTCTTAGGTGAGCTTTGCCTTGTATTGTTACTGATGGCATTTGGGCCATGTTGAAGCTTAGATCTGGTTTCCAATCACAAGTAGTCACGTTGGTAAACTGTTCATCCCGCGAGTTGTTATATATCTATATCTGCAAAATAACACAAAAAAATCAAAATGAAAGCAACATTTAAAAAAACAAGTGATACAAAATAAAAATTACATGTGATGAACAATGACTCTAAAAGAGAACAAAAACTGAGTTGAAAAAGTTAAATCAAGTAAAATTAAGTAGTTTAACAGTTTCAATCTGAAAAGTACCCAAGTGTGCCCGACTATGTCACACGGGTACGGGTATGATAAGGGTACAGGTACGGGTACGGGCACGCGGATACGACAATTTTCAAAATTTTAGGATACGCGGACACGGCGAATTTTATATTCTAAAAAATTAAAAAGGATAATAAAATAAAAAAATATTAAATTAATAATTCACTCTTACAATCTCATAAGTCATAAGAAAGGAAGTCTCAGATTCTCAAACAAAACATTGTTATCGCTAATCTCATAAGTCATAAGAAAGAAAGTCTCAAACAAAACAAAGAATGTCGGGTTAGTAAAGTGGTTCGGATCGGGTCTGACCCAGACCCGATCCAAAACGTATCCTGCTGTGTCCAAGTGTCGGTATCCAGGTGTCGGAGTCTCGACACCGGTACGTGGCCCATTTTGCCGTGTCCGTGTGACATAGGTGCCCGAGTACCCGCTTTGGGTATGGGTACGACAACACGGGTACATGGACCTTACTAAAGTACTCATGGGACTTAACCACTTCCTGATTCATAGCCAGCTTCTCTATCTGTCAAATCAAAGCAAGCCATTAGATAAGTCAGAATCTGTAAAATCTGGTTCTTAGGTGAGCTTTGCCTTGTATTGTTAGTGATGTCATTTGGGCCATGCTGAAGCTTAGAGCTGGTTTCCAATCACAAGTAGTCATATTGGTAAACTGTTCATCCCACGAGTTGTTACTAACAAGCTTAAATACTATGGTACGAGCATGTGAACATGTGTTTCTTACAGAAATTTTAACATCTCATTAGTGGAATGGCTTATGATTAATCACTATATATGTTATAAATGATGCTTATCTATACCTTGTCTTAGTTACTATTTTTGTTATCAAACTGAAACACTGCAAGTGTGGTTTTGTAACTTGTAACATGACACATAAATCCTTTTTTCTGAAACTTGGCAACAAATAAGTAAATGACAGGGATTTATCATCGTGCCTGGGTATGGTTGCAACATTCTTTGAAGAAGGTAAAAAGTAGTAACCATGTTGGCATGTTCATTGCCATAAAGGACTGATGTTGCAATGAGAAGTTCTAAAGTAGTTTTATAATGCTCATGCTCCAACTGTGACCTTTTTGCCTGGTTAGTCGTAATTACTCAAGATTCATTTGCAGGTTACATGCCATCTGATCTTTACAACTTAAATTCAGCTTATGGTACTGTAGAAGACCTTCAACATAGCATAGAAGAAATGCATGCTCAAGATCTTCTGGTATCAACTCATTTCCTATGTGATCTTTTTTTTTTTTCTTTTGGTTTTATTTGCCTGTTTATATTTTTTTTCAGGTTTCCCAATGTTTCATAATAAAAATCAACATTTTAAGGTAGTGAGGGTTCCCATTGTTAAGTCTGTACGCATCAATGTAAAGGGATCGGGTCTGGATCGGGTCTGTTCAGACCCGATCCACTTCGTTTTTATGTCTTCACGTCTAAGTGGTGGCACCTCTTGTAATTACTTCATGTTTTATTCCTCTTTTTGTTGTAACCTAATTAGGTTTATGTTTTAATAATAGAGATCAAGCATAGTGTGGCTGCATTGGCCGCCGGTTCTCTTACCTTCATTGCCTTCTTCTATTCTCTATTCTCCATCCTCCTTATTTTCAGACGGAGAGACGTGATTCGGTGATGTTTTAGTGAAGATTCTCACATGGTATCAGAGCCAGGTTACATCGTCCTCCGGTGAGTGATTTCTTCTTGGAGTATTCTGCCCTAAATCTTATTTTCTGCCGTGCTTGGAGTATTCTGCCCTAAATCTTATTTTCTACCGTGGTTATCCTCAAACTCTGTTTCTGCCCTTAATCCCACGATTTGCCCTAATTTCTGTTGCCCTAAATTCTGTTTTTTGCCCTAAGTCACACGGTTTGCCCTAATTTGCCCTAATTTCTATCGTGACCTCTAAAATTCTGCCCAAATCGTCTGTTCTAATCCTCTTTTTCAATCATGGACCAGCCGGCTCCCTCTCTTCTATCCTCTAGTTTTCTCTCACAACTCATCTCTCAAAAACTGAACCATAGTAATTATTTGACTTGGAAACGCCAAATTGTCCCATTTATTAAGAGCCATAGACTGTATGGGCACATCGATGGGACTACTCCAGCACCTCCAAAGTATGTTAACCGTGAAATAAAGAAGACAGTCGTGGGAGATAAAGGTGTTGGGGCCTCGGCTGGAAGTGAAATCAGTTTTGAATATGAAACTCTTCCTGAGAGCAATCCCGAATATGAAGTTTGGCTGGCTCACGACCAGTCTCTTGTTGCTTATATCACTTCTACCTTGTCAGAAGAGGTATTGGGAGGTATTGATGATGATTTAACTGCCCTAGAGTTGTGGTCTACCCTTGCTACAACATATTCTCAAGTCTCGGAAGCACGTTTTCTACAATTAAGAAGGCAATTTCAGGATATCAAGCGTGGGACGCGTACAGTTTTGGAGTATTTGAATGAAATCAAGAGTGTTAGTGATCAGCTTGCTGCAATTGGACATCCCGTCAGCGACAAAGACAAAGTCCAACAAGCCTTGAGTGGACTGGGAACGGAATTTGATATTTTTTGCACAGCCTTGGAAGTCTTACCTGTTCTCCCATCTTTTGAAGATCTAAAGGCCAAGCTTTTTCAACATGAAGCTAGTCGAGTTCAACGACATAATCTGGTTCCTTCCAACAGCCACAATGTATTGATCACAGGAACTCACGCACTGCAAGGAAATCGCACTCGTTCTTGGACTCCTCAGACAGGCATGGGAAGAGGGATTCTCCCAACACCGCCAGGCATGAATACTACCTCTGCCACATCTAGGAGAATCCCGACATGCTTCTATTGCAACAAGAAGGGGCATGTAAAATCAGAATGTTGGCACAATCCTCAGAACAAGAATAGTCAGGTCAGGCGCGAGAATAGGACAGTAGCGGGGTCAGCTCCATCCTCGTCTGGATCAAATCCAACTTCAAAGGTTTCAGCAGACGTGCAGCAACTTCTAATGACAGCCTTATCCAAACTTAACTTGAAGCAAAATGAGCAAGGAGAGTGGTATGTGGACTCTGGAGCAGCAGCCCACGTTACTGGTGACACAGGTAATCTCTCTAGTGTTTCCCCTTATTTAGATCAAGGCTCAGTAGTCACGGGAGATGGTTCCCATCACACAATATCGCACATCGGAAATGCACAAATATCCATGGGTTCTTCTTCCATTCCATTAAAGAATGTCCTTGTTGTTCCAAGTGTCAAGAAAAATATTATCTCAGTGTCCAAACTTATTGATGATACTCACTCCTCTGTTGAATTCACACCATCTTCTGTTTATGTCAAGGATGCTCAAACCAAGAAGACATTCGCTGAGGGCACTCGCAAAGGAGATATGTATGTCCTTGAAGAAGCTCCAAAGCTGTCCAAACCTCACCCTCCAGATTCATGTTCTTCAAGTCATAATGAAGTCAATGTCGCAGAATATAATAAGCCATCCATTTGGCATGGTCGGTTAGCTCATTGTAGTCAGTCTTTTGTTCGAAGTCTTGTTGCAGACGGACTCTTAGATAAGTCCAGTCTGAGTTCAGTCAGTGAATCCAGCATGTGCTCGAGTTGTCATCTTTGTAAGAGCCATGCTCTTCCTTTTCAGTCAATTAATAAAAGAGCTTCAAGGATTTTTGACACCATATATTCTGATGTTTGGGGGCCTGCTCCAATTCCCTCTTCTTCTGGGAGTAGGTACTATGTCATTTTTATAGATTCATATTCTCGACATACTTGGATACACTTCATGAAACACAAATCTGAAGTTTTCCGTTTGTTTACTCAATTCCATGCCTTGGTTCGAAATAAATACTCCAGTAATATTGTGCATTTTCAATGTGATGGTGGTGGTGAATTTATTTCTAATGAATTTACTGAGTATCTACTAGATAATGGGATCACTAGACAGATTTCATGCTCACATACTCCTCAGCAAAATGGAATTGCTGAACGGAAACATAGACATATTGTTGAAAGCGCGCTCAGCATGATGCATGACACAGACTTACCCATGACATTGTGGACTGAGGCTTTTCATACGGCTGTGCATGTTATAAATCGACTGCCATTGGCTTTGCTTGATGGCAAATCCCCATATTTTTTATTACATCAAGAGCAGCCACGCTATGAGGAATTGCGTGTTTTTGGATGTGTTTGCTATGTGCATGTTGATGTTTTCTTACGTAACAAGTTTCAAGATCGTGCTATTTTGTGCAGATTCGTAGGGTATGCAGAAAACTACAAGGGTTATAGATGTTACAACCCTAAAACTGGGCGTGTTCATATTTCACGGCATGTTGTTTTCGATGAAAACAGGTTACAAGATCCCAAGGCTACTTGCATGACACTCAAGGATAAAAATGAGATTTATGATACTTGGCTGCATGCTGAAATCCTAAGACAAGGGACTGACCGTTTGATTGAGCACGAGGAGCAAGATGTTAATGAGGCTGAGACACTTGTGAGAGATTCCTTGGACAGCATGCCCTCATCCTCACAACCCCATGATTCACCTATACATAGTCGGTTCTCAGGCCTTGTGTACTCTAGGCGATCAGCTCCTAATGCAGCCCCACGTCAGTCCCAACGTGTGCGACATCCCATTGATCGGTGGGTAAGTTATAACAACTTTTCTTTAGATTTTCAGTTGTTTATGACAGAAGTCAGCAAGAAGGTCGAACCAAAATCCTATCACCATGCAAGTAAGGAAAAATGTTGGGTTGAAGCTATGAATGAGGAAATGGCAGCATTGCATGAGTGTCAGACTTGGCAGATTGTCCCTCGTCCAACTGATAAGAATGTTGTGGGCTCCAAATGGGTCTACAAACTGAAATATAAGCCAGACGGTAGCATTGATCGACATAAAGCACGTCTTGTGGCCCGTGGTTTCACACAACAATATGGGGAAGATTATGATGAAACATTCAGTCCGGTTATCAAGATGGGCACAATACGTGTGATTATTTTTCTTGCAGTCTCATATGGGTGGCCTCTTTATCAGTTAGATGTCAAAAATGCTTTTCTACATGGGATTCTTAAGGAAGAGGTATACATGGAGCAACCTCCCGGCTACAATACTCATGATCCTCAAAAATGGGTTTGTAAGTTACACAAGTCTTTATATGGGCTGAAGCAAGCTTCTAGATCATGGTTCGATCGGTTTTCTCATCATATACAACAAGCTGGTTTTCTACGAAGCTCTCTAGATCATTCCTTGTTTATGTATCATACCGAAGAAGCTAACCACTTGGTTACTTATCTATGTAGATGATATTGTTATAACTGGGAATTCTTCTTCTCATATATCTTATGTTAAGGATCTGTTGCAGCAAGAATTCAAGATGAAAGATCTCGGCGAACTTCGGTACTTCTTGGGTGTTGAACTTGATAGAGCAAATGATCGATTGACTCTTACGTAGCATAAGTATACTCTTGATATTTTGGACAGGGCAGGTATGATTAATTGCAAACCCATAACTACTCCTAGTGTTCTAAACACTAAATTGGCTGCCTCTGATGGAACTGCTGCCTATTCAAATCCTACCTTCTATCGCAGCATTGTTGGTATGTTACAATACCTTACCTTTACGCGCCCAGACATAGTCTATGCTGTAAATCAGATCTCTCAATTTATGCATGCACCCACAGAAGGACATATGGATGCTACTAAGCGGATCTTACGGTATCTCAAAGCTACTCTTGGGGATGGATTGATCTATACAAAGTGTCCCAATGTTTCTCTTGGACATAGCATATATACTTATACTGATGCAGACTGGGCAGGAGATCCTGATGACCGACGCTCAGTTTCAGGTTTCTGCCTTTTTCTTGATTCTAATCTCATTTGTTGGAGCAGTAAAAAGCAGCGTGCCGTTGCACGATCTAGCACTGAGGCAGAGTATAGAGCAATGGCTGCAGGGACAGTTGAGGCATCATGGTTACGACATTTGCTTGGAGAGCTTCATCTACCTATTGTTCAGTCCTCATTGCTATGCGACAATCAAAGCGCCATCAAAATTGCCTTCAACCCCATTTTGCATAATCGTACCAAGCACATTGAGATTGATCAACACTTCATTCGTCAGAAGGTTGAAGAAGCCGAGATATTGCCTACTTATATATCCACCAGTGAACAAATAGCGGATCTTTTTACCAAAGGTCTTACAGGGCAGCATTTTTGGGATTTGAAAAACAAGTTGTGCATGATCAAATCTCATGCACAACTTGAGGGGGGCTGTTAAGTCTGTACGCATCAATGTAAAGGGATCGGGTCTGGATCGGGTCTGTTCAGACCCGATCCACTTCGTTTTTATGTCTTCACGTCTAAGTGGTGGCACCTCTTGTAATTACTTCATGTTTTATTCCTCTTTTTGTTGTAACCTAATTAGGTTTATGTTTTAATAATAGAGATCAAGCATAGTGTGGCTGCATTGGCCGCCGGTTCTCTTACCTTCATTGCCTTCTTCTATTCTCTATTCTCCATCCTCCTTATTTTCAGACGGAGAGACGTGATTCGGTGATGTTTTAGTGAAGATTCTCACACCCATGCCTATGGAGAATCAGCCTGGAAACTTACAAAAGTAGTCAGAAATAACCAAGAGAAAAGGCCTTATACATAGTCCACGAGTTCAGATTTCTCAGCATCATTGTCTGGACTCTGGCATGAAAGTGTTGTTTTATTAGCAGATTCTTTTGAGGATAACTGGAGAAGTTGTACCATTGGATTGAAAGTCTTACATTTACATGTTTTTTATAGTAAACATACATGAATCAGTGAGTTCATTTGGGTCTTTCGTCTTTTTGCAGGCTTTGGGTGATGTTGTACTAAATCATCGATGTGCACAGAAACAAGTAAGATTGTGAAGTTCTGATCCTTGTATGCCTTTTCTTGGAAATTTCTTATATGTTACTATCAACCTTCTGAAACTTTTGTAGATCGTGTATTAGAATGTTGTTTTACATGATTTTTCTTAGTTCACTGCCATGAGACTGTCTGCTGCCAGATGTTACCAGAGAAAAGTTATGGCTTCAGGTTTATTACTTCTTTTTTCTCTATAATATATATATATATATAAATAATGTGTCTAAGTGTCCAATTTTTAAGGTCTCACATATCCAGTACTTACACCCATGTCTGACACTGACACCTGTGTCTGTGTCCATGCAACATACATGAGCACAGTTTCAGATGGTTTGGTATTTGGATTTGGTAGACCTTCTCTAATGCTATTGTTTGGTGATAAGAGTGTCTATATACTATATAGATTTTTTGGCTTTTCTTTGTTGGCAATGACATACATTATTATGTAGACTGAAAAGAGTTTTGGAATTCACACCACTGGTGATTTTGGAAGTTCTCTTAAGTATGAAGAAGGATATCTTGACTGATTTAAGAAAAATTTATTATACATGTTTGGAATTTTGGAAACATTAGTAGTTGTTTCTTTTTTTCTTTGTGTTGGCATACCTTGGCTTGATTATTTTAAAATTTGAACAGAGCCTTGTTTCATGTCTGTTGTATGAAGCAGAGTAGTGGCATCGATAGACTCTTCTATTTTACTTCCATGAAATTTAGGACTTTTTTAGTGATCATGATTGTAATTTTTAATATGTGAATGCAAGATAGTAATTATTTAATGTTCTATGAAATGCTAAATTATTTTGGATATTAACATGGAATATAGTACTAACATTGTGATAAGAGATTTTGATGGTTTGGCTTTTGGGTTTGACAGACATTATCTAATGCTATTATTTGATAAGAGTGTCGACAGATATTCTAGTTTTTCTTTTGTTGGCAATGGCATGCATTCTTGTTCAGATTGTAGATTGTTTTGGAATTTGCCCTATTGGTTGTTTTGTAAGTTCTATTAACTATGAAGAAGGATAACTTGATTGATTTAGAAAAAAATTACAATACATGTTTGAAAGTCGAAACTTTGGAGATATCAGTAATGTTTTTTTTTTCATAAATTGGCTAGATTATTTTGAAGCTTTGAATAGAATCTTGTTTAATATTTATAGTGTTTTTCTTATGTTCTTGTTTTTCTTAACAACCATAAAAGAAGTAAATATGAAAGCATATACAATGTCAAAAGAAAGATATTTGAAGTGCCTTTGATTACCATGAGGAAGGATCTTGTATGGGAGTTTGAGATCCCTCTTGAGAAGCAAAAAAGAAAGGTTCAATGTGGTCGTTTTATGGAGGACATGAGTGGTGGCATTGATGGGTCGAGACTCAAAACATCATCTTGCTGGACTAAAGCGAGAAGTAGAACCATGTAATAAAATGGAAGATGATTGGAAATCACTACTAAAGTTCCAAATGTATATCCTTAATTGGTCAAGATACCATTCTTTATAGTCAAGAAAACTTTCAAAACAACCAATGGTCTAAATTCTAAAACATTCTGTAGTATGCACAATAATGCATGCCATTTTCTGAAAAAAAAAAAGGAACATGTAAAGAGACACCCTTACCAAATAATAGCATTAGAGAATGCCTGCCAAACCCAAGCCCCAAACCATCTGGATTTCTAATCACAATTTTAATACTAGATTCCTTGTTAGAAACCAAAATAATGAGACATTTTATAGAAGACTAAGTAATTACTTTCTTGCGTTCAAGTGTTGAAGATTGCAATCATGTTCATGAAAGTTAACTTGAATTCTGCAGGACTGAAAGAGAAAAGCCTATTAATGCCATCACTCATGCTTAAAATTTCAAAATAATCTAGCCGACTTATTGAAAAGAAAAATCACTACTAATATTTCCGAAGTTCCAATCATGTACACTAGGTTTAGGATAGATTGCTCAAGATATCATTCTTTGTAGGTAAGAAGACTTCTAAACCAACCAATAGTCTAAATTCCACGATGCTTTGTAATCTCAATAATGATTCATTCTATTGGCAATAAAGAAAAACCGAAACATATATGTTGACACTCTTATCAAATACACCAATCCTAAAATCCAATCCTTCTAAATCTGTGATCATGATGTTAATACCAGATTCCATGTTAAAAATGAAAATGCAGTGATATTTTATAGAAGATTAAATAATTAATATCTTGCATTCACACGTTAAAGATTACATTCATGTGCACTAAAGATGACAGAAATTTCATATGATTTAAAAGAAAGAGCAAAAGTTGCAGCAGCAAATAAAAGCAACAGATCATTGTAGCATGTTGCCCCCTACCATCCGTGTGCAAGGATCAACACCCTCCCCCTCCCCCTATATATATACATATATATATATATATATATATATAGGTATATATAGGGGGGAGAGAGAGAGAGAGAGAGAGATGCTGGAGAAAAGCTGAGGGATGCCAAAAAAATGAAGGGATGCTGGAGAAGAAAAGTAACAGAGAGATGACGGAAATATGAGAGGGAGGGGGAGAGAAACAGCAGAAAAGAGAGGGATGCTGAAAAAGATAGATGAGAGAGCGAGAGAGAACAGGAAAATCAGATAGAGAGGGAGTTAGGAAAAGAGGATAGCCAAAGAAAAAATTGGGGAATAGTGAAATAGGTAAGAAAAGAGAACATAACTATTTCCGCCAATGCAGTCGTTGGAACCAATGTTTTGAAACTCATCTCGAGTCTCTCAACTCCGCCCCCTTCTGGGTCAACCTAGTAGAGGATTTTTTTTTAAAAAAAAGTCAAAACTTGGTATGACTCAGGAGAAACTAGGTTTGACTTGGTGCAATCTAGTAATGGACTTTGTATTTTAATAATTACTTACTGCTTTATTTTTGACATAAATTTTCTAACTTATTGGAACATAATAATTTATAATAAATTATTAAATTATTAAATTTTTATGTTGCAAATGAAAAGTTAAAGTTGATTAAGCTTAACTTTGAGTATGGTTATTCATTTAATTCAGTTTTTAGAGAATTAGACAACTTTTGGACTTTTAGTTTTACATATTATACACATGTAGGGTTTGTTAACTATTTGATAGTTTGAATACTTTGAATATATTGATTCTAATGTTCTTTTTTTCTGAGTTATTTTTCTTTGATATATTGATTGTCATTACTTAGTTTTGAAGTGTACAACTGTAGAGTTACAGCAGCAGCTTGGTTGTTTGATTTCTTGTTACAACATGAGTAAATCTAACTTAGTTGTTGTTTTACTTGATGTTAGGTCGATTTATTTCTGAGTTATATATGTAATGAAGTCACTTACAGCCTTTTTATTTAAATGACAAGTTATGCATGTTTTTATTTCAAAATCAATAATTAGCAAAACCCAGTCTAAGTCACTAAGTTGACCCTCTCAAGAATGGACGAGTCGAGTCCCAATCACTGGGTTTAAAACATTGACTGGAACCACCATTTCCACTGGTTCAATTGCTGGAAACTGCTCGACGGATGAAAAAAGCAGTGTTTCTCCAATGGCCGGACCCTCACCGTAGATGAAGACAAATGAGAATAGAAAAACTCTGATGGTTTTCATAGTGTGTGTGTGTGTGTGTGTCTATAAATGCCAAATTACCACAAAGCCTTAACTTTGTTTCTTTTAGGACGGTGCCAAATGGAGCTAACTCACAACATTCCAAGTCAGCCAGGGTGCACTTGAAAACTGGCCTAGTTTTTTTCAGAAAAAAGTAAACACCGTCCGAGTCTTCCATGACCCATGACTCGGCCAAGTCAAGCGAGTATTGGTCGAGTATGACTTGGCCGAGTCTTGCAGAGTTCAAGTCAAAAATTTGTTCCCCATACTGGTTGACGCAATAGGAGCCTGAATCAAGCCAACTGCATTATGCATAACATCTTGTATAATGGCTATGTAATTCTTTTGTTCCTCTTTTAATTGTTTTCTTTCGAGGTAAATTGGACAACCCATGTCTTGAATCAAAATGAGGTGCTACAACCCTTGAATTCAGCTACTCCTAGTAATGTGCCAAGAATTGGCTGGTCATGGTACCAGTAAGCAAGTCTGATATCTCGGAATCCTGCATTCCAGTATGGAGGTGATTATTTTTCCCTTATTCTTCCTTGGTGTAGACCAAAGAAAGAATTTTTAGCCTTGGGAGAAACTCCATGACCGAGAATTTTCTTGCACTCACGTGGAATGCAGTCCACACTGGTTCAGATCCAATGGTCATTAAAGACTGAGGAGCATGCATTAAACAGAGTTTTAAGCCAAATGAAATATGGCATATCTTTGTCACCTTCCTGTTATTATTATTTTTTTTCAGCATTCAGCAGGCATCTAGAATTAGCTTGATTTGGAATACACAGACTGATGAGATATATAAGGGCTGATTCTGTTTCAAATTTGATTGCTTATCAAAATTTGTAGAGGAAGAAATGAGCCTTAAATCTGAGTCGAGGTAAACAATGAACAGTCACTATGAGGAAAAGGCGAGATTATAACTGAATCTAAGATAAAAAAAAAAACAAATCAAACCTAACATAGCAGTTTGATTGGAAGAGATAAAGCAGGTTTTTGAGCCAGGACACACGAAACTAAATTCAGATTTTGAATTTAAATTTCAGGTGATGGAGAAGAGATCATAAATATCTCAAGAGTTTAGGTTTTGGGAAACAATCTTAAGGCTTAACTTTGGATGAAGAGTGAAAGTTTGATCCAACTACCTAACATTGCAGTTTCCCGCAACAGAGTGTAGGAGCCAGTAGATTTCTATAGGAAACTAGGAAAAAGATGGACAAAGTGATTCTAGGTAGATCTCCACGAAGGAAAAGTCAGAAATTTAGAGAAGGAAGCTGTTGGGAGAGAAAGAGAATAGAATTTTAGAGGAAGAAACTTAGGAAAGAAATTTCTTCTTGATCCAGAGAACAGATGTAGATTGTTTTCGTGCATACCTGAGGAAACAGTCCTAAATCCAATCAATGCTCTGAATGTTAGATTTTTTGTATTTCAGTCACCACAACCAGTCTCTGCAAGAAGAATAAGAGAAGAAACCAGAAAGAGGCACTGAATGATCATGATTCTTAAGCAATGGCACGTGAACCAATCTACTTCGTTATATATTTCTCATTAGTACAACAAGTGACCAAAATACCCTGACAACATTGAACATCATATATTAATATTCAATGCTAAAGCACCCAATAAAAATACGTGGGTCTGAAACACAATAAGTCTTGGATCTGATACAGACACAAGACACAACCAGGCATACATCTCAACAGGATTATGTTGGTATGGTTTATTGTCTTGTTTTGATGTTTATGTGTGGGGTTTTGGGTCCAAACAGAAAAGAGAACCATGCTGGAAGCTAAAAATTTGAGAAGCTATTTTTTTGCATCATTTTTTTTTGGGTGTTAGTATCTGGATATGTTTTCCTGCTAGTCAACTATATTTGTTTATAACTTTATCCCTGTGTGACATCGGTACATGAAGACTGGCCGGTCTACCAGTGTCCATACAGAAGTTTTTAGACACCAGTATGCCGGACCAACTGGGATAATTTTGGTTTGAGTCTGGGTTAGGCCAGTTCGATGATCTTTTTATGATAAAAAATGTTTTCAACTTTAATTTAGTGATGATTATATATATGTGAATTATTGCTTAACCTGCAAATTATGTTCTTTGATGCATTATCTCTGATTTTATGAGTTATTTTTTTTCAATTTTATGGATAATTATATATATATATATATATATATATATATATATATATATATATATATATATATATATATATATATATATATATATATATATATATAACTTGGTGTAGTTAAGCAATTTTCAAGATTTGTCTAACCTTAATAGTTAATAAGTGATCTTCAGTATTAATAACCATTCAAGAAAATTCCAATTACCATTAAACCTTGACCCTTCCTGGAGAAGATGGCCCTGACTGTAGATGGCAGATGGCTACAGCCGGCTAGACGGCTGACTCTACAAAGACGCCTGAGTACGTTAACCGTCTCACGGTCCGCACCCACTCCTTAAGGCGGAGTTGGTGTTTTCTGCCTTCTCGGGAAAGCCTCAAGTTCTGGGTGAGCCTATTGATAGGAGACTACCTAGCTTGGTTCAGGGAGCACTTGTAGGGTGAAAGATTTGATTGTTGCCTTATGTTACAGCCTAAATGCTGAATTATTGACCATACTTGTTTGGATGGGTGTTCACCCCAAAGCGTTCCCGGACCCGCATGCATACATCAATTGCAATTGTCCATCAAACCTTGATGTCCTTAGAAAACCAAAAGCTTTGAATGCTTCGCTTTGGCTTCTCTTTAGTCATCACATCATGAGCACTGAAAAGCGAGTGCTTTGTGCAATCACGTCACTTCACGAGCAAAGCTCTCTTAATAAGAGAGGGCTTTGCTTATATATATGTGTGTGTGCGCGCTCTCCCATGTGTACCAAATCGGGCCCTATACCCATGTTTATAGATGTGTACATGTATGAGAATGTGTACTTCTATATACCTTGCTGCACCTTGTACCTGCTTTTTTTCGAATTTTCCATCTCTAAACTCAAAAGGCTGGACCTATATTTACACACACGTGACTTAGGTTTATCCTGCTTTATGAGGAAAAGGATACTGTCCTAATGCTTCATTGAAACTGTGAGCTGACAGGAACTGACTTGGTGTATTGACAAATTTTAAAAATTGTCATAATTGATGTTGCAAATTTCTTTGTTCCTCTTTTCTCCTACTATTTTTTAATTGCCCCATATTATTGGCTGATTCCAGAATCCGAATGGAGTTTGGAATATATTTGGTGGAAAGCTTGCATGGGGCCCAGAGGCTATTGTTTGTGATGATCCAAATTTCCAAGGCCGTGGAAATCCTTCAAGTGGTATGCTCACTAAATAGCATCTTTCATATTATTGCTCAAACCTGCTCACATTCACAGGAATTATGGTAGCCAACTTTTACCATGTCTTTGAATGTCACTACTTCATGATTGCTCAAGTTCAAAGCTTTTTGTTAGGGGTAAAATCCTTCCATGTCAAGCAAGATTGTATTGGGAGTTAACATGTCCTTGCTCTATTCCAGTTCTAGTGGCCAGCCCATCCAGCTGTTTGATCAGTATCCTTATCCATGTCAGGTAGATATACAATCAGTTACAAGTTATACAGTGTGTGTGTGTGTGTGTGTATATATATATATAGAGAGAGAGAGAGAGAGGAATTCAAATAATCAAATAATCTGGCTACATCGATTCCGATTGGGTAGGAGATCTCAATAATTGACATTCAACTACAAGATTCTATATATTTTCAGGTCAATTCCTGATATCGTGGAGATGTGAAAAGCAGACGAAGTTGTCCTTATCATCAACTAAAGCTGTATATAAAGCTATGGCATGAATCATGGTGAAGATTGTTTAGCTAGGGCAGCTAATGCATGACATGGGAGTTGATTTCACTGGACCATTATGTTGTAATAATAAAAGTGATATCTACATTGCTCGTGATCACACTTTTGATGAAAGAACAAAACATGTAAATGCCATTATGTTAGAGAAGAGTATCTTGGTGGGACTATTGATATTCCATATGTTACTTTAGAATTTCAACTGACTGAGTTCTTCACTAAGGCATTATGTTCACATAGATTCAATTTTCTACTTGACAATATTTCAGTTATGTTACCGTAAGTTTGAGGGAGGCTGTTAAAATTGTAGTGGCATTATACATGCTAAGTTTATTTTAATTATATATGCATGTATGGCTATTTAGTTTGGTATCTGCATATATATGTATATACATTAAGTATGTCTAGTATATAGGTTTTGATGTAAATACTTTTGTATGTCTTTTTGTATCTTTCATTTGCATTTTTCTTTTTTTCGGTTTTAGTCAATTTTGGTCTTGGACCAAAGTCAAACTAGCTATTAGAGGACTCCAACAGCTCTAAATATAGCCTATGGATGACCTTCGACAGCTAGAACATTCGGTCTTTTATATATGTAGGGGATTCATTCCTTCTCATAATTTTTTATTTTTCTTCCTTGTAACTCCTCGAGTGAAATAGTAATTCATTTCTTCAAACTTGAGTTGTGTGATCTAGAGTTTATGCCCTCCTTTAACCCACCCCTTTGTAGGTATCTTCAAGTCTTGTGACTTGGAGAATTTATTTTATTTCAAGTAAAATCACAAGCCTAACCTTGTACCTTGGAGTAGTAGAAAACAAAAGGCAATTGCTAGATCAAGTACAAAAGCAGAATATAGAGTAATGCCATGGTTGCTGCTACTGCAGAGACTACTTGGATTAGGCATTTATTTGAGTTATAAAATCTGTGGGAAAGTGTCTACTGCTATGCGATAATTAGAGTGCCATCAGACTTCTTTTAACCCTATTCAGCATAGCAAGACTAAATGCATTGAGATTGATCAGCACTTCATCAGACGAAAGATTGAAGATAAGGAAAATGAACCTTGTCTTGTCCGCTCGAATGATTAGATTGTTGATTTATTTACGAAGGGGCTTATGAAGCACAGGTTTTGGTTTCTTACAGGCAAGTTGCCCATGGTTCAAGACCATGTACAACTTGAGGGGGGACTGTTAAGACATATATTATTATTGGTATTGTATCAGGGTCCATTATCGACCCACTAGCTGATGTTATTTGTCATAGGTGTGTATTGTTTCTGTATCTTTTTGTAAGTACCTAATATAGTTAAGGGTATTATTGTAATGATCAATATTAGGGTGTCACCCTGTTTTATTAATATCATTCCCACAAGCCGAGATCTATCCAAGACATGTGGGTTTGCAACTTTATTCTCCTTCTCTCTCTTCCTGCTGTGACTATTTTCTGGAGTTTCTAACATTAATTGTGTAACAAGTTGTCAAAGTTGTATTACCCTAAAATGATGCCGACATATTATGTTAAAGTATAATTAAGAAGATCAAGATGTCTATCTCTATCCTATAAACCAATTCTGTAGGCAGTATGGGTGTTATATCTTTTGAGCAGTCTCATGTTCCAGTAGAACATGTTCATTTCGATCACTACACGCCGACATCATAAATGTGCAAGACCATGATGCATAATTTGTATAATCTAATTTTATAGAAGTCCCATATAAATAAGGGTTAGCAAATTGTTAGGATATAGATGTAAGTACACATATATCTTTCAGGTTTATATACATACCTATATGTAATATGATAATTCTGTATATAGGACTTTTTGTAGATTTTACCTTTGTATTTCTTTTATTTTCATCCTCTATTCCTTTGTAAGAGTTGTTGGAGTCCCTAACGGCTACAATTCTAGCTGTTGAGTCCTCCAACAGCTCTTCACTGTCTTATGTAAAGCCCTTGTAACATATTCTTAAATGAGGCTGTTTTACAGCCCTTGTTCTTTACTTAATAAAGTTTCTTTTCAGCCATATGATTCTTTCTTGGGCTTTGATGCCCACTTGAGCTGGTCGTTGTTTGGTACAGTGTTGTGACGCACTGTGTGGACCTTAGTGCCAGTATTGTGAATGCCGTTTTGACTTGTTCATTGTGCCTTAGAGCACTGGTAGCTGTGAGGATCCTTTTGAGAAGTATAGATTTGTATCTATACTTGAAGATTAGATGTGGTCCTTGAAGGATTCCTCAAGATCCTGGTATTTCTAAAACAAATCTGTTGTATTCACCAATAATTTTGACCTTCTGTTCACTGCTTTGATCCTGAGAACCTGCCATGATTTTCCAAAACTGCACCTAAACTCAATTCAACTAGTTTCACAACTTACTCCCAACTTCATCAACAATTCAGGTAATATCCAAAATCCAAACTAGAATAGAGGAGATCAGGAATAAAATGAATCAGATTCAGATGTCCACATCAGATGACTTGCAGGTCAATGAAGAAAAAAGGAAACCTGTATATTGCATATTTATAACAAATGGCATGTGTGACTGCATTCCCAACTTCGTCTTGCCTAAACACCTTCCACTGGTTAATAATATAAAGAACAACTTATTATGAATCAGCTACTCAGTATGCAGCATTTAATATCAGATGACAGGTCTGATTAAGATCAATAATCAAACTCTGTAGAACTTCAGAACTTTCAACTTCACACATATCTAATGTTGAAGGATTGTAAACACTCTGATACCATGTTGTAATAGACAATAGGAAGAAGAGGAAAAAGGAAATGGGAGGGAGAAAAGAACAATCTGATTGCCATTAACCCTATTCCCAGGGTAAACAGGGATTAGTTCAGAAAATTTCATTCAAGTCCATAATATTTTAAAAAAGACAAACAAACTTGAGACAGTTATCAGATTTTCTATCTATCCTCGACTTTATGAATGTTTCTTTGAACAATCTCAATATTGGCATTGCTCATTTTTTGGATAATTAGATATGCAAATGCCCTTGAGAACAGAAGAGGTGAATATTTGAAAGCAACTTGCAAAATGCTGCACCAATGCCCCTGTACAGCATTCTAAGCATGAAAATTTATAAGATAATTGTGTACTCAATGCTCATGTGTTTTATGTGAGGTATACTATAGTTTCTTTATTTTTTTGTATTCATGCTTTCTTGTAGAAATGGTCTAACCCTTTTCTTCTCCCACATTTGGTGCAGGTGATATCTTTCATGCAGCTCCTAATATTGATCATTCACAGGAATTTGTACGCAAGGATATAAAGGTCTGGTTAAATTGGCTTCGGAATGATATTGGCTTTGATGGATGGCGCCTTGATTTTGTAAGGTGGATCAGATTTTATATTAATTATTCTTCACTTTCAATTTCGGTGGTTTAGTCCTGCTGATATTCACGGTATTGTTCATTTGCAATGTTTCAAACTTTCAATGGGTATAGGGACATGTGGTTACATAATGCAGAATGTTCATAATCCGGATTTGTATGTAAAGAAGCAAAACATTAGTTAGCAATGCGTTGTTTGCAGGGGATTTTCTGGTCATTATGTGAAAGAGTATATTGAAGCTTCAAACCCTGCATTTGCTATCGGGGAATACTGGGACAGCTTGTCTTATGAAGGTGGAAACCTTTGCTACAATCAAGGTAGTCTTCTTCTTTTTCTTTTTTTTTTCTTTTTTTTTAAAATATCTCGGAGAGAGTTTTAATAATATTATTATCATATCTATGTTTCCAATTTTGTGCTTTCGAAGAACTTAATGCACCAGATTTTGTGTTATTCTAACTTATGCTCTAATAGCTGTTCATCAACCATCATTTTGATTGCTGAAAATTCTGTCATTATTGTAGCTTAAAAAGCTGACATAAATTTATAATAAGACATTCAAGTGTTTTCCATATGACTGCCGTGTCAACATTGTTAACTTGTATTATGCTATTCTTTTATTTGTTCGTATCGCTTCATAACTGCCTGTAGGTTGTTGGGCTTTAGTAGATTTAAAATTTTTATGCTTAGATATTTAAAAGGGCATATAGTCTAGAAAAAGAAAGGGGATTGACTGTTGCTAAAAGATTTTCAATACCTGAAAATGTTATTGACACCATAGTAAGTCAATATTGAAATCTATATCACTGGGTGCTCCTAAATGGCTGCCGCACCCCTGTCGCATCCATGTAGATGTTGGTGTTGGTGCTGGTGCTTCTCTGACACAGCACATCCAGTTCAGTTAGCCGAACTGGGCCAAAGCTAACCAATTTAAAACTGCACATAACTAAACTATCTAATATAAAAAGTTTATATGTAAATATAAATAAATAAGGCCACTAAACAGTTAAATGACTATGTAACAAATGATTTATATACATATATATGTACACATATATATACATCCTCACCACACCCGCACCTCTCTCCCATTTGACATAGATTGAAATACAAAGGCAGAAGAGGGTAAACCAAAAATATTATAAGGGAAAAAGCACCTTATCAATAGGCAAGTTAGTCCTGAGGCAACTCCTCCTATTGTTAGAGTAGCTTCTTTCAAATATGGTTGTAGAGCTTTGGTTAGTTGAGCCAGCGAAAAACCTCTAATAGATCCAATTGCATCACAACTTTCAGCTGCAGTTGCCGTTTTTTCAAACCTTTTCAGCTTTGGACGCCTTGGTATTATGTGTCCAAGTTGTTGGTGATCAAAGCAAATAATGTTTCTGTTGGATTCTTCATAGTTCTTGCTAAATATGGAGGTTTATTAGGCTTGATGTTGTTTCCATGCTTAGATACAGCAAGCCACTTTTAGTTCTCTCCTTGTTAGTCTATTTCTATGTCACATGGGTGGGTATGGGTGCGGAGCAAGTTCAAAAATCACAAGTTCAAAAATCACGGGTACAGAGATACAGCCATACATATGTATTTATATGTATATTTATTTGTGTAGTAATAAGATTTTAGCTAAATAAACACATAAATTCATTGCTTATATTCATAAAAATGTATTATCGAACAAAAAATACTAAAATATATGCAAAAGGTACAAAAATTACTAAAATATACCCAAAAAAAATTAAGGCTGTTGTATCCAGGCCTGCACCCATACCAGCACCTGTTCGTCATGAGTATTTAGCCTTTTTAGCTATACCCATGTTTCATAGGTCTATTTTCTTCCATAACCAATTCAGCAAGAGCTTCATTAATAGTTGGAAGTTGGAACACTTGGCTAATGAATCATTGTTAATTTTCGGTGGAATTGTTTTTCTCAGGAAAATTTTGGGAAAAATCTTGACAAATATTTAAAATATAAAAAATCCTAAAAGTTAAAGAAAAAAAATGAGGCACTAATAAAAAAGTGAAAAAATCATCTAAAATTCGCTAGAAAATCTCAAGAAAATTTTGAGATATTAATTTTTGTCAAGATTTTCAAGATCTCGCAAGATTTTCCCAGTATCTTCATTTTATTTATTTTTCTCATAAATATCACGAGATTTTTTGAAAATCTCGCAATATCTGTAACAATGCTATGAACAAGTGATGTCTTGACTATGTCAAATTCAGGCCTTTATCCCATGATAAATTGATAAAACTTATCCTCTTGAAGTTGCTTTTGACGAAGTAATGTACCTTGAGGGCAATTCCACATAGTTCAAACAAAGATAATTCATCCATAGCAGCGAGAATTCTACATAATATTTTTAAGTGACCTGTCTCCTCTAGAAATTTGTACTTGCATACTTAATTTATAGGCAACATCTTTCATTTTGCGCATCTCCTTAGGAAACTCTCATGCCTCATTTGCATGTTCTAATCTGGCTAGCTGGGCACCTATAGAGGTATCCACACTATTTAAGGACCATGACATGAACTTGTGATGCCCAAGTCTCCATTCCTTTAATTTCTTCCCGTAATCATTTATGGTTTTGTCTCTTTCAGTCCCCTCTAATTCCTTAGTTTTACCATCCATAGTTTAGCCACAGTCAGACTTGAGCACCAATCAGAAATCAACATCAAAAGAACAACCTCTGCCTTAAGAAATCTGGGCAGAAGCTTTCTGCTTTGGTACCAAAAAAAAAAAAAACACGTTCTACTGCTCAATCTTTCTTTTCTCACATGACTTCTGACTGAAACTGGCTGAGCAGAAAGACAGCTCAGTCTATTTCAGATATCCACACAGCAATCTCACAGAACTGGACACAACTGTGCACACAATGTACTGAAAAATAATCTCAACTTACTTAAAATAATTGGTTACATGGGCTTATAAAATGCCATTCCTTTTGTAATGGACTAGTCCAATATATAGAGACAGCCAGGCCACTGGGGTCTCCAACAGCTAGAAAAACTAGTCAGTGGAGATCCCAACAGCTATAAGAATGCTGCTATGAGCAGCAAACAACATACAAAAAAACAAAAAAAACAAAACAAAATAAATGTAGTAAAAATGAAGAGTGGAATACAATAAAAGATAAGAAGAAATACAATGAAAGAAACTAGACAAACCTAATCAAAACAGTTATAGCTAATGGCCATCCTAATGTTGAAATTTAAGGTTTAGACTTAATGTAACTATGCATATTTGTTTTTTACATGTACTGACATACCATTAACTCTTAGTAGTTTGATGTGTGATTTATATATATAAATATATGTATGCATGCATAGATGGTTATGTATTTATTTTCTCTTTATTTTCCGCGTATTTTTCTGTATGTTTTTTATCTTTCTTTTTTATCAGCAAGAGGAGCTAGATTTTGGCTGCTCCCAATGGCTAGATTTCTAGCTGTTTGAGCTGTCCCAAAACAGCCAGCTCCTTTATCCTTCTTGTTTTCTTTTCTTCTATAAATGAGGGACTTGAGTCCCTTGCTTTGTACAGCTATAAGGCCTGTTATTCTGTAGTGTTTTAAGATTCAGCAATGCATGTTTATGCACCTCTAGTTTGAGGTTTTTCTTGTGTGAGTTCTTGGTAAGTCTGGTGCCCTCAAGTTTATGACATTGAAGAATCTCTGTCTGTTGGTCCAGCTCTGGATTTCACTTAATACGTATTTCTGAACATCATTTTCCCCTCCACTTTCTTTCTTAGGAAGATCAATTTCAATTTCCACATAAATATCTGGATGCTCCTGATAAACCACATACTACTCGAATGAGTTAAGCCATCATCCATGCTACCGACAAGCAACACGAACCATGGGAGAATTGGTGCTGGACAGGTGAAGAGATTGTAATTCATCATTTCAGCCCTTCTCAGAATGACTGAATCATTAGTGGGATCAGTAGGTTCCTCTATCTCTGATATTGCAACCTGAGCTTTAAGAGCATTTGGCTTAGGTGGTGGAAAATGAGGGCAGCCATTCTTGCTCCAGCACCTGTCTTCTAGTTGCCTAGACCTCCCACAAAACACACACTGAAGTTTACCTCTACCTCACACCCCTCAGACATGACCCTTCCTCTAGTACTCAAAAGGTGCCTCAATCACTTCATGAGGAAATTGCTAAAGCAGATGCTTCAGACTCTAGCTGACATTGAGGAAGAGGGACTGCAAACCTACTTAGATGATCATAGGCATCAGATGCAGTCAACATCTAAACTTTGGCCATGGAGTATTCGGATGACACATATGAGGAATCTAGCAACCATTGTGACTCATGATGATCTTTTTATTTGGTACAACATAAATCCCTATGAGCATTAAGTATTTCAAAGCAGCCTTTACCAATGCATAATACTGCACCAAAGTCTGATCTCCTTGCTGCATCTTATGAGCTTCCTGCTCAACTTGAAGAATATGACTAACATTAGTCTTCTGTCAGTACATACCATGCAGATGATCTCACTTTTTTTTGGTTGTGGTATAATAAATAAGCCCATGTGCAACATGAGGCAGCAAACTCTTCATAATCTATGACATAACTATGTCATTTTCTTCTATGCATATAGCATATTTTCCAGTTTTATCTTTTGGTTCAGGTTTTAACCAGATGTGTTTCCTTCGTTGACCTGAAGCTAACATCATAAAAGTATGCAACCATCTTGCATAATTGGTCTCATCTAGTTTGACAGAAGATCCATATGAGAAAGGGTCTGCAAATGCCTTATATGCACCAAGAACCTCAGCCTTATTATCATTATTTTGAGTATATCCTATGAGTAATAAATAAACCAAACAACCACAGCCACATCAAGAAAAAAGAAAAAGGTACTCCCTACCACAGATCAGAAATCAATGCCACATAAGAAATGCCTAATCTGAATCTCTAGCCCAGTAGTCCAACATCCTCCACTAACTTTATTTTTTAAAAGTATGAAGGCATACTGAACTTGCTGCACAACGGCCAAGTCTGGCATCAGAACTGCTGCTACATGGCCTAGGAGAAAAGGTTCCCAAAATGTTGTTCATTTTGATAATCAAAGCATGAAGATATATTAATGTCATATTTGTCATGGGATTACCAAACATTGGAGTTTAATCGAAATTACATTAGAAGTAAGATGAAGGTTGAGTTAGATATTGGATTTTTTTGGCATAATAAAACAGCAAAGATGTTCACGGAAGGGTCAACAATCCATTGGTTTTGGAATTTAAGGTCCAAGTTATCTACAATTTTGGCCATATGCAATTTGAGGGAGGTTCTTAAGAGATTATGTTTTCTGTCATGGTCTCACTTTAAAGTTCAAGGTCTAAATCAGTGGACATCCAAATGCTAAACTTATCTAATGATAAGGAAGCATATTCAACTAAATGTGATTGACATCTTTATCTTCCCTCTTTCTCAATATTTTCTCTCTTTCTCAACATATTGGTGTGTAACGTCTTCTGTGTGACATAGCAGCTGAGCCAGTTTAATGTTCTAAAAAATTTTTGTTCCCCTAATCTTTTTCTCAATGTATCAGTGTGTATCATCTTCTAATGTGACATAGCAGCTAAGCGTCTTCAATGTTCTAAAAGGATTTTGTTTCCCTGTAAGCCACATTTATTGACCAATTATTATTTTCTTCTATCTCTAATATTATGCATCAATTTGATATGCAGATGCACATCGCCAACGTATTGTCAATTGGATCAATGCAACCGGTGGAACATCATCAGCTTTTGATGTCACTACCAAGGTTCTCTCACTCTCCTTGGTCGCTACTTGATAAATGTCGTAAATGAATTGAAAACTGAATTGCCTTCTCTTTTTGGTTAAAATGAAATTCTCGTTACTTCGTAATGATGATTTCCTGTAATTTTTGCAACTAAGAACTGAGTAATTTAATTCAGTTTATCATTATGACGTTATTTGATATGATTGGTTGACCATGCTAATTAGCTACAAAGCGGTGTATCATTAGCTGATGAAGTAATATTTCACCTCTTCTAAAAGCAGGGCGTGTCTGATGGACTAGAAAAACATAAGTGGAGAATTTTTTTGGGTGTTTGTTGAGGGAGAAAAATAGTTACTCCTGGAAAAGGTCAACATATACAATGTATATACGTACTCACACAAAGTGAACAACTACACAGAAGCTGATATTCTAACATAGGGCCAATTCAGACACTCTAATTCTGTCTAGCAACCAATAAACAGAAGGTAGATGCTCAATGCATACAGTACAAGCAAAAACTCATATGCAATCAGTAATTATGAACACTAAACCAGATTTATATCTGACTTAAACATGCGTACTAATCTGAAAATAATTGAATTCAGAAAAAAAAAAATCAATTCATAAACTGACTGGAAATCACAGGCAACTATAGAGGAGCCCTGATTATTAAACGCTCCTGTAATCCCCTCCAATGGAAGCCCCACAAAAAGTCGACAATTATGGAAGAAGGCCACACATCAGCCACATCTGACCCCTCTCTCTCTCTCTCTCTCACACACACACACACACACTTGCTATTGTCTTTTACATGTTGTACTGAAATATGGATCCATCCACCAGGTGGTTCCCCATTCCTTGTTCTATAGTACTACAGTCAACTGTCAAGAACTTTTTTTTTTGGTTTCCTAAATAATGGAAAAACACATTGCTTTGGGTCTCGATTTTACATTCAGTTGATGATAAAAAGGGATCCAATCCCCCATTGCTACAATGGGCATTCACCTCATTGTATTTTGAAGAGAACAAATAGAGAGAAAGAAAGCAAGGGATTGAAGGAGATAAAGGGAGGAAGAGGGGTTTCCAATCTCACCAGTAGGGACAGAGATAAACTTACCTTGCCAAAGGTGGAACACCGTGGCTGCTACACAGGTGAGATGGGAGTTGTTGCCACAGATGTCTCTCCCCAGGTTGAATGGGAGAGATGAACAAGAAGCTGCCCCAACGGACAAGAGAGATATGCTGGGGTGAAAAGTCGGATACAAAAGGGTCTGATTTTTACCCTGCCTGGGTCCGACTTTCACCCTGGAAATTTTCACCCAAAATCACTGGATTTCAGGTGAAAGATTTCACGTGTTTGCTGGAGCAGGGGAAATCTGTACAAATTCCCTTCCTTTACAGTATTTCCCTGCCCCATCAATTGGGTCCTAATACTCAGGATCTTGCGATAAGTGCAGGGTTTTGGACGAAAGAATGGAGCTTGAGGTCAACCAAGTCTGGCCTTTGCATATATTGATATTGGTGTTTTGGACCAATGTAACAAATGCCTAAGTCTTTTTACATTATACTATATGTAACATAGAGCCATATAAATCAATAAGTAAAAAAAACAAAACAAATCACATAAAAGTAACATAATGGACATAAATACAGCTTTCCACCAAACTAGTTGCTTGGTCAACTTCATATCTGCACCTTGCTAGGTGGGCAAGGAAAAAAAGAGTTGGGTGTTTGTATGTTCTCAACACAATGTATGATTTTCTAGCAGTTCTGGATAAAACACACTAAAATGAACTAAGCAGCCTAAAAGTTTGCAAGGAAATAAACTAAGCAACTTAGAAAATGTACTAATAAAACAAACTAGAGTCCTACATGTAAATGTGAAACTAAACTAAATAAGAGAGAGATGCCTCAAGGGGTGTAGTGCAACTAGGTGGCAAGGCAAAGCCACTCAAGGGGGTTTGAATCCCATGGTTGCTGTCATACTTCAGTGTATTCTTCCTTTGGGCTGCAAACAGTGACAAACATGACACCTAAGTTGTTGAAGCAAGTCAGAACCTTGGAGGCATACGGGCATAGCCTTGGGGGTTTTACGGCAAAACCGGTTTCCCCCAAGTAAACATTTTTTTTTAAAAAAAAAGCTAAATAAGAGGTATTATCAATGTAACACTCCAATGTCATACACAAGTAACCACGACAAGGAAATAGATATAGATTTTTTTTTTTTTTGGGTGTGTAGCGGAGGCAAAATAATCACACATCTACATAGTTTGACGTAGGCCCGATCTGTCTATTGTGTATAGATAACTTGCCTGCGTAATTAGCTCACGGAATGATCTATCCTAGCAGTTAATGTTGCTAATGAAAAACACCTATTAATAAAAAACATTACTTTATATATATGTTGGAGAGCCACGTCTCGCAAGTCTTAGTCTCAAACACCATAAAGCTGTACAAGTATGTACAAACAAAAGTGCATACGAGAAATGTATATGACATTGTCATATTACTTTCCAGCAATCCCCCATCCCTTTAGCCGGCCGATCAACAAGCATCATTTGTCATATAGTGAGAACCTAATGAAGGCAAATAGTCATATCATCAACACAACGGTTGAGTACAATGAAAATCATAACTAGATTTTTGATATATCAATTGAATGTAAAGTTTATATATTGTATTGATTGTTAAAATAATAATGAATGAGTATCATTATTGAAAGCAAGCTCACTCCAACACTGGTGAGTCATAATTCTAAAGGTTCACTAAGTTTGGTTTTCGATTTCTTCGGCATTTCAATGAATCAGACTCAATCTGGGTCACACGGAAACCAATCACATCAGTGACAATAAAGAAAGCTGATAAATAAACAAACAAATAAATAAATAGACAATTCATAATCTCATGAATTTTTATAATGCATATACACGCACCCGCCTCAATAAGATCACATGATGCCACCCAGCTCGTCGGTGTATTTAGTGCAAACTGTTGCACAGCTTACTGTCTCAAACAGTGAGTCACTGAGAGTGTTGCATAGTTTGGGGTAACCATTGTCGTGACTCACATTTCGTTGAGCTCAACTGTGTTACTGCAGTAAGTGCATCCCACACTCGCTGCCTCACTATGGGGATGGGCTCCTTTAAGTGGCCCGGGAAAGAAGCATTTTATCAATCCCTGCATTCAGGGAAGGTTCCACTCACGGGTCCCCAGACCCCTATGCCATCCAACCTGGCCTCTTTTATGTTTTATAGTTGGGTTCGACTTTTCATAGTCACAACATGTGCCAATGTTGGATTTTCCATTTGCAGCATACTGTGCTGCTATCGGACTCTCCCTTTATACCATCAACCCAAAAATATAAAACCGGCCCTAGGTCGTTGCCCACATCATAATGATAACTCGGCCATGAGCAAACATTTGCATGAAGTAAATAAACAATCATCATGCTCAATCAATTTAATGCATTAGCATACTTTCACATATATCATCATTACCGTGTTTGCATGATCAAATATGCTCATGTCAGAGCTAAAGCATGAGTTTATCATTAAACAACTCACTCTTGGAACTGAATATCGAGCCACAGCTCGAGTTCCCTATTTGAGTTGGCACCTACTTTCAAAAGAGGATACAATTAAATAACATGCATGTATGGATGAGCATATATTCAAATAATCAAACTGAACTTAATTAACTTAAGCCATTTGCTTAAACTTGCAACTTAGTTGAAGCCTACTAAATCTCAACTTTGCTTAGTCTAAGCACTCTATAAACTACATGATTATTCTAAATTTCTAATTATGTATTATTAACATTATAACTCTGTGTAGTCAATTGCCCGCTTGGCTATATCTCGACCCTGGGTATGGCCAAGGTTATTTAACCAAAACTAGCTTGTAGTAGGCCAAATTCTACTAGTAATAAGGGCAGATTAAGGCTAAATGGGTCCCACAGCCTAGTCTAGTCTGGCCCACTGTCAAGTTTCACGATACAATAAACAGGTGCGTGGTTTGACATGGATTTCGACAAGCACAGACAATTAAGCCGCGCAAACACTGATGGCATAGTTCAGCTCATATGCACTACATGCGAAACAAGAGGGTTCAAGTTTTCTAACAAAAGTTCAGCATCATCTCGATTACCCTTTCTGATTTTCTGGATTTCGATCTTTCGGAATCGTGAAGAATAGCTGCAAAGTGCAGCCTAAGAGAAGCAATTAAAGTTTCTAGGGTAAACAATCTAAAATTTTACATGTAATCTGAAAAATTGCAATAACTTTCATTATACCTGATATTTTAGCAAAGTCTCAGCTCCAAGTGATTACGAAACACGCGAGAGGAAGGATTCGGCAAAGTTTAGTTGCCGACGGACACTTTCTCTCTACTCAACTTTCTCTCTCTACCCCCTCTTTCTCTCTCCTCTCTCTCTCTCTCTACTTTCTCTCTTTCTCCCTCTTGTCTCTCTTTCTCCTCCTCTCTCTTTTTCTCCTCTCCTCCCTCTTTCTCTTCTTCTCCATCTTCCTCCTCTCCCTTTTTTCCTCTCCTCTCTTTCTCTTATCTCTCTTCCTCTTCTCCCTGACATTGCATTCCAAAGGGGGTGGCAACCCCTATTTATAGTCAAAATTTATTATTGTGGTACTACTTATATCATATTTTATAGTAATCTATCTTGAGGAGGTTTAGAAAATTGATAATATATTTTGAGAAAATTTGTTCAATTAATTGGATTTAAATGATTAGTTTCAATTCCGGTTTAGCTTAGTGTCTAATCTTAGCTTAAGAGCTCTAATATGTTATTAAGTGGGTATTTAAGCTCTTAAATTGACATCATCTAAACATAATTATTATTGGCATAATTTAATCTCGATTAGCTAATTATTAATCTACACCTGGTCATGGCTGAAAATTGCCTTTGACCAAAGACCATAATACCTGGGTCTTGGACTATTTTAGCCTCCTAGTTTGACTGTGAATGTGGTCGTAACCATTGGACATCCATTTTCTGTCTGGTTCAAAACATGAGCAAGACTAGGTCATATACTTTTTATATGTATTAATATTTTCAAATTCTGAGGTAGTGTCTTAGCAATATACACACAAAAACACAGTAGGGTTCAGGAAATTTTAGGGCTAAAACTGTAACTTGTAACTTATTTCTGATGCCAAGAACTTGTATGTTACATATTTTAGTAAATACACATGATCACTCTTCCTTGACATTTATTCTAAAATTGATCTGTACTTTTGTAAAAGGTATTTAAAGCGAAAACTATGCATCTAATTAACTTTAACCAATTCACACAAAGTGAGTTGTCAGATTGAGCCTTAGAGAAAGGTTCAGTGATAACTCAAATTATTCAACATATAAGAAAACACCTTTTGTTACTTCAAAACTAAATCAAGCAGAAAAAACGTGTGTAAAAAAAAATTACAAATGGTTCAAACTAAAATATGATAATTAGCATAATTTAATTGAAAAAGAACAAACGGAAACAATCTTAGCTATTCCTAAACTACACTTCAAGGACGTGCATTTCTTCTTAATTCCAAGCTATCCAAGGGTGTGGCAGCCTCCAATTTGTACATACTTATCCTCCTTGGTAGTCAAATACCCAATGCATCTTTGATTTAGATGTCCTTCAGTTCCACACATTAAACAAAACAAAGACAAAACTACCCTAAGTCACATGGGTACGGCTACGGTTTGGGTACGGGTACAGAGATACGTGTACGGACACGACAACTTAAAAAAATGTAGGTACGAGGGTACGACAGGATATATGTATGTATATATGCAAAATAACACAAAAAATCAAAATGAAAGCAACATTTTAATAAACAAGTGATATAAATAAAAACATTACATGTTAATGAACAATAACTATAAGAATAGAATGAAAAGTAAGGTGAAAAAAATTAAATCAAAGTAAAATTAAGCACTTTGGATCTATAGGTACCCCAAGTGTGTCCAAGTACCCATTTTGGTTACGGGTACAATGACACGGGTACGTGGACCTTACTAAAGTACCCATGTGACTTAGAAACTACATAAACACATTTGAAAAGGGTTTTCAAAATTTTAATACTAACTAATCTAGTTCTTTTGGAAAACAAAATCCTATAGAAGCCCAGAAGCCTAATACTTGACCTGAACCACTTTAAATATGAACCAAAGCATGTGAAAGAAGTGTTGAAACCTATGTCACATGGGTGCGGGTACAATATGGGTATGGGTACAGCGGTACGGGTTTGGACACGGCGGCAATTTTGAAAATTGTGGTTACGCGGGTACGCGAATTTTATATTTTCAAAAATGATAAAAAAAAGCATTAATAGTCTTATAATCTTAAAAAATCTCAAAATTAAATAAAAATGAGAGGAAAATATAGAATCTTATTGGAATGGAAATATAAAAGAAGGGAAAATAAAAAAATAGAGAAAAAAATTCAAGGAAAAATAAAAAAAAGAGAAAAAAATTAAGTTTGAAAATATAATTCTAAAAGCTTTAAAATGCAGCCGTACCCGTACCCATGTCGTCGTACCCACATACCGACACGGGTACTTGGGCAAATGTGGCATACCCGTGTCACATAGGTTGAAACCAATAGTGAGGAGAGATAAGAGAACCGGAAAATCGTCTTTCATTAGCCCTAATCTCTACTTAAATAGAGATTGGTAGGAAATTTACAAGGAAGTCCTCTTTATTACAGCACATTCAAGACACATTAAAAATTTGACAAGTTTACGTCTAACTAGCCAATCTCAATACTCCCCTTCAATTGGATTATAGATATCTATTATGCTTAGCTTGTCACATCTCAAGAATATAGAACTAGGAACTGGTTTGGTAAGAATATCCGCCACTTGTTCTTCTGATGCAACATGAACTGTAGATTATGTCATGACTGCACAATATCCCAAATATAGTGGCAATCAAAGTTATAGGTACGTGGGTTTTGCCCATGTACCTGTACTAGTACCGCGGTACACCGATTGTGGTACGTTGTGGTATGTTTGAATTGGTTCAAAGTTAGAACCGATCCAAACCATTTTAAATTACACGATCTTTGCCCGCAGCCTCTGCCCAATGCTTCTTCCTCCTTACCTTCTAACTTAGCTACGGAACTATGTTAGTTGATGAGTATAAGTTTACAAGCATGTTAAATTTGTTGACCAGAATAATTCTGGGCAAGACTGAAAGGTGTAAAAGATTTGAATAGGAATTGAATATAAAAATTAACAATAAGGTCGTATCTTTGGGATACATGGTGTTTTCACAATTGGTTAAGGCAGTTTGTCAAGCAGAGTGTACATAAAGAATGGGAAGTTCAAAGCCAACAAACTGGGGAGTGATATTGGACTGTGTCCCTGTAGTCCACACCTGTAAGGCTGTAACCACACCAGCACCTGTGGGGCTGTACCGGCACCCATATCTGTACCCATGTGACATAGAAAATAATGGAAATAAGATTAAAATTGAAGAGTCTATGACTAGTGACATAGAAAATAATGAAAATAAGATTGAGATTGAAGAGTCTATGATTACTTTCCTATCCAAACTTGAAAAGTGTTGAAAAAGATGGAGAAAAGAGAGGGAACACAAGAGCACGAGAGGGAGAGAGAGAGAGAGAGAGTGTGTGAGAATCAACTATTATCCCTCCATTGCTAACCCTAATCTCTTGCTTAAAGAGAGAATAGGGGTCGGCTAGAGTCTTTACACAAGAGAGACACATAAAGATATAAATGACTAAAGAAGACTCTAATTTTTAAATAATAAAAAAACTACCACACTTAAATATAAACTTTCTAATTTCAACACCCCCCCTCAAACTGGAGCATAGATATCAATCATGCTCAGCTTGTTACAACATCTAGAGAAATCACCAATGGGAAGAGCCTTAGTAAACATATCTGCCGCCTGATCTTCAGAACCTACATGAACTGTAGACACAACACCTCCTTGTATAAGATCCCGAATATAATGACAATCGACCTCTATGTGCTTTGTTCTCATGAAATATTGGATTATTTGCAATGTAAGTGGCAGCCTTGTTATCACAGTACGTTTTCATAGGAAGAGGAACTTGAATACTCATATTTGTTAGCATAGACTTAACCCAAGTCATCTCAGTAGCCGTTTGAGCCGTTGCTCTATATTCAGATTCTGCACTTGATCTCGAAACTACATTTTGTTTCTTGCTTCTCCATGATATTAGGTTGCCCCCAACAAAGATACAGAAGCCTGTGGTGGATTTTCTGTCATCAACAGACCCTGCATAGTCAGCATCACTGTAAGCAAAAATTTCTAGAGATTCCCCTTTGTTGAAAAAAAGACCCTGCCCGGAGATGACTTTAGATATTTCAAAACCATCAATGCAGCATCCCAATGGACTTTTCTAGGTTTTTTCATGACATACAGAAGCTTGCCAATAAGTGACATGTAAGATCGTGAATCCACTAGCTCCGATTGATCATCATGAAGATGAAGACGTGGATTCATAGGAAGATTAGCCAGCTTGGCTCCTAACATCCCTGTATCCTGCAGTAGGTCAAGTACATATTTTCTCTGAGACAACACTACAACTTCTTTGTTATGAGCAACCTCAATCCCAAGAAAATATCACAAGTGACCAAGATCTTTCATGACAAAGTGTTTCTGAAGGAAAGTCTTTGTAACCGAAATTTCTTTATCACAATCACCTGTCAAGATAATGTCATCAACATAAACTACCATAACCACTATACCTTTGGAGCTCTTCTTGATGAATAGAGAATGGTCCAAATGAGATCTTTCAAATCCACACTATGAAACGACCTCAGATAATTTGTGAAACCATGCCCTAGGACTTTGTTTAAGTCCATAAATTGCCTTCTTCAGACGACACACTTTTCTACACTCCCCCTGTCGCTCGAACCCTGGGGGCTGCTGCATATATACAGTCTCTTCAAGATCACCATGGAGAAAGACATTCTTTACATCCAGCCAAAACATATGCCAATTAGAGTGTACCGCAACAGAGATAATGAGCCGAATAGTACCCAACCTGGCCACAGGAAAGAAAGTCTCAAAGAAGTCAACTCCATATGTCTGAGTATAACCCTTAGCCACTAATCGAGCCTTATATCTCTCTACAGACCCATCTGAATGGTACTTGACTGTAAAGACCCATTTAGAGCCAACAATATCACAATTTGAAGGAGGATCAACCAATTCCCATGTACCACGATGTAAGAGAGCATCTATCTCATCTTGCATGGCTTTTCGCCATTTACAGTCTAGTAGTGCTTGTTGATGACTAGTCGGTACAGTATGGACTGTCATAGCATGAAGAAACTGCTGTAAGTTGTCATCAAGGTGGTCAGTGGAAACAATTTGTGAGATAGGATGCAAAGTACACTGTCTCTTGCCTTTGCGCAGGACTATAGGCAAGTCCTGAGAAGGATCAATGTCAGGTATACTTACTTCAATGGAGCTCACATCCTGAGAAGATGATGGTCGACCATGAGAGGGATCCTGCCGACGCGTGTATACCAATGGAGGGTCCTGGAATCTATTCATAGTCAGAGTAGGAAAGGGGAAAGACTGCAACGGGACTGGAGGGATAGGTAGAGGAATATGACATGGCATCTCAGATGACACAGAAGTAGGACTAAAGTAGGACTGAGACTCGAAGAAAGTGACATCCGCACTGATATACTCTTTGTGAGTTATCGGATCAAAGCACTTGTACCCTTTTTGGTTTCAAGGATAGCTAATGAACACACACTTAATGGCTTGAGCAGCAAGTTTATCATGTTTAGGCCCAAGGATGTGAACAAAACAAGTACAACCAAATACTTTTGGTGCAATAGGAAATAAGCTTCGATTGGGATAAACAAGTTTAATTGGTACTTTGTTGTCAATGGAGGATGATGGTAAACGATTTGTCAGGTAGCAAGCCATGAGTATGACATCACCCCATAAGTATGCAGGTACATGATTATGAAGCATTAGGGTATGAGCAACAGTTAGAAGTTGTCTATGTTTTCATTCGACAACTCCATTCTGTTGTGAGGTGTGAGGACATGTAAATTGGGGAGAGTATCCATTTTCAGCATAAAAGGTCATTAAGGTAGATGATTTGAATTCAAGAGCATTATCGGTGCGAATACACTTAACCAGAGAACCAAACTGAGTTTTTATTTCAATAATCAAGTTTTTAAGAATAGGTACTACTTCAGACCTTTCTTTCAAAAGAAATACCCAACTAACTCGAGAGTAATCATCAACAACAACCAGAAAATACCTAAACTTAGATCGGCTAGCAACCCTGCTAGGACCCCACACATCAACATGAAGAAGATCATACAACCCTTGACTTGATGGACTAAGAATCGAAGGAAAACTATTACGAGTATGCTTGCCAAGTTGACAGGCCTCACACTGAAATGACTCTAGGACTGAAAGGTGAGGTAGGATGGAACGGAGCTTGGACCCCGAAGGATGACCGAGCCTGAGATGCCACTGAAAGGGTGTAGAATCTGATGTAGAAGAGGTAGCAGCAAGACCTACAGGGACCGACAGGATGTAGACGCCCCATTTTTCATAGCCACCACCAATAGTCTTCTCAGTTTGTAAGTCCTGAAATGAGCATGCACCGGGGTAAAAAATAATGCGACAATGTAAATCAGTAGTCAACTGTTTAACAGAGAGCAAATTGGAGGGAAACTCAGGAGCGTATAAGACATGTGGAATGGTCATAGACTGAGAAAGCTTCACATCTCCATAACCCAATATAGGTGACATTCTGCCATCTGCAATTTTAACATGATGCGGCTGAGAGAATCTATGCAACATAGTGAACAAACCAGGTCTACTGCAGAAATGTCTCGATGCTCTTGAGTCAATAATCCAAGAGATACTTGAATCAGGCGTGGATATACCCGTAGAGAGAGCTCGATCAATCAAAGTAGTGGAAGTTGAAGCTTGTGAGGCTTTGTATGCCAAAAACTGCTCATACTCAGATCTGTCAATGCTAACTGTCAATGCTAACTATGACTGTAGATCCAAAAAAGGAAGGATTCCCAGTTCCTTTATAATCATTCCCACCATCTGGTTTGATAATCTCAGCCATAATAAACACAGAAGGGAGCACCAAAACAATTTTGTAGCAGTTTGAACACACAAAATAATGTCCAACTTATAATTAATCAGTCAGGTAAGGGGCTGATCAACAACACAGAATTCAACACTATCACTCGCAATCGCAGCACCACTGTTGCACATCAAGGGGCTGATCAGCAAAGTGGAAATCAACAATATCACGCGCAGCACCACTGCCACATGCCACTAATGTCACAGCGATGATTATGTCAACATCTTCTAAGTATATGTATACTTTTTCACAAAAACTTATTTTCAGACAACTTCAGAACTTCCAACGTGACCTCAAACTTCAGCAACATAAGAAAACAGTGTTGTGCATCATTCCACGACTTCTACTGAAAAAAATAACCAGACTTGCCTGCACGACATTGGTTTCCTCCACACGACTTCAAGAATGCATCGACCTAGGTTTTTAAGAAACCCTAGCTTGAGCAAACGAATCTGCCCAAGATGTGCGCAGTCTTGCTCACAGAAGTCTGCCCTAGAAAATCAGACATGAGAGAGTAGAAAGGAAGTACCAATAGATTGTGTAGGTCCCCAAATGTTCATGTTATAGCCGACAGTCTTGAGAGAGAAACGTCCTTAAGACATTAACCAATGTAGACTCCCTCACCGCTGTGCATATAAATTTCTGTTGATGTCCACAGCTTCAATGTATCGATGTCCAGAAATTGATTTTTTTTTTTTTCCTTTTATCAGATCTGATATGATCCACATTTCAGAACTGATCTTGTTGTCTCCCACACAGAACTGATCTTGTTAGTCTTCTTCAACAGCAGCAACCAAAAAAAAAACTTCTGATACAACCCTTTGCAGTCACGTACCAGATCAGAAAAAAAAACTGTTCCACAGCAACTCCCACCCGCAACTTCCACGTAGTTGCTTATGCTGCACTACATCCATGTTAGGGACCTAATCACACATACCTCTCACGTGTGATTAGGTTCTCCTTCCACGTTGTCCACTATTTCTCGATCAGCAGAGAGAAGAGAGAAAGGAAGGGGTAGAGAAAGAAAAGGAAAGAAATAGGAAGAGATAGAATAGGAGAAGAGGTCGCCGGAAAATCACGTCAACCGTCACCGGAGAAGGATGGAGATAACCGGCTCTGATACCATGTTGAAAAAGATGGAGAAAAGAGAGGGAACACAAGAGCACGAGAGGGAGAGAGAGAGAGAGTGTGAGAATCAACTATTATCCCTCCATTGCTAACCCTAATCTCTTACTTAAAAGAGAGAATAGGGGTCGGCTAGAGTCTTTACACAAGAGAGACACATAAAGATATAAATGACTAAAGAAGATTCTAACTTTTAAATAATCAGAAAACTACCACACTTAAATATAAACTTTCTAATTTCAACAAAAAGAGTCAAGTCCAAGTGTTAAAATCTGTCAAACAATTTTAAACGAAATATTTTTCCTATCCTACAATCTACGACAAAACCCTAATTTCAAGGATTGGATGAAAGCTAGCCTAGGTAGATAAGTCAGCTCCCTTTTTTGTTCTTTAACCAGCACCAGTTTGAATTTTGGAATCAGCCATTGGCTTCTTTGGCAGCTTTACTCTCTAAAAAATAGAAACTAAAACCTCTAATTAATTGTTTATTTAATAAAATTTAACAGGGAAACAAAAGAACTAAAATAATCAACAATTGTTAGCCTGATTACAGCTCATACCACCTATTCTCCATAAAGATCTGAGTTTCCTAGTCAAAACGAAAATTTTCTGACTGCTAAAAGCAATAAGAAGCAAACCCATGGGAGGAGATGGGTTAGAAGAAGAATGGGCCTAAACCTCTTTTTTGAAAGATGACACAACTTGTTGGAACCTTCAATTGTGCAGCCTGAGGAAAGGGATCCTGGGTTGCTTTAAGCAGCAGATATCAGTTAGGAAATGAATTTTGTTTCCTTTATTACAGAAAGAGACCTAAAAAGGAAGAGAAAAAGGTTCTATGGGTATCAAGATGGAATGTTTGTAAATTCCCAAAGTGCAAACATTATCTTGTAGTCATGATGCCTTTGGATTTTGAGTTAGCTTGTTTTTGGTTCAATATGGTATCGAAAGCAATAGCTGTTTTTCCAGTTTGTTAGTCCCCATAAAAAAGTTCACGTTAGCCACGGCCTATAGGGCTGATCAGCTTGATTAATGCCAATCTTTATCCAATTCGAGCAACAGCGTGGAACGGTCAAAGACTAAGAATTTGTGTTCCCCTTTGGCTGGTGTCTTCAAATATTGCTTAGCTTTCTACGTGATACACTACATGTCTTGCTTTGTCTATCTACAAACAATTTAGTCACGGTAATTATTAATGTTTTCAATTGTTTTCGGACAGGGAATCCTTCATTCTGCTCTCCACAACCAGTACTGGAGACTAATCGATCCTCAGGGAAAACCGACAGGAGTCATGGGCTGGTGGCCATCACGAGCTGTGACATTTTTAGAGAACCATGACACTGGGTCCACACAGGTCTCTCTCTCTCTCTCTCTCTCTCTCTCTCTCTCTCGTTAAATCATACATGTGGAACGTGTATTCTACTTGACAAGTGTGAATCAAGTGGACTTTCATGTACTAGTGAATTGTTGAATAACATCATTTTTCCTTTTCTCTAAGCACAGGGGCACTGGCCATTCCCAAGGGATAAACTGACACAAGGATATGCATATATTCTAACACATCCCGGAACTGTAACTCTCTCTCTCTCTTTCTCTTTCTCTCTCTCTCTCTCTCTCTCTCTTGCTGTGTACACTGGCTAATTTTTATGAAACTGCTCGTGTGCAGCCTGTGATCTTCTACGATCATTTTTACGATTTTGGTCTTCGTGAAACAATAACAGAATTGATTGAAGCCAGAAGAAGAGCTGGCATACACTGCCGCAGCTCGGTAAAAATTTTTCATGCTAATAACGATGGGTACGTTGCCCACGTCGGAGACAATCTTGTAATGAAGATGGGCTGTTTTGACTGGAATCCGTCCAAAGAAAACCAGTTGGAGGGGAGTTGGCAGAGGTTTGTCGACAGAGGTGCTGATTACCAGATTTGGCTTAGACAGTAAAAAATAAAAGGAAGTCTCCAATTTTTTTTATTTCATCCCAATAAATTGATGTATTTCCAAGAAGCAGCTACTCTGTACAGACCGTGTCGTGCTACTGCACCTGCAGTGAGGCACCTTATATTTGTTCGGTTTTCTTCTATTGTAAAAGACATTTTGGTCAATTAACTTCTGTAAGCAGAGCCTAGAAGATCAAATGTGGACAGAATAGGTCCTGTGTGTCTGTGTGTGCAAGTTACTAAATATCAAACCACTTTGACAAAAACCAGACTTACTAAAATAAAAGTGATTATGGATGTGTTTGTTATGCAATCTAACTTTATGGATATGATATGAAGAGTGATTTGATGAGGAACATATATTAGTTAGTCATTTTTTTATTTTAATCATGTTTTTTAATAATAAAAAGGGAACGGCTGTTAAGGCATCCAAAATTTGCTGACGAGGGACCCTTCAGTGCCCAGGCCACATATTACGCCTGCTACATGAGCAAAGCCCTTGGCCCCCATGTATGAAGACAATAACATGGGAAAGCCCGGGGTTAAGGAATACATTACTGTTTTCAGACCAGCACTCTCTACGAGTGCCGTGTACATTTTGCCATAGGTAATCTAATGATCGGGGTTTTACGTTATATGTCGGTCGTAGTGTACTTGACGATCTCCAATCGCGTTATAGGCTGTATCATAAAATATGATCTTTTTGTTGGAACCTAAATCTTGGTCGAACCTCTCTTTTTTTCATTTTGGATTTTATGACCTCTTCATCATCTAGTCGTGCATTTTTTAAACTAGTGTTGAAGGAATGTTTTTTTGTTGAGAGGAGGTAATTCGGGCTGGATTTGCGCGTGGGAGATAGTTTTCACATTGGGGAAAGAAGATTTCTAATCATATTGTGTTGCGTCCTTTTTCTATTCGATGAGCACATCATATAAGCAAGTCTAAACGAGTTGAGCTCGAGCACTCACATGGTCTATCGAGTCTAGCTAGAGCTGACCTTGTCAAGTTTGAATCGAGCATGAGGCAAGCAAGATTTGAGTCGAGCTGAGCTCAAGTTTAACTAGCTCGAGTTTAACTAGGCTTATGTATATTCCTAGTTTAACTAGGCTCATGTATATTCCTAGTTGTAGGGCCTTTAACTAGAAACCAGAATTTCTTTGTTCAAGTCTTCAATTAATTTATAAATTTTAGCAAATATAAAACATACCTTTGTCTCTCTTTTATGAGGCATCAATCATCATCCTTGAAGCATTCAATTCTCCTTTGTTTCCTTGAGTTCTTTTTGTGAGAACAAATAGGTGAGAGACATGTGATCTTAAAAATTTAAAGCCAACATGACTACTACTTCCATGCTTTAGTTGCCTAGAAGCATGTGCAACTACCTTGTTATATTATATTAATACACTACAGCAGCATCGTGATCCTAATTTATATTATAGACTTCACTTCTTTGGTTGGAATGGTCAATACTAGCATGGTCATTTGAAGGGGCATAGAATAGCTGGTCGAGCAAGTGGAGAGTGAAAAGGTCCATCTCTAATTCAATTCTCATTAGCACCACATCTATATGTCTGTAAGTGGTGGGACGGGACACAGTATCTAAATTGAAGGTTGTACTACTGCCATCACTAATACCAATGCATCTCCAGACCATAGATAAATTGAAGGTTGTACTATTGCCATCACTAATGCCAATGCATCTCCAGACCATAGATGCAGGGAGAATGGAGAGAATTTGGGCTCTTCTCCAGGTGGCAGGTCGTAATCCTCTTGCTTACATAAAATATTGGCATGGTTATCAGTTTTCACTTTAGAAATTAGAAACAATTCCTTGTCCACTGAAACTTCACCCTTTTAGAAAGTAGCTCCATTAATGGAATCTTAAATAAACCTTCTTTAATATCATGTCAATCCAAAGAGGCTCCTTAGTGTTTTCTACTATTGTATGGCTTCAACCTTGGCTGGATCCGTGGTCAACAGAATGTCCACATTAATTGATGAACACCACAACAAATCAATCCAAATATTGATGAAAAAGTTCTGTTCATCAAACCCATTGATGCTGCTGGTGCATATGTCAACCAAAAAGCTATGAGAAGGCATTTGATGAAATTCAAACCTGAAATTAATCCTGTGAAAAACTTTGGCATTCTTCCATTGGCCCAACAGATCATTGATTCTCGCAAAAGGATGACTACGTTTAGAATATGATGATTCTTGCAATTTCAATAATGTTTATTCAACCTACCTTTATTCTTAATGTTTCATTTCTTTTTCTGACTGGAGCGAGGATCGCTCCCCTCTCCCCTCCTTTTACCCAGAGGTGAAGCCAAGAATTTTTCCATGCAGGAACCGAACTATAGTTTAAAATTTTAACAGGTACTGAAATATAATTTTTCAATTTTTTTTATATAGGCTAAACTAAAAAATTTTAAATTTACATGTATATTTTTAAAAAACACATCGCGCCCCCTTCCCCTGCACGCAACACAAAACCTCTCCTGCCTCCTACCCTCCTTTTACCTGTGGCTTGTGCAAGGTGTTCACATCCACTAGCCACCATCCCCTTAATATTTCATCTGTAACTCAATTAGTAGCCTTTACTTTCATTTCAAATGCCATTTTCAGTTGAATATGGAGTCTATTGTCTGAACCATAACGACAATTTCTAATCTATGATTTTTTATATATTCACGATACAAAATTAATTCAAAGTTTTTTACTCATGCAAGCACTTGAATACCCTGGATTTTTTAGAAGCAAGGTTGAATCGATGAAATGAGGTTTTGTTCAGATGAACAAGAATATGTTTAGATGGACAAGAATCATTTCTGCGTTTTTATCATTGCTTTCGTTTATGCTCAAATAGAAATAATGACTGCTGAAATATAATAAGAGAATAATTAATGGAGTAGCAACCAAACGAGTTGGTGTGTGGTGTAACGAAACAAGACAGCCTTAATAGAAACAACTTAAACGAGTCAAGAACGACGCTGTATTGTCGAGTCGAAGCTCCAGCCTGTTCAATGGAGCTCGACGCTGTATTGTCCTGCTCTAGGTAAAGAAGATCAAAACGTTTCACTTAGTTTAGTTGGTCATCGGAGAGAACAATGAAGTGAATGAACCGAAGAAGCGTGCCATCAGCAACCAATAAATTTCAGGTCCTATAGCCGACATACAAAGATCAAAGTCACAAAAACTCAACTGAAGAATCTATATTAACTGCAAGAAGTACAGTTCTTGGCAAGAACTGTGCGACAACATGGAACCACTACCAAACATATGAGAAATGAGAAACTCAAAAAAGGGAAGCGACTAAAAAAAGACAGCAGCAACCCTCCTGACCATAACCTACAATGCTTCAAGAACCGACAAAACAATGCTTCATCTTCCGGCATTAAAAGGTCCAACTCAAGGAGAAAGAAAAGAAAAAGAGATGTAGAAAAGAAGCATATAGGCAAACAGACGAGGACTGAAATTACAAGGTCCCAAATATCAAGAGCAAAATCCTTGATCTGGGTTGAAACCACCCTCCAGGGAACAGACCAGCCATGTTTCAATTTGAAATGATGAATGAAGCGTTGCAATCAATCAGCCTTGTCAGTGCTGCACCATTTGAGCAGGAAAAATGTCAATATTAGCGAGAGAGAGAGAGAGAGAGGTTTCTGCATGTGAAGGATCAGTGAAATAAGAAGACCCACATAAAACCCAGATAACTGTAACCGTACTAAGAATATATACCAACTTCTAACCACAAGAGACTGGTCCCATTACTGATTCTATTTATGGTAAATAACCAAGTAACGCATATAACACAATAGCAAAGTGGTAGGAGGATGCAAATTTTGCAAAGCTGAAAAGTTTGAACCAAGGACATTAGAAAAACAAAAATAGAGCACGACGCAAAAAATTAATTACCTCAGCTTCAACTTTGACATCTTCAGCCTTGACACCATCTTCAGCTGCAAGGACAAACCTCTGTACTGAGATATCAAGCATGTACAGAAAAACTTTTTTTTGTCTTTCGTTTCCTTTCTTTTCTTGAAGAGCTAGCTTCGAACGAAAAAGGTACAAGTTCATTTCAATTTTAAGGATTACCTCCATCTTCTGGAAGATCAGAAGTCCAAAGAGTAAGATTATCCCTCAGCAACTGCATGATCAAGGTACTGTCCTTATAGGACTCCTCACTCAGGGTATCCAGCTCTGCAATTGCCTCATCAAATGCTTGTTTTGCCAGATGACAAGCTCTGCAGTTTGAATAATATTAGCCTCGGGACAAATAAAAAAAAAAAAACTATGCCAGAATCAGGATGTGCCTCTGATGATGAGGCCATGAGGGAGAAGTACATGTTCTCCAAAACAACACACAGAAATAAGTTACCTCTCTGGAGAATTCATAATTTCATAGTGAAAAACTGAAAAATTGAGAGCAAGGCCAAGGCGAATTGGATGGGTCGAGGGAAGATCTGTCTTTGCAGTGTTTGATGCAGCCTGAAACAAATTTGAAGGCAGATTACCATGCATCCATTAAGCAAAACACAAGTTATTTCCTCTTACAGAAAATGCTACAAAAGGTCACTCAAAAGTAACAAGAAAAGCCACGACCACCTAGCCATGTGACCAACATAATGCCAACTGTGGCATCAACCACTTTTGAGCACTGCAAATTAATTGTTCAGAAACCGCATGATGGATACCTGATAAGCCTTAAGAGATTGATCAGCTGCTTCCTTCCTTTCTTGATCAGTCTTGAATTCCGCTAGATAACGATAGTAATCACCCTTCCTGCATTGATGAACAAAGTCATTCTCTGACTAAGCAAGGAAGAACTAGAGCAAGGTCTGGAAACTGTATGCACTTTGCAAAAGAGAAATGGTCCAGAAAGTCGCAGAACAGCCAAACTTTCACCAATCAGTGAAATCAGTACAGACTACACAGAAGCTGTAGAGATCTTGCTCACAAAAAAAGAAAGGAACCATAACAGTCCATAAATCAACTTAACACAGTCGACAATTATGTGACTTTTTGAACTACCAAGGTAAGAAAGATAAAGGGCAAAAACTGTATGCATTATGCAGACGGGAACTGCTGTAGACAATCTCAATTACAGAACAATCTCACTTTACCAATCAGTACATACTAAGTACTAACCACTCCAATCTCACTCCTGAAGAAAAGAGAGAAGGCACAAGAGTAAAGTTGCTTAGGATAACAAGCATTGAACACAGTTCACGCAAGGAACTGAAGCAGAGCCCAGAAGATGAAAAGATGGAAAATGAGCAATTAGCTACAGCAATTCGAACATCCAATTTATTGTTACAAATAACGTTCACATATTTTTAACAGCAAGGTTTTTCTCTGGATTTTTTGGCAAAGTTGATTTTCTCAGGAAAATAAAAAAAATCTAAAAATTAGGTAAAAACAAAAGAAATGAGAAACTAATAAAAAAGACACTAAAAAACCACACAAATTGATAAAAATAATGTTTAATGATGATAAATAGCTTCATTTAAGTTTAAATTTGAACTCTTCATGATGATATTGATATAAAAAACGAAAAAAGGGGACAAAAGCAGGATAAAAAAACACGATAAATATATTTCCACTTTTTTTTTTTCAAAAAACGTTTTTCTCATTTGCTCATTAATGTCGTGATATTTGTGACAATGGTTCAGATAGTGATGGATAACAAATTATTCACATATTTTCATTATTGCACTTTAACTGATATACCAATCTAAAAATGTACAAAAAACAAAATGGAAAGCAAAATTCTTACAACTCACATTTTGTAATAAAAGACTGTGGATTCCCCTGATCCAGATGATGGAATTAGATGCTCATCAAGGATGGTTAAGATATCGTTGCAAATCTTTGAGAGTTCTTCTTCAACCTTCTGTCGGTAGGTCTTAATGCGCTTAACATTCTGTTCATTTCCCTTTCCCTCTTCTTTTTGCTCTATAGATGACATGATTCGCCATGAAGCTCGTCGTGCACCAATAACATTTTTGTAACCGACAGACAGCAGGTTCCTTTCCTCAACTGTCAATTCTAAATCCAGTTTAGCTAGCTTTTTCATAGACTCAACCATTTCTGCACAAACCATCATAAGAAAAGAATATCAGAAATCCAGTCCGGTCAACAAGATTTTATGGGATAAGAGAGAAAATTTTATGTTCACATAAAGAAGTTCATACATAATTAAAACAAGAACTTGAAAAAAGCTATTATGACTGTCCATGCTCTGATTTTGGTGAGACAAAATGCACACACTTAATGAAACTAGTTAGGAAGCAAAGTAGAAAACCTCTGATAACTCTTGAATATTTATTGACAAGAAACATATGCCTAAAAATGTGAATATCTCTATGTGACAGGCATGCTTACCAATTTGACAACGAACTATACAGAAGATGCTACATGCATTAAGTTGACTATATCTGTAAAATATGCAAGAGTTTACATCATTAAAAAAAAAATACAACAGAAGGCACATGGCACAATAATAAAAATGCAATCCTAGCACCATATGGTAAGATGTTTGCTTACAACAACAACCACATGAATGGACATTCATTTACAAACTTTTATATAAAGTTGCCTCAAGCATGCAAAGGACCACACTGTTTAATAAAAAGTAACCAATGCAATAAATGAAGCAGATTTTTGCCAGGGATAACTAACAAATAAAATGAATAAATAACCAATCAAACAGTAAAAACCTGAAAGATTCATTATTATGAAAACATGGTGTACTCCCAACCTATGCCAAAAACCATAGTCATAATGACATGGGCCTGCCTTCAGGTGGGCCTGCTAATTTCAAACTTTGAACATGGGCCCTCACAAGGACGTAACGGTAGGTTCCTTCAATAATCATGTAGCCGGAGGTATACATGCATGTGTCGACCAAGGATTGCTTGGGTCGCGTAGATGCATGAGAGCTGCCCTCCACGAGTTGCCCATCCTCTACAAGTGTGCTGTTCCGCTGAGGATTGGTGTGCCATTCTGCTGAGGATTGGCCACCTACAGTGTGGGTTGCCTAGCAAAGACCAAGGAGAATATCCCCTGGACTGGCCAAGAACCCTTTGGAATTCGACAAAGATCAACGAAAAGTTCATCAGAGTTGGAAGACACAATGGAAGGAAGAGAGGGACTCGGTCAACAAAATATTATGCCAGGCACAGCCCAAAATCGGTGTGGTACAAAGTTTAAAATTTTAAATAGAAAATGAAAATAATAAAGTAGGAATTCTAAAACCAAAAATCTAGATTTTGAATTTCAATTAGGTTGCTGAAATGGTGCACCAACATTTAAGGAATCCCTTTCGCGCACCATATTGCCCATTTGTTGGTTGCATTATTTCACCATTAAAACTGTCAACATAGCAAGCAAGAATATTGGGCATCTTTTAAATTTGGAAACTCTCAATTATAAAAATGAGTACATAGCCATATTTGCATTGTGTAGGGTCCATGCCATGGTGTTCCTCCTTCTCCTTCGTCTTCATCTACTTGGTATTTCTTTCCCAAATTAACTGATTGCACACGGCAAATATTGAAGTCCACTGAATTTTCTCCTTTTGGCTCTTGGTGTGAGACAAAATTATTAAATATTTTTGTCTTTATCCAGCAGCTTGATTTTAAATGAAGAGGAGATGCTCTCATCCATATTGGAAGAACTCTCTTATATGAGCTTCCTTTTAAAAAAGCAAACCATAACGGACGAAGTAACCACATCCCATAAAGTACCATCTCTATTGAGAACCCAATGTTTGTTTTGCCCTTCTTCCTATGTGAAATATCTTCTAAACTAGCATGTCCCATTTCTCTCAATTGGTGGCACAATACACAATTTGCCAAAGCCCACGAGTGTTGATTTTTATCCTTGTTGTCATTCTTTTCCTTTGCACATGTAACCAATTCTTGGACCTTCCAAATGAAAACTGAACTTTTGTGCCATAAGCATCTAGACTTTGGATCTTCCCTCAAATCCAAATAGAGCTCCTCAATCAATTTTGGATCTGCACTACCAAGTGTAAATAATTCTGGAACCTCATAAGACCCAAACCTTACATTTGAAATGGGTAGAAAGCAAATACGAGTGACTTGAGTGCTTTGTAGTTTGGTAACAGCCGGACCTTGCCAGCCAAGGGTGCATGGATAGGTGCAGACCTAGGTGACCCTGCACCAATCCACCCCCCTTAATTTGGGTCTTGTACCCAAGACCCATGAAGATGGTCCATGGTCTGCCTGGATCCAAAGCTTGATAACATACAGTTATGATTGGCAGTTGGCTTCAGCAGCATGCAGTGGGTGAGCAGCACAAGCCTATTATTTCCTACATACTCAATGGACTTGAAGGTGGGTACTGGTTGTGAGGAGTACTAATGCCTTGATAGCTAGCGCCACATGAATGCTTGTGATTGTAGCCTATGTATGTCACATGAGTGTGGGGTGCAGGTGCGGGGAGCAGGTGCGGGGTGCAGCAAATTTCAAAAAAACATGGGTGTGGGTGCAACAAGAGTGTGGGTATATATATATATATAAAATACAAAGTTATCCAAGATTCCAAAACCTGTATCATTCTATTTGCTCCATGTAATATATACTATGGAGTCTGATTTCAGATTTTACAATCTTACGCATAACATAAGTAGGCATTAAACAAGTAGCTGTCATATATCAATTTATAACTGCATAAATATACATCGTATATTACATATAACATATATAAGACTGATTAAAAAAACTGGTAATACATTTATAGAGCTTATAAGCAGCACATGTATATGTATATATAACAAAATTGATTAATGATTTTATGCAATTTATACATAAAAAACCTGTTCCCAGATTAACAAAACTTTTAAACAGCAAAAAGTTATGAGCAACATATAAATATCTAGTGTTAAACTGCAAAAATATGCAGTCAAATACTAAAAACAATATAACAACTGCAGATAAACAGACTTTAAAACAGAAGCATCATTTCTTAAAAAAAGGTCAAAAAGAGGACAAAATGGCATCGACATGGTTTGACCACACCAGATTCGTGTTGACGGCACACAATGCCATGTCGAAGGTGCACTTGCACCCGAACCCAAGTCATGTCGACTCGGGTGCTTTTGCTGTTTTGGTGAGTCTGTGTGACATAGCCCACATGTCTCATGGCGTCTTGTGCATGAAGTCAGTCCCAAGCAAGGTCAATATGGTGTTGGTTGCAGACATGATGCTGAGGTCCACTCGCTTGACTTTGACATTTGCAGAAATGACAGCTTCGAAAGTTGGGATTCCTTTGATGGCATAAGGGTTATCTCCGGTGCTTCAACAGCCATGGATGTGCAAGCCAAAGTCCATGATCAGGAAGAGTGAGCTGGCACAACCAAGTCTCTACTGCACCGAAGATTGCAGCCCTCAAGGCCCTCCCTAGTCTTCTATTGTAGAACTGGCAAATTGTCATATAAGAAGGGCTTGGGCCCTTGTTCTTGGTGCTCATGTGCCCTTGATGGAGCTAGTCCAACTGGCTCCAATACTAACTGATGCAAACCTACCTTTGTAAGCCCACTAAAGTTCAAACCAGGATCCTTACAAGGACTCAGCGATAGGTCCCATCAATAAGCATGTAGCTAGAGGCATACGTGTGTGTGTCAGTTGAAAATTGCTTCAGACAAGTAGATGCTAGTGGCAGTACTGCCCTCCATGAGTTGTTTGTCATCTACACGTGCATCGTTCTACCGAGGATTAGGGTTGCCCAGCAAAGACCAAGGAGGATACTGGCTAGACTAGCCGGGACAATTTGGAATTCAACAGAGAGTCAGAGACCAATGGAAAGTTCATCTGAGTTGGAAGACACGCTAGAAGGAAGAGAGGGACTCGATCATCAAAATACCATTCCGAGCATAGCCCAAAATGAGTGTCATACAAAGTTTAAATAGAAAATGAAAATAATAGGATGGGAATTATAAAACAGAAAATCTAAGGTTTGAATTTCAGTTAGGTTGCTGAAATGGCGCTTCAACGTTTGAGGAGTCTTGCTCACCATATTGCCTATATGTTGGTTGCATTAATTCACCATTATAAACTCTTAACATAGCAGGCAAGAATATTGGGCATCTCTTAAATTTGGAAACTCCCAAATTTAAAACAGAATATATGGCCATATCTGCTTTTGAGTGGGGTCCACGGTGTTTCTCTTTCTCCTTCATCGTTATCCTCTTGGTATAACTTTCTCAAATTAAAAAATTCAGTTGCACAAGCCAATACCTTGAAGTCCACAGAACTCCCTTCTTTGGCTCCTTACGTAAGACAAAATCATTAAATATTTTTATCTTTATCCAACAGCTTGATTTTTAATGAAGAAGAGATACTCTCATGCGTATTTGAAGCACTCTCTTGTATGAGTTTCCCTTTAGATAAGTCAGCAACAAGGGCTGAAGTAACTGCACCCCATAAAGCATAACCTTCCACTGCTTGTTTTGCCCTTCTTCCTTCATGAAATGACTTTTAAATATGCTTGTACCATTTCTCTCAATTGGTGGTCAGGTGGTGCAATGGGCAATTTGCTAAATCCCCCAATGTTGACTTTTGCCCTTTCTGTCATTCTTTTCCTTTGCACACGTAATCAATTATTGGGCCTTCAAGATGAAAAGCGAGTGCTTCTGCCATAAGCATCTAGGATTTAGATCTTCTCTCAAATCCAAATAGAGTTCCTCAACCAATTCTAGACCCACCACCAAGTGTAACAAAAATTTTGGATCCTCACAAAACCCAAGGTCCCAAACCTTAGATTTGAAATGTGGTGAAGGCAAGTACAAGTGACTTGAGTGCTTTATAGCTTGGTACTAGCCAGACCTTGCTGGCCATGGACCGGCCAAAGGTGCATGGATAGGTGCGAACCTAGGTGGGTCCACATCATATAGAGACAAGGATATTTTGAAAAATATTACAACAGTATTGCCAAAATAGAGGAGAAAATACCAAAATAATGCTATATTTTGAAAATAGAGTGAAAATCAATTTCTCTCTATGTAATCCAAATAAATTTACAATACTTTTTCCTTTTTAAAAAAAATAAAAACCATTTTTTAAGGTACTCTGAAACTTTGCTTTCTGTTTTGTGTTTATTTTAACATCTTAACAACGATTTTGATTCTGGAACCTATCAATCTTTTGAATCTCCAACACATTCCTAAGACAAACAATTTCTCCAAAAAAAAAAAAAAACCACTCAGATAAAAGCCTGAAAAATAATGTCTCTGAAGACACCAATGACAAACAAATAAGAGAAAATATTAACTGACCAGAAAAACAAGCATTCAGCTTCATCACCATGAAGAATCAAATACAGTCTTTTTTCCTCAGATTAAAATCAAACCTTATCAAAGAGACATGAAAAATAACTAATGTAAAACAGTGACTGTATACTCGTAACAAATAAAATAACATAAAATGGTAATAACTAGAAAAACACAAGCATCCTTGTGTTCAAGAACAACAATTGGAACCAACTAATAACAACTAAATAAAGTCCTAAAAAAAAAAATTAATAAGAAGACGTGGTTTGCAATGGCCAGATGAAGAAATAAGAAATAAAAGGAAAAAGAACTCCCATTTTGTGAAAGAAAACAGGGTCGGACTAGTAAGAAAAGGCAACCGACTAAAAGTGGAATTCTTGTCTTAAGTATCGATAACAATAACAACGACTGCAAGAAAGAGGTACAAAGAAGTGACACCCATTTCCTCTATAACAAATCCTAATGCTATTCCAAAATCCTGTCCAAACCGTTATATGAAAATCTTCAACTATCCTCCGGTTTCCTTTTCGCAGCGATAAGGATTCAAAAAATTGCAGCGCCCAGGAAGCAGACTACGTTTATCCTTCCATTATGGAAATGGGAATAATCAAACCAAAGCACTTGAGAGAAGCTTGAGGTTGGCACGATACCAAAGAATAAAGACAGAAAAACCTTAAAATACCATGAAAATCCTAAGCCTTTATAGTTGGATAAACAGATCGATGCAGAAAACTCTGATATTACCAGAAGATGTATTCAACCAGAGTATGCATTCTCATCTCTTCCAGAATCTATCAAACACGATAAGAAAACAAGCCAAACCGAGCCCCGGCCTTTTACCGTCTATACACTTCTTACAGCCTTTCCCTTCTCAACAGATCAATGGACATAACGCCGATAGATCGGAAAGAAATTTAACCAAAAAATCACGCAGGCAAAGAATGCATGCAGATCAATCGAGTATTTCAAATAAAACAACACAGAGAATGATGAGGCTACAAGAATTCACAACGGTTTAAGAATACCACACAATCCAATGGAATAAAAATGGATACATTACAAGTACGCGTACAGATAAACCACTCACAGATACAAACTAAACAACCAAAAGAAAAGCTAAAAGAAGATTTCAGAAACTTGCCTTCGTATCTTTCGGCTTGCTCCGCAAGCTTCGCCATGTAAACATGGCTCTCTCTTTCCTTCTCGGTCGACATTGCTATCGCTCGCTCACACGGAGGGAGAGAGAGAAAAGAAGGCACCCGGTTATAAACACAGGAGAAACGGAGGGAAAACCCTACGCTGGATGTGACTGAGGGAGGGAAGCCCCATATTTATAAGGTTTCAGGGGCGTGAGAATTTCGCGGTGCAGGAACTATGAGGCACGAATCTGACCGTCGGTTTCTTCCGGGCCCGCCCTGGTTGGGGATGGCCCTCTGTCGCATCGATTGAGCGTCCGCCCATGCATCCTTTGTAAAAGTAACTGTTCTATAGCAATGACAGCACTACAAAATTTTTATGGGTTGTTTGTTTATAAGTATCTTATCAATTTATTATAAATATTGGATAAATTCATGAAACACTAACATTAATCATATTCATTTTAAAGTGTTTTTTGTTGTCAAACAACTTGTTAGAGTTATAATATTTTCAATCTTTGAGACAGATTTATAAAATAAATTGATTTTCGTTACGAAATAGCTCTTATATTTTTAAGGTTGTCTTACTAACATCATACTTCATAGTGTACACTCGATATTGCCCTGAATCAAATTTAGTAAAGAAAAGATGATCAAACTATTTATCATATTCGGATTCAGCATTGTAGGTTTGACAATGGAAATCTAACTTCTGTTTATTATTTGGTCTAGTTTTGAACCAACTAGACATAAATTTCAAGCCTTGCAATGTTTTTTTTTTCCAACACCCTCTTAGATTTTGTGTTGCATCAAACCTCTCTCTCACACACACATCAAGGTAACATGTGAGAAAGCAAAACATAAGCAAGGTTGCTTGGAGCTAAAGATAAAGTGAGAGTGTTCACCTTAGACCTATAATGAAGTACAAACTTACTCTTGTCATTATCAATTATATTCTTATAGGTGTTACGTTTTTGTATTATTATTAGAATGAAAGTACTATACCAATTGACCAATATTTGATCTATACTAGGCACTCACGAAAAATGTTGGGGACTAGCAAGGAGGAGAGGAAATTCGGATCTCATATAAATGATAAAATGAAATACTTTTCTTATACTTTAATGTAATATCAAAGGATGGATCAAAGCTAATAATGTGCAGAGGAAGTGTTGGCTTCATGTGCTTAAAAGAGTCAGTTTTGTTAAATGTTTTTTACCAGTGTCACAAAAAATATGTTTTTTTTAACACGAAAAAACACAATAAATTAAATTGTCGTTTAAAACTTTTAAAAAATGTGTTTTTCGAAAAAAAAACGTTAAAAACCGAAAAAACAAGTTTTTAACACATTTTTAATATTTTTTATTTTTTAATGCCAACATTTTTTTTATTTGTTGTAAATCTACTTATCTTTTGATGTTTGTGTTTTAGTTTCTCACTTATTTTTTTTTCTCATTTTAAATTTTTTTTTTATTTTTAAAAATTTACTATATTTTTTTGTATTTTTTTCATTTTTTTCAAGCTCATTGTATTATACCAAAGATAAACCTCGCCATTTAAAACTTCAAAACGTTATTTGTGACTATGGTTTTTACTATAATAACAACATTGTTGACAAAAAATTGAAATTGATCTGTAAACAAGGTTTATCTTGTGACGTAATTACCTTGCTCTCTAAGCAAAGGTAGTTAGGCCTTTTGGTCTTGAATTGCTTTGCACATATTATTCTTTATTTTTTTTTTTCAATGAAAAAGGACCACTCCAGCACACGTGGCAGAGCCACGTGGTGGCTGCCACACCAGCCTCACAAAGTTACTTTAATATTATAATATTTGAATGTTTATGTACATGAGCCCCCACAAAAGTTAAAAATATCGAAATAGTGACTTCACCAGAAAAAATTTCCGGCTTATTGGAAACCTTTTTACCCTCCTCATATTCAGGGGCAGTTAGTTCAAATGGACTTAAATGATGATTAAAAATACATTCAAGTAATATTTTTTTTATTTTTTTTGGGTTTGACAAAGAGAGTTCACAGCCTTTATAGAACAAAAATTTTTCGACTATTTAACTTGGAAAATTTAACCTACAGTTCATAAAACATATTCATTTTACTTTTCAGGCCATAAATGCCCCCTAAGTGAATATTTACAATCTTTTATTTCCTTAATCAAAGCATGTACATCCTTACCATTTCAGTCAATAAGGAGGATGGTGGGCATTAATTAAAATTGCAATTTAAGCCTCATAAGAACATTATATATATATATATATATATATATATATATATATATATATATATATATATATATATAGAGAGAGAGAGAGAGAGAGAGAGAGAGAGAACAAATAACATGCTTTCTCATAAGAAAATCAATGTAAATAAACTTCATATATGTTAAGGTGCACAAGAAATCACTATATATATATATATATATATATATATATATATATATATAGAGAGAGAGAGAGAGAGAGAGAACAAATAACATGCTTTCTTATAAGGAAATCAATGTAGATAAACTTCATATATGTTAAGGTGCACAAGAAATCACTATTTAACTAGATAAGAAGGCCATAGACATGATATAGAAGTCACTTCCTAAGGGTAATAAATGTGCAACATAATGCTGCAAGGAGTTGTTGATATCTCAATTTAAGATTTAATGAGTCTGTCTCGAATGCTATACCTCTTCAATTTACATGCTTTAGAAGCGAATCACACCAAATCACTTTTAATATGCTTTGAAATATGTAGATAAAATGGCCCAAAAGATTAAGGGTTTTAATTATAGTTAAGAAGCAAAATACTAAACAATTAATATAAGTACTGTGCATTAGAAAAGGTAAATCATAAAAACAAGTGAGCAAAGTGAAAAATAAGTGAATGAGAAGTTTGTCCATTTAAAGAAGTTCATCTAGTGATTTTGAGTCAAAATTTGGAGTACATTCATGGAACACTATATTAAAGGGTTTCATAAATCTGCCCCAAGTTTTAGGCAATTTCACTGGACAATAACAATTTGTTATTAATACCGAACAACTTCTTAAGAACTACACATCTACGGATTTGAAGGCAATGAAAGACAAAGCGATGCCCCTTACAAACACCCATCCACACATTATCATTTAAAATCTTTTTTTTTATCCTTATTCACCCAAGGGCTATTTCAATTCTCTAACCACTATTGGCTTTGGGAAAAGGAACTTTGTGAAGTGGATAGTCATGATTCTTGACATTAACGACTTTTGAAGTGCTTTTTCAAGATGTATATCAAGCATGGCTATTTAAATTTTCAAAGTTTTCACAAGAATTAATCATTTTTTATGATTATAAAGAATTAAATTTTATTTTATTAGAAATCAAGTGTTTTTACCATTATTATTTTTTAAATTATGTTGCAACATTGCCCCTTATGTTTCAATGGTCTCAACCAAAATATTGTGAAAGATCTTCAAGCACTTGTAAAAAAAAGTTAAGTAGTTTGTTGTCGTGATCCATAAACCTTTTTGAGTATGAGCAGAAGTTGTTAAGGAGCAGACCCTGATCCATTAGACTAGGGGTTTGAACCCACTATAAAAGTGGGTCAAGTCATTACAATGATATCAAAGCATGGTGCAACATTCAAACCTAAGCATGTGAGTGTCTGTACCTTAAGAGAATGTAATGTCATACTTTGAGAAATTTAGTTTTGTATTGAAGATTGTAAAAGATCTTTACAGGTTTATAAATGGGTTATTAAGTGGGTCGTTGTCTTGGCTCTTAGCCTTCTGAAGATCGGACTGATCAACAACTCGAGTATGACGTAGGAGGGCCAGGTTGTTATAATAGTCAAAGACACTATAAGGATTTAATTTGGTCATTAATAATGTCTATGCCATTATTCCTCTTGGAAGGGGTTGGGCTGTTATAATTTATATGATTCAATACTACTGAGACCTATGATCCCACACACAGTGTGTGTGTTAATGGGGTAGGTTTTAAAATCCCATTTTGAGAAGTTCATTCCCATATAAAAAATTTTGAAACAAAATATTAACATGTTAAAGTGCTTATGCATTTTAATTTTTTAAGTAGTTTTTATGAAATGCCTTCCTAACCAAATAGATCATATGTATAAGGTTAGGCTATATAAAAAAAAATACTTTGAAAATTTTAGAAGTTTTGGGGTTTGTGCCTTTGAGAAGAATGCACGTATATATGTCTGTGTTTGTTTTTCTTCCTTGTTAGTTCTTTCAGAAATTTTAGGCGAGGGCCTATGTCATGTTTTAAAAAGAAAAGAAAGAACGGTTGCTTTTTTATCGAATCAGGCCTCCCATGGTCCTTGTCTCCATCCACCCTCCCTTGCAAATGTACCATATTTTACGAAACAATGCCAAAATGTCCACTTTTAAATCATTATTTTAATTAACTGGGGATGAGCCAGCCTTATTTACATATTTAAAGATATGTTGTGATAATATGTTCTTATATCCTTTCTAATATGGAGATCACGTTTAGCCGTGGCCACAACTATGAAGTTTAATTTAGGAGTAAGGGACCATGAAAAACACAAGCAGTTCTTATCGACAAAATAAAATTGATATGAGAATGCAAAAGGGAAAACTGCAGAGTTCATCTATTCATTTTTTTTTTCGCAAAAACAAAACATCATGAGAATGTAACTAGTTGAATAAGAAGAGAGTCTTAATTGTTCTTAGCGCTATGATTTACATCTAAAAAAAATGATTATTGTTGTGAGGGGCGGAGCCATAATTTTTTTATGAGGGGGCCGAATTAAAGTTTCAAAATTTTGACTAGGGCAGAAATATTATTTTTCAAAATTTTTATATAGCACAAGTGAAATTTTCTAAAATTTACATGTAAATTTAAAAAAAGCCAGAGCCCATGCGGGCCCCTCGCCCTAATTGTTGTCATTCATTTTGGAAGGGGTTCGCTTAATGGCATCCATTAGAAGCTCGCAAGAGGTTGGTCTCCAATTGGGTGTTAGGGTCTCTTCTTATATTACTAGAGGAAGTTATATGCAAATTAAAGCCCATTTGGGCAGTTCCCTAAAATACCAAAACCTTAGAAGCATAAGGGGGAAGAGAAGGAGCCTTTGGCCTCTTCACTCCAACACCGATCTCCCTCCACTCTCACCGGAAAAGTTTACAGTCGTCGTGGAAAGAAGCAGTGGTGTAGCTTGTGTGGGCAATTGTCCACACCAATTCATAAAATTTACTTTATTTACATATAAAAACTTTATTTTTTTTTTACATATAAGTGCCATTGAAATTTAAAATTAGAGTGCCTTTGAATAGAAATTTTTAACTCTGCCCCCTCCAAATAAGGGTAACCATTATAACATATTGACTAAGATGACTTCAATCCGGCTGATATAATGAATTATATTGTGAGATTGGAAACAAATTACAAAACAGTAGAAACCATATAATATGTGGCGACATAATTAAGTTCACTGGATCATTTCCAAGTGAAATTAACTTTTTTTTCTCTCTTCACGTCAATCAACAAACCATGGATTCAATTTGGTAGTCGATTCATAAGTTCCACATGCCATTTCCTAAAAAAAAAAAAATCAAATATTTTTGCGGATTTACTATCGATTCAACAACTAAAGCGCTGAATTGGACAATTCACTCAATTGACAGCTTAGCAGATAATTCCAAAACCGATTTTTGTAAAAGTGGTTTATGGATTTCTTCCTTCTTTTATGGTTAATTGAATTAGTCCAAATATTCTGACTATTTCAATTATCCAAATCCCAATCGTTTCGATCAAACTGACAAGGAAATTGAATAATTTCGGGGTTCTCCTTGTCCCAGGTTCGATTTGCCAAGTCAAAGTCAAGAGGATGGATTGGTGTGAAAGTGTGAATCGCATTTTCTCTCTCTAGAAGCGAATTTTATGTCGGTGGCTCTGACTGCCATCTTGTCGCGTCAGTTGTACGCGTCTTCCATCGTGGATTCATCACAAGAGAAAACCAAACAGAAAAAGAAAGAGATGGAAGCTGTTTCTCACTTTGGATTGTAACCGAGTCCTATTATTGGCAAACGAATTAAACAGATAAAATTGATAAGAAGAAGGAGAGAAACGAGTGATGGGTACATCTGAATTTTCTTCCTTTCTGATTTTTCTGTTGGTACAGAAAATATTGTTGTTGTTCATGCATGTGGGGAGTGGGCAGGAAAGAAAGAGGAGCATTTTCATCCTCTCTGCTGTCATTTCCAATGTCCAGGCACGCCCCTCCGACGTTTAAGGCCGGCCTCTTCCTCTATTTCTCTCTCTAGAAGCTCTTTGTTAATCCTGTTGAACCTTTTCTCCTTGGATCATACCCCGAAACCGCCGCTCTCTCTCTTTCCCTCTCTCTTCCTCCTCCCCTCCTCTCCCCTCGCCCCTTCAAAACAAGCCCAACCTTCCCCTTGTTCTTGATGCAGTGAGGGAAGAATTCCGAGTGCCCGCCGTTCGCCGGAGGGATTCCCTCCTGCATCCTGCCATTCCACCTCTCTTTTTCCCCAGTCATCCTCCATCTCCTCCCTCCTTCCTTCCTTTCCCGCCGCTCCACCGGTTGCCCTCCGTCAAGCGAATCAGATACCACCACCATCGTCTCACCTCAGGTTCCTCTCTCGATTTCTCTGTACATTTTTTTATGGATGCCTGTCTGCGCATTCTTAAAATGGGCTTGATTGTTCTTAATTTTGGTTCTTAAATGACAGGCGAAAACCAAATGCATCATTTTTTCTTCTGATTATATCGTTAGTTTTGGTTTGTCAATGGCCTTCTATTCCTTTTCAAGCATCAAAAGACTGTGTTTCGTTTTTGGCGCCAAAATTTGTTTGGTCATTTCGAAGCTCTTCCTGCAAAGTTTGTGCATATGTGCGAAGATATTTTGTATTTTCGTTACAAATTGTAATAAGAAGAAAAAAAAAATGTTAGGAGATGGCTTCTATATGTTATATCAATGGTACTTAGGAGTGTTTATAGCATGCTGTTTATATGATTGGAACCCGTTGGAGAATGCCGGCAACGGAATATCGTTTGTGATGGCCGGAAATATAAACGTGGCAGACCATAAATTTCCGTGGCCTTAATACTCATGACCATATTTTTAGCATTCTATAAACTCGATCAAACCTGCCCAACTCATGCATACAACTCGATATCTTCGTCAAGATCTTTTCTTTAATTTAATAGAAGTTCATGGTATGATGAGGAATTGAAATCAATCAGACGGTTAAAATTTTGAAATCTGTACCATTAGTAATGGTTTATAATCTTGCAACAGTTTCTGATGCTTTAGTGAAAGTTTCATGATGCTTTAGTGATATCCGGCTGTCAATTGATTTCAATTTTCCATGATATAACTTACCACCATAAACTTTAAAAGAAAAAAGTGACTTAGAGATTAGCATATAAATGTGCTTCAAATATAGATCTACACATCGAAATGTGCCAAAATTTTGTTTATGATGCACTAAACAAATGCCATTTTATTGTTATATACATATAATTATTCGGTAAACAGTGTTGATCTATTACATCCTATCCAGAAACCGTATATGCATGCGAATCCATTGAACTAACTCATTCGATCACAAAAATTCAATTCTCCGGCCAACTCTTGATTGACCCGACCTGGTCGATCCATTCATGACTTGGTGGAGCTCCGTTCCTACGGAGCCAAACATAATTTTTGTCTACGTTCAAGGCCGGTATTGAGGCAACCTGGGCAGGTCATGGTGGGCGAGGTACGATTTGGCTCACCGGGTTTGCGAACAGTGCTAGTGCCAATTTATTAGACCGATACCATCAACCACCACCAGGAGGGCAATCTCTGCGGGCGTTTGTTAGTTCTGCATCAAGCAAGCATTTTGGTTGGCTCGGTTGCTGGAAAACTTGTTAAAATTTTCCTTACCATAAAACGAGTTGGGAACTTCTTTGATTTGAATATTGAAGCATTTGGTTGCTTAGTTTGTCGAATTCTGAGTTAGGATTATAGCTAAATTCGTTAATACCCACTCCCCGTCCTCACTGTACTGATCTACTTCAGAACATTTCCGACCTGAATTATTATCGGCCGTTGAAGAAGGTAAAAAAAAATGATTAGCCCTTTCTCCAAGTTTTTCAAACCCTTGAGTTTCAATCTTAGCCATGTTTACAGTTACCCGATTCTATCTGTTGCAGAGCTTTATATGCTCATTGCCACTTATCTTTCTAGAACTCTTGCTCATGTTCTTCCTCGGTTCATGCTTATGTCACTCAATCATGTTACATGGTTGCATGTGCAGATCAAGACGTCTCTCATACGCTGTGAATTTTTGGAGTCCGGAGTATACCAACAGAAGCCCTTGAAAGAATTTTCCTCGTGAACTGCAAACGGGCATCTCAAAGGCCGGATTTCCACGATGGGCGGTTGTGTGTCGACATCAGCCAAAAGGAAACCCAGAACTCGGAAGTACTTCATCAGGTCCAGAAATTGCCGTCGAAAAGTTACTCCCTCAATCCCCGATGCTCCTAAACCACGCGTCAGTGATGCCATGAACCCTCTAACAGAATTTGCACTTAGCGAATTTGTACAAATGGACTTTGAGAAAAATGAAGCTGCTCATGGTAGAACAGAGGTTTCGAACCTGACCCTCCACCTCACTCAGCTAGAGTGGCACAGTGGCCAACTAGATGCTAGTGGTAATTTTCAACCTCACCGGTGGTTCTTTCTCTTCTTCTTTGTTGCATTATGTTTCAATTATTTGCTTCCATACTGTACATCATTTTCACAAGTTCTATAAACGTTTCCACTCTTGGAATTTTGTTACTGAACTGTTTTTCCATGTATGGGTATGCACGTGTTGGAATGACGATGGTACTGCCTATAATGTTTTAAGGATTTGATATTCCCGCATCCTTGGCTGCTGTGCTGTTACTAAATTTTGTTGCATTTGGTAGAGAGAGAGAGCAGTGACTATATATATATATATATATCTGTGTGTGTTTGTGTGTGGCGGACATCTATGTCCAATGGATGTTGCACTCTGGTCTGCCGAATTTTAGTCAAGTGATTCAATTTCTGGTACGAATACCACCTGTGGTCTGCGTATAGCAAAGTAAGTAGGAGGAGGAGGAGGAGGAAAACATACCTGGTCACCGGTAACTACGGTCATCCATGTTACTAAACGACCTTTGCATGCATGTTCACTTTAACAGAAGATTCAGAATTTTACTAAATATATGGTCTGTAATTTCTTTCAATGTTAGATTGACTTTATGTTAATCAACGGTTTGGATTTGTTGTTACTATGGGTTCATCTTCATCTGATCAGTAAAAAGCTTGAAGAACTAACCTTTTTGAACATGTGGTTCTAGTGGTCTGCCAAGAGGAAGCATGGTTTGACAGTGTCAGTATTCTTGGGTCTGAATCTGATGATGACTTCAGCAGCGTTCATGGAGGTTAGAAAACCAAACTTTGTGAATATCGTTTAGAATAAAGAATAATCAGTAGCATTTTCTATATCTGATTTTCATATTTTATTGCAGATTGTTTTCCTATCATAACTGGCAGCCTAGGTGCTCAAGTCCTGCCGTACGATAGCACCGCATGCCTAGTAGATGCCATCTGTAAAATTGAGGATTTTTCAGATGCAGTTATTAGTGCACAGGACTATGAGTTTGGACAATTAGGAACGGATGAAGCCAAGCCCAAAAGTTCTAGATTCGAAGCTACTGTGAAAAGAAAAAAAACACCTGAGGAAACCCATGGAAACCTTAACCTTCTAAGGGAAGATGTGCTCAACACAGAAGAGAAGGTTTATGACCAACAGTTGAAACCAAAGCCACTCTCTTGCCTACCAAGACTAGTCCCGACAGTCAGCTTTAATGATAAAACTCTACCGCTAAGTCCTGGCCCACCATCTCAGATGAGAAAATCTGCTGTTATTAGATTATCTTTCAAAAGGCTGTCCAATGGAACTGAGGCAACAAAAATATGTAAGTCATCATCATGCCCTTGAGAACTTATGTCTCTTGTCATCTAATTTGCATTTTGCATTCAATTCATTTTGTTTTAATTTGCCTATGTAGAAGAAAGAAGTTTTGTTTTCCCTTCCGAAACCAAATTGGAAAAATAAGTGAACAATTTAAAAAAATATTGGCATTGCCCCTTACCCCTGAGATCACCTTATATATCCAATTGTCAAGATTGCTGTACTTCATCTAGAAGAAAGTCTAGTAGATTTGCATCCATCTCACATTTTTCTCTGCATTTTTCTATAACTAACATGTTTTCACAGGCACCTCAAAGCGATTCTTATATCGTCCCAGAGCAGGAATTCAGATTCCACGGTCACTTGGAGAGAAGCTAACACAGGGTTGCTGGGCTCATCTCGATCCATCTGTCTTTAAACTTCGAAGTGAAAATTATTTCAGGTTGGCAGTTGTCCTTGTGGACCACCCCATGATTTGTTGCCATTATGTGGGCTTCATTTGGGAAGTGCAACTAGGAATTGTCCTGAAACTGTGCTTGGTCTTGTTGACTGTCTTTTCAGGAAACTTTGTGTATAGACTGTTTTTTGCTGGACTGTTAATGGATTTACAATTTTCTGCCTGCAGAGACAAGAGAAAGAGCAACGCCCCAAACTATGCACCATTTACCCCAATTGGAGTAGACCTGTTTGTCTCTTCACATAAGATAAATCACATTGCTCAGTATCTTGAGCTCCCTTCAACTAAACCTGTTGATAAGATGCCTTCTCTCTTAATCGTTAACATTCAGGTGCTTTTTATTTTCAGAATCCTCTGCATAATGGAATAGATCCATATCAGCAAGAAATATTTTTGTTCTGATTCGCCTTTTTCTTTGTACTTCTTTTGTGGCAGCTCCCTACGTATCCAGCAGCAATGTTTCTTGGTGACAGTGATGGTGAAGGGATGAGCCTTGTTTTATATTTCAAAATATCTGACACCTTTGATAAAGACATTTCACCTCATTTTCAGGAAAGCATAAAGGTATGTCCAGTTTACAGTAAGTGACAGTGTAAGTCTTAAGCTGGACATGTTTCTTAGTTGACTTTCAAGTCGCCACATGCAGAAACTAATAGATGATGAAACTGAGAGGATCAAAGGCTTCCCAGTAGACTCTCTGGTATCATTTCGGGAGCGGCTGAAGATCATGGCCCAGGTTGTAAATCCAGATGAGCTTCACTTAAGTGCTGCTGAGAGAAAGCTTGTGCATGCTTACAATGACAAACCAGTGCTTTCACGTCCTCAGCATAACTTCTATAAGGTAAAAGCAGTTGAGTCCTTATGCTGTTGCCATCTTTTCCCCTGTTCATGTATTAAACTTTGGAGTCTTCACTCAAGCTGCCTATGCAACCTATAAGAGATGCAGGGTTAGATTACAATGAGGATAAGCTTACTGATATAATACACTACAAAAATGATGAGAAAAGGACAACACAAAGACATATCTTAAGATGTCTACACACACACACACACGAGAGAGAGAGAGAGAGAGAGAGAGAGCTTGTGCAGGAAAAACAGTTGCTCAAGCATCATATGACTTATAATATCATATATTTTAAGTCTTTTGACTTTAAGTGTACGACAACCATGTTAAAGAACAAATTACATGAAAAATGGCATCGAGTCCTCCCAGATTGTAGAAGACCAACAAATTATGAATATTTCAATGGAAGCTTTGAAGAGCACAATAGATGACAATTGGCCTTGAGTCCTGACAAACTGTAGACCAAATTATGCACTTCAGTTCAATGGAAGATATTTTACAAATTTTGCAGCTGAATAGTCTTCAGTTCAACGTGTTGCAGTTCCCTTGGGGTAAAATTTCAATCTCAATTTGTATCTAGCAAATAACCTCACTCTATGCATTTCATTTGGTATCTCAATCTCAATTTGCATCTAGCAAATAACCTCACTATGTCCATTTCATTTAGTCTTTTCATGTATCAAATGAGACAAATGTTATCCTTACTACAGTTCTACCATGGGAATTGTAATAGATGCTTTTGTCAGCATAGTGAATTACCATCATCATTTATGTATTTGTGTTTGTACACAGTGAGAATATTCCTTGATTCTTGCATGTTTGTCAGATATCAAATTATTTTATAGGTAGCATTCGTTTAGTATGAAACTAAGCAGGAACTGGAAAGCACTAATATTTGTTTATTCATATTTAGTTATTAAATCTTCCATACACCTGGAACTTGCATTCCTTGCTGTAAAGCTAATGGCGTGGAAGGTTTGTCTTGATTCATGGGGCAACTTGGTTTCTGCACTGGGGAATTTTTTTTTTGTTTCTTCTGTAAATCAGGCCTGAACTTAATGATAGAAACACTTCAAGAGTCACACTCTTGAAGATACCAGCCACTCCAAGAAATCACACAAGGAGAAACCTCAAACTAGAGGTGAAAAACTTGTATTCAATCTCAAATAATACACAAAATCAGGCCTTCAAGCCCGTGCTAAGCAAGGGACCCAAGTCCCTTATTTATAGAAGAAAGAAAGAGAAAAAAGAGCTAGCTATTGGGCAGCTTCAACAGCTAGATTCCTAGCCGTTGGGAGCAGCCAACAGTTAGTTCCCTTTGCTAAAATAAAAATAAAAAAAATACAGAAAAATACACGAAAAAATAAAAGGAAAATAAATACAAAAAGGCCTATGCATACATACTTGTATTTATATATACAAATCATACATCTAGGAGTTTAAGATGTATGATAGTACATATAAAAACATGTATGCATACTTACATTACAGCTAATCCTTAAATTCTAACAGCTTCAGCTTTCTGTCATATCCAAAGAAAGCTTCACATCTTATCTATGATTGTCTTTATTGTGAATTTTCAAATCAATTTTCTTGGAAAACTCAGGGTTCTGTATGAAGTGAAGAGGATATTTATTGTGTCTTCCAGACCTATTTGGTAGAGAACGGTAGTTGCGTTGGTTGCTTGTCTGTGCATTTAGATTTCTGATGACATTTGTTTAACAGCAAAGTAAATTCGTTTATTTGCTCATGCTCTTTTTGTGATGTCCTACAGGGCTGGAATTACTTTGAGATAGATCTAGACATACATCGTTTCAGTTATATATCGAGAAAAGGATTGGAAGCTTTTCGTGAGCGCCTCCAATATGGCATACTTGATCTGGGGTTGACCATTCAGGTAGTTTCTTCAGCTGCTATGATTGCTTATCACAAGGTTTTCCACCTTTCTATCTGAACTTATGCGGCTGCCTTTTTCCTTTCCTGACTCTTGTACGTGGATAGTGAAAAGTAGTTGACCTTACTGCTGGGAGGCAGCCATTTTTGTCCTAAAGGAAGCTGTTTTTGCCCTTTCTAATTTCTTTCTATGTCAAGGGCATTTTAATCATTTCAGGCATCTGAACGTTTTCATATGTTTGAGGCCAAACGCGTAACCTGCTTCGATGTGATGAGCTCCCCAAGGTGAGTAGGCCCTAAAGGAGGGGAGCCACGGCAGGGGCCCTCAAACATCTACATATAAGCTGGTCTCTAGCTATGCAAAATAGTGAGATTAGTACCCTGACCTCTCATGGGTTTTGAATTTTGACTGCTTTAGTGAAAGCCGAAGCCCTACCTGCTGTCCTGAACCCCTCATTGGCCATACCTGGCAGCCCTCATTTAGGTCCATGCTCTCTAGACTTCTCTATTACCTATTTGTCCATTTTGGAACTTCCCAATAGTTCATGAAAGATTGCGTCAAGCATGTGGTAACTTTTAGAAACCATGAGAACATTCTGTACTAAGCTACTAGCTAAACAGCTAAGGGATTCCTGGAACCAATTCGGCATATTTACCTGCATAAGACCAGGCTTTTGTTAGATTTTGGGCAAAACTGCATGAGTTTTCAATATTAGAGTGCTGCGCTAGGACTCAGCTACTCAATCTGGAATCACAGATTGTCTTACTTGTTTGAGCCCAAGCTAGGACATATGGTTTCAGGCTGATTGTCGACATTCAGGCTTTTGAGTTGCTGGAAATTTACTTTGAGTATCCATTGGAAGGCACGACTGTCGATTGAAAATCACTTGTTTTGCAGGCACAGAAGCCAGAGGAACTCCCGGAGCAAGTCCTCTGCTGTGTGAGACTCAACAAGATCGACTTTGTTAATCGTGGCCAGATACCCACGCTTGTGACCCTAGATGATGATGAATTTGCGAAAGACAACTTCTAAGAGCACAGCACATCCACGTTGGCTGCTGAACTAGAACTGGTGGGGACATGCAGCAACCACCCATCATGGGCAGTTCTACCAGCATTCAAGTTTGTGTGCAATTCTGTGAAGAGAGGCAACGTGGTTCTTTAGCTTCTCTTGCCATTAAATGGACCAGTCATTCCCATTTGCTCCCTCCAGCCATTACTGTTCTTATTCTTTGTCACGAGCAGATCCAACAATACTTGGCCTTTTTTCTTTTTCCAAAGTCCCTATACATATAATCCGTTCTTCACCACTCTGTCAAAATCTGTTCAACATCCTGCTGTTGTATATTTTTCTTTCTATTCTTATTCTTTAAGACGATGTCACGTGTACTGTAAATACTGAGAAAAAAAAGGTTAAAAAGAAGCCCTCGGTTTAACACCCGAGGTGTGTTCCATTCGTAAGGAATTGAAGGCAAATTTTAGTTAGCTGCTTGGCTCGCTTGAAACTGTGTCCAGGGATACGGTTCCCTGAGACCCGCATGTATGATGTGATGTTATGGACATGACAATCGTCTTCATAATAGGTTCAATGAAGTGTTTACAAAGAAATAGGAGATCAGTGAAGATGGTTACATTTGAATGGATTTGATCCCTTTAGATCCAAATGTATAAATCTGGATCTCACTATTTAAAATAATAAACTTTTATATGAAATTTTAAAAGAATAATTTTAACCTTCTAGTGAAAATAAACTAAAATAATAAATTTTCTTTTGTACAGACGCAGCAGTTAGGTGGACATGCATGGGAAGACAGAAAAAACATATAAAGCAAATCTAGCTTTTTAAAGGCAATACTAGTTTTTTGTACTTCTAACACAAAAGGTACTACTTGTTGTAAAACAAATTGAATGACAAGTGTAGAACATCTATTGTTAGTTAGGTTATTATAAATTGAAACCTGAGTCTCTTCTTCTTTGCTTTAGTGACGTAAGGGTGAAAGCTAAAGAAAATTTACGGGACCACCCAAAGAAGTTGGCGGGGCATTGAAGTGGTTGTTGAATGAAAAAGATTTTAATTCAGGGTGAGAATCGAAAAAAAAAAATGCAAGTTTATAAGCAACTGAAAAAGATTACAAGTTCGGCTCTATCACTGCTATATATAATGGAGTTCGCTACAAGCTTTTTGCTATCATCCTGGTAGCTATCTGTTTTTCTAGCTGATGGCGCAAAAGAATATACTGCATGATCAGCCTGTAGATTAATTGTAAAGCACATTTGGAGATACAAGGTAAACTTTCAGATACATACATACATATATATCTATATGTATATATATATATATATATATATATATATATATACACACACATTGGAAAATCTAATTGTGATTTTGACTTTCCTAGATCACCCAACCATTTAGTCAGGGTCAAAAGATTTAAGAGGATGGATATGTAAGAAAAAACAAAGAAAAAAATGTGATGGTATTTTTGTCATCTAAAATTTGTTCACACTTTTTTTCTTTTTTTTTTTTTCAATTTACATCAGACAGACAAACGTAATTAAATAACTAAATAACTAAGTGACTCTAGATAACAAAAGTCATTATTCACTCATTCTTCACTCATTCTGTGTATATACACATGTAGATGCTAGACAGATAAAAAAAATCCTCTAGCTTTTCATTACTGGATATTATGCATTGAGTGGTGTATTTCAGTATGATGTGGCCATGATTGTTTAGTTAGAGTCGTTCAATCCAACATGGATAAAAGAAATGAAAGAAGTAGGACATGACAACATGCCTATATCTTCGACTCCCATTTGTAGGACAATGCATTCTGCGCAGTTGGATGCATATTCATACCGTCACAAAACCAAAACTACAAAATTGGCTGTGAATAATCAGTTTCCATGCTTTTGAATTCAAAAACTGGGAACATTCTTCCGGAAACTAGAAACTTGCGGCAGTAGAAAGAAATCATGATACACGTTGCAGTGTTATTGTTACGCAGAAGAACCAGAGGCATGCTATTGCCATTGAATCATCTCGCTAAAGCAAAAGTGCGTGTATTGAACTGCTTCATAATGCATTATTATTCATGCAAGATGAACTCCAAACAAAGCTTCTCAGGTGGGTCATAGTGTTAAAATTAAACAGAATTTAATTCATGCTCCACAATCCGTCCGAACTGAGAGTCGATCAAAGATTTAGGATTTCATTTTTGTTTTTTACACCATTTGCACTCAAGAACCAGCTGCATTTTCATTTTGTTCAACAGTTATAAATTTTGAATCATGAAAACGGTTCCATCTTCACTGATCTGCTATTTCTTTATCCAAACACTCCATTTGATGGGGTCCATTTGAAAGACAGACATGGATTTTTTCAGTCACTCTATCTCGTTCTCTCTCGCCGGGAATCGCAGAGGTCGCCGATCTTGGGATCGGTGTCTGCGGCTTACTCGGGGGGCCTCCGGCGAACAGATCCATCGCTTTCTCTGAGGCAGACGGCCCCGACCATCGTCCCCATCCACGGCCTGTCTCTTGGTTGTCCGTGTGTCTTTCGGTCGTGGTTCATCGCACTGTGACGGGTTTGTTTCTTCTTTCATTTTCTTGGTTTAGTCTGTGGATGTTGAAGAGTTATTGCATAGTTAATTTGCCATTCGAATTTATTGGGCGAGTATAAGAGTGATTTTACATGCTAAAGATAAAAATTACGATGCCTTTACCGCATTTTCTCTGAGCTTGATTGGTTTTATTTGTCTTCCAAGTTCTAACTCTTTCTTGTTGCCCCGTTGCTTCTTTCTCGACATAGTTATCAGTTTTTCTGCTTGATTACGTTTCCCACTGTCTGCCCCTTTCCCTACTCGTTTGGGTCTGCACAAAGAGAGGACGGAAAACTGGGAATCTGGCTGGTGGCGCCAGTTCTACTGTTTTCTTCTTTTAAGTGATTTTATATATCCTTACCAAAATTTAATGATAATAATGGAAGAAGCAACTAAAAAATCAAAATATTGCAAAAGATAGATATAGAGCCATAACACACTCTTGGAATCAACTTGTTCCACAATGAAGAGATCAACTTGTTGGCATACATAGAGTCTAACAATTTGATTTTGGGAAACGAATTCACCAAAACCAAAGCATTAATTATCAAGCTAAGCCTGAATCATAGATGATATTTATGGCAATCTTCTGCATGATCAGAAGCCCCTTTTCCATCCATGATACAAAGCAATCTCATGTCATCTAAGATGCAGCAAGTCTCGGGTCAGGGCGCGCTACTAGGTCACTATCAGATTAGAAGTTGTGTCAATGATGGTGGATTCACAGGATCACATACTCACAAAGCTTGTGAATTTCCTTCTCCATGGTTCATTTTCTAATATTTATACTCGGTTATTGTGCTATACTTGCTTTATTTTTTTTGGGTGAGCGGGCGTAATCCACTGCCCAGCTGAGAGTGTGAACATCCCTTCATTTTCTTGCATCTAGGGTATCGATGAAGTCTATATCAAGGTGATTTGGAACAGGAGACCTCGAATTATATTGTCGCTGCAACGTACTTGAATCTAATTGTTTACAAGAACTTCAGTTAATAAAATGAATTAAAATTAGTTTCCTAAAAAAGAAGATGTATAACAGTGGGGCACAAGCAAACTGTATACATGTACAAAGTAGGTCTGGCTTCAATAAAATGCAAAACGTGAGGTCAAGAAATATAAACATCTCTTTTCACACTTGCAAAGAACATTGATGTTTGATTTTTTATTTTCAATCTCATTAACTCGTCCAATGTGATGGCAATCCCTTTGAATCACAAGCGATAGTGTAATCCACTAAGTTTTTGCATTATTTGTAAGCAAATAAGTAAAAAGAAAAGAAAAAAATATATCTAATGTAATTTACAAAGATAAAGCTATGTCTTGGAGCATAGCTCAAACAGGGGGAGCTTGAGGGAGATGCATTATGTGGTGCATCTCTGATTCTACTCGTTAGGGAAGCATGATGAGATCTCACTATCTAACATCGATACAGCTCTAGACCCTAGAGGCAAGAAAATGAAGGGATGTGTGGCCCGACCCAACACTTCGTGCATCTTAGATGACATGAGATTGCTTTGTATCATGGATGGAATAAGGGCTTCTGATCATGTAGAAGATGTACTTATTGTACACATAAATATCATCTATGATTTAGGCTTAGCTTGATAATTAATGCCTTGATTTTGGTGGATTCTTTTCCCAAAATCAAATTGTTAGACTCTATATGCATGCCAACAAGTTGATCTCTCGGTTGTGGAACAAGTTGATTCCAAGAAGTTGATCTCTCCAAGTGTGTTATGTCTCTATGTCTATCTTTTGCAATATTTTGATTTTTTAGTTGCTTCTTTCATTATTATCATTAGATTTTGGTAAGGATATATAACCAATGCAATCGGGGCCATATTTTCCTCCGATGATGAGGAGTTGACGAGGGATTAAGGAGACAAAGATAGACCTCAAGAAGGAACAAATTATCTTTTCGCACAAATCCTGAGGCAGCACCAAGCTCTTCTCAAATCAACCGATTGAGGAGGCTTCTCTTGCTCAATGCAAAACAGACAGTTTCTACAACACTTCCACAAAGTGACTCGCTTGATGTATCACAGGCATACTGTTACAGTTTAGGGTTCGAATCAGGAATTGGGTCTGTATCTGGTTTATTGGACTGATCGAGAAGATCACTATAAATAAAGGAATTGTGGGCATCATTAAGGTTATCGATGAATTGAGGTCTTCTTCTCTAGTGAGGGGGTGGCTCTAACGGGGTTAGGGCAGTGTGCGTGTGTGAGTTTGGGGTTCTCTCTTGTAAGGGTTGGTAGTTAGCAGGTGGCTGCTAACAATGGTATCAGAGCCAGAGAGCAGTGGAAGGCGCATGATGAAGAACATCCATGGACGCCTTCAGCCATGGGACGACATTCCTGAAGGCTGCATACTCCTGCAATTAGGAGCAGAGGTTTATGGTGTGCCAAGCCCTGATTCTTGGAGACCTGATAAGCCTAAAAGAGTATGAAGAATACATCAGCAATCTCACAAGTTTGGGGTTGTGGCTATGATGGGAGTTCTTTCTCTGTTTGGGTGAAGAAGGCTATCGAGAGCTATGTCGCCCGGAGGGAGTTCGATCTTGGCCGATTTGGCCACGAGCAGAGCCATCCCAGCGGGAGATGGAGGATGATTCGAGAGACTGGATAATGAACATTGGTGGTTAGGCATCAAACCAGAAGGAGAAGGAAGTCAATTGCAGTTTCTACGACCAAGCTGGGCATCTCCTAAGCACAAAGCCCCAACTGGAGACAAGGCAACAATTGATCCACCAGATATTGAGGCAATTAGAAGAACATGAGCAGAACTGGCGGAAAGAAGAATGCAGCAAGGACCTTGAGCAACAATACTGCAGGGGTGGAGAAGGAATTGAGGAAGACGATGCGCAGAATTTAACAGGAATGGAGATGGCAGACCATGGAGTTGCTACCACAAGACAAGAGGAGTTGGGTTCTAGCGAGAAGAAACGAATACAAAAGGGACTGGCATCAGATCGTTCCATTCCTATTAGGAGGTGCAAACATGATGACATCAGAGTGGGGGGTAGGAGGTCGGTAAGGTGGCCTAAGAAACCCCTGTGGAGTAGAATCATGGCAGCAACAAGAGAGTATGAGGGAGATGCCTTTGGCGATGGTGGAAGCTTTGCCACCAACTGAAAATTTCAGGTACGCTTCTTCATTTTCCTTCAAACATGATGGAGTTCTTTACAAGCTAGTGCAGCCACCTTCAACCAGATTAGGCCTTCTGGGATGGGAGATGAAGGAGGCACCTGGTGAGAAACTGGAAAGAGAGATTAGGATAATTCCAGTGGGGACGCTAGGGGTTTGGGTTGCCAGAGAACAAGTAGCATCACATATCGCCATGACTGCCCTAGATCCTGCCGTGAACCCTTCATCTGCATTCTTCCATGGTGAGGGTTATCAAGTCGACATTCCCATGGTGCCCTTGATATCCTTCGAGTGGACACGGAAGCTGCAGATGGTTAAGGGAAGAGCAACCCAAGCTATTAAACTGCTTTTATTTGGACCGCTAACATTGTCATGTTGTCCAACCTCATTTACGTTGGTGAAAGCTGCAGTAGATGCAGGGGAAGTCTCGGCAGAAAATGATATTGACGAGCATTATCTCACCAGACGGCTAGAAAGGTTTAACCCTCCATGTGTTCTTCTGCAGCTAAGGACACTTGCATAACCCTTTTGTAAAGGTAGATGACTCATGAGACTTCTTGCTTTGTCGATTCTCCCTGGAAAGACGCTTCAACAATAGAGACGAAAGGTCGACCATGATTAGTAAAGGGATAGCAAGTTCACTGACATCTCCGTCTGATCATATAAATATAAAGCTTGATGAGGAGTGCTATATGTGTTGCATTTTACATTGTCAACCCACACGTAGCAACTCATGTTTTTTACGTGAAGGGGAGACCATTCTTTAACACAAATTTTAAAGATATTCGGCAGAGATTTCTCCAATTGCTAGAACTTTTTACAGACACATTACCTGAGCATGCCAAGAAGGAAGGGTACCTGCGCTTGCTTGATTATCATGAGAAAAATATATTAGAGCTCAACTTGAAGGAGATGGAGACTACTCTTGTCTTGCAAACATCTAAGGAGGCAGCCACCTCAGAAATTATAGAAATGGTGAAGCAGCATGCAGGAAATTTTGTGTTTCAAGTTTCACTTATAATTCAACAGACCACTGGTGGACAGCGGACTGACCATAGCAAGGTTAAGGCACTTGTTTATCATTTTAATGCACGAACCCAAATTCTAAGGTTAGTGCAGGAGTCTGGAATTTCCCTTGAATGAAGAAGTTGTATGAAGTATGGAGGAATTCTGTATACCGACCACCACAACAACACGTCTAGGGTGATGCATGCTGCGATGCAAGCTAATCGTGGTCTAGAGAATGTTCGAGCTACTCCCATGCCGATGCCAAATATCTGTTACTCTGTAGGCATGCCCAATCCTAAATAGGCATTTGCTAAGTCAAGGTCACTCTGTCTGAATGGCAACTTAAAGAAGGTGACAGTGGGGTGCAAGGAGATGACACCACCACAGAATTAGAACCTTGGCGAGATTCATGGGAGACAATTTTGGTTCTACCAAATAATTCCAGCCTATACTTGGCTCTTCGGGTTTTTGCTAACAAGGTGAAGACAGCAGTTGGTCACGTCACAATGGAAGGAGTCGCATCGTGGATTGAGGGGCTCAGCTAAGAATTGAAACCAATGAATGGGGAGCATCCAAATCAACCCATCCTAGTGGAATCCCTGAGCAAGATGCTTGGGGTCTCCTTCCACGCACCATTCAATCCCAAGAAAGGTGCATTATCCTTCCAAGACCGCAGGTTAAAAACAAGGTTCATTTGCCCACTTTATGCCATACAACTGGTTCTGTATTGGGAAGGCTTGAGGGGCCTTGTCAACGGCGATTGCCCAGCTCTTCAGCTACTTCTCTGCTGCAAGCGGTCGCATCTCTAAGGGCTATCACTTCCCTATTGAAGTTATATGTTCATTCAGAAGATAGGCTGGTTACTTCAGCGGTTGAGTTTTGGTGGAGTTACACCTGGAATGTAATCACATTGCTGCCCCCTACAACGGACACTGAAGAAGCAGAGGTTCGGTGTCCTGCACATGAAGTCCTGCCTGATGCTCTGGAGGCGCTAACTGTTACATTTCGTCCTAGAGACGTTCACATATTAAAGATGAATAGCAATCCTACAGAAACGAGAATCATATGGGATTCTTTAAAGAACAGTTTCTTGACTGTATCAATGAGCTTATTGCAGTAGGAATGCTAGCTTGCAGTCAGCAAGTTGTTTTGATTCACTGGAAGTGGTGCAACTTCCTTCACTCACTCCCACCAGCAAAGCCGGCTGCTGATGAAGCAATTACGTATATCTGACATTTTTGGACATGCCTAATTCCCATTGTTTTGTCATGCTTGGTAACAGGTTAGTCCAGAATGACCAAATTCCTCTCCTCTCTGCTAGCCAGAGCCGGTCTGAGTCCCCTTTCGAGCAGCCAGGCAGGCATCTGTCTGTAGTCCTGTGTGGAAGGGCTCTTGACCTCTTGTTCAGTAGAGCAAAGGTCCACGGGTGAGAATATGCTGATGACTCCCAAGAGCTTTTATCAATGGAGTCGTTTGATGTCAAAAAGGTCCCAAGTGTTTGGTTGTTACTGATTCAAGCGGTACGAGTTGAGATTTGAATGCCGCAAGGCAGTTCAGTTCCTATCTACTGGGTGTTAAATAAGAGAGCATCGTAGACCATGTTCATGAGAGTAATGTCAAAAGATAACTAGGAACATTACAAATTGAAATTTTGACACAGCTCTTTGACTAGGTAGATGAGTAATAAAAACAATTAATATGTTGTGATGAGACAACTGGTCTACTATGGCCTGGAAATGCCTGCCCACCAATGAACCTCAAGAAGAAAACAAAAACCAGGCTTCATTGAACCCAAAAAACATTCTACTACGAAATAAACCAAAAAGGTAGAATGAGGAATCACATTATAAATATACGAAAATACATTTGCTGCATCGGCATAAACTACTGTAATGGAGATACAATAGCCTAAGATTGAAGAAAGGAATTAAAACATGTCCACCAGAAATAGTATTCAGCTTTAGATTACATGAATATGCTCCCTCATGCGAATGTCCTAGAAAATAACATGTCGAAACTTTCACAAGAATTTCGTATGCCAGTATGGCATACATAACCTGCTTAGTTACTAAGCTGTTCTTTAGCAAAAGTTTAAGCATAATTTCAACATATAATGTTTTAAAGTAACATATCTTTCATAACTTGGCATTTGTATCATAAATATTTTCAAAGTTTCCCTGTTTTAGATTGTCATATGTGAATGAATTAAATCATTGCGTCACCTAAATACAAACTTACACAGTAAATATTTTTAATTGCTTAACACACACACACACACATATATATAACACACACATATATATATATATATATATATAAGATGTCATTTTCCACCAATTTTAAGCAATGGAAAAATTAAGAAATGAGAGTTTTCAACTTTCGTAAAAAAATATCTATATCAATTCAAATAGCTATTAAAATGTGAAAAAAAGAAAACTTATACAACGTAAAAAATATATTACAGGCATCGAAAAAGTATGGTGTAAGTCACAGGATTCTTTTAATTTACTGCCGCACCCGAGTCGCATCGAGTCGGGTGCGCACCGGACATGAGTGTGGCCCCGACACACATTCGAGTCCAATTAAAATGTCTTATTACTAAATTACTTTCATAATATATGTTGTTCTGATTCAATACAATTATTCAAATATGTTATATACATTAATAAATAAATTATAATAACAATATATGCATGCTTATTCTGTTATATATATAATAAATTTAAAAAAAAAAAGAAAATATCTTCACCGCACTCTGATCGGTGACATAGAGTATGGTCAAAGGCACGATATTTTTTATTTATTGATGCCATTGGAGAGTAGAACAGAAGCGTCGCTTTAATGGTTCTACAGCCCGGTTATTACTTAACCAGGGGATTGAAAAAAGACGAACGGCATTGAACACCTGGTCTGGTCCGATTAATCTCTTTTTTCTGTGCGTGGTATTTTTAGCAAGTCATTCTTTTGGCATAGCTGTTCCTATACCGTGCATAGTTAATCCTCATTTAATCGTTCGCCCAAAAAGAAAGACAAAAGGAAAAGAAAAGCGTTCTAAAAGAAGACAAAAGGAAAAGAAAAGCGTTCTAAAAGAAGATATAGATTGATCACCTTTGAACTCTTCATAGTTCATAGTAATACTTCCTGTGTTCAACACCCAGGAACTGCATAGTAAAGAACTGATATCTGTAACACGAAAAGATGCCTGAAACATGAAGGCGAAGCAAGCCAGGTGCTACCATGTTTAGTTTCAGGTATGTTACTTTCGAACATATTTTTTTTCTTTATGTATCATAAATTTAAGTGCTCGTAGGTTCTTATTGGAGACCACCAACAATCATCATACAGTAACATGGCCACTTCATATGCCATCAATACAAATCAGGTTGCAGAAGGACGACAGGGAAGTCATCCACTCACTTGGTTAACGTATCAAAATCGAAGACACTGCCAGTCTTCTTTACCAGGCGCTCAGCAAACTCTTAATTTCAACTGACGCGAATTCCACAGAAGCAAAAAAGGAAAAAGTAACCGACGCAAACCAAAATTGGAAATGGTTACACTATGTTAGATCCTACGCAATCAGGTTGAATCAATCTCATGGACTCTTTAGGTACAGCAACAAGTGTATGTGTGGTGCTAAAGAGGAAAAGAACAGGAAAAGAAGGACAGTGGACAACAGAAACCTGTAATAAAATTCTAAATGTAGATTCTATACCACGTCAATTAAACATAATATTGTGAAGGAGAATGAAATGGCAAAGAAAAATGAGAAAGAAGTGAAAGGCAATCTACATTGTGCAGTCAGCGACATTGTCAAACAGCAGCACGTGTGTACCCTCATAAATTCCCTTTCCCTTCCAGGAGCAACAAGTCGAAGGGGAGAAAATAACATCTCAAGTTTGACATGTTGTCGGACACCATCACACAATGCCTTGCAGTTCTCTTGCATGGCTGAGTGTCTGATCCATGAGGTGCAAAGAAGGGATCTCCTTGCAAGATGTTATTTCCTTCGCCTTCTGGAAAAACACACGGCCATTTCTTACCTCCCAATCGGGATGCTCCTGCACAAAAACCGGAGCAGCATAATGTTAGCAATCGAAATCCGTCATTGATCAAATATCAGGAGATAAAACAGATTGGTCTACCTTTTATCCAAGAGATAAAATGCGAGCAACATCAAGTGTTTGACGGATTTCAGCTTGGTGCACATACACCAAGGAGAATAACAAGAGAACCATAGATGGAGAGAAAATCCCTGATGAGTGGACATGATCAAACGATACTAGGGAAGCGTAGCTAGCATGAAACAAGATCAAAATATACCACCCCCACATGGATACTTGAATTTTATTCCAGTTTTGCAACCCTTTCTTTGCTAATGGCTACCCTCTTGGCAACCTGATCCATGTCATACAGGCAAAAATAGTTGACATAACGTCCATTGATTTGGTTAGTGGCAAGTTTCCTAAAAGCAGTAAATACTAAATAAGAACCTAAAGAATTAAAAATTGCATGTGAAACGTAAGGCAGAGGAAGCGATGGGGTTATGCCTCAGTAACAGGGTCACAAGCAGGAAAAGATAATGTTGGACTAGTGGACCTTAACACACAAGTTGACATCCTATGTTCTTCCGAGATTTTCTGTTGTACCAACCAAGATGCAATCTTACCAACCCACCACTCTTAAGATAAGGGCCAATGATGCAGTAATGAGAAGGGTTAGCTATAATCCCCATGGAAGAATGCAACGGAAGCAAGAGCAAGGAAAATAACAACCCCAACTAGGTAGTTTTCTGATCATCATACGGTGGTAGTTCTCCGTTTGAAGCTCCAATGGAATGTCCTTGGTGATACCAACTACTGTAAGACACCAACTGCAGGTTCAAACAACTAAGGAAGCTAATTAATCCAGGCCAGGTTCAAATCGTGTACAACTCATCTGAGATCCAAACAAACCCAACTTATTTAGATAAATCTGCACTTAGCCTCAACATCGGTAAAGTGAAGAAACTCATACATGAAAGAAAAAGGCAAAATAATGGTTAACTTTGTACCTCAGTAATATATTCTAAGAGTTCTTGTTCAGAAGAGAACATCAAGATCTGTTTAGCATCAGCAATGGTCAAGTAATCATAGGCTTTTTCACTGCAACCTGCTATTTCATCACTGCAGGGAAAATATCACAATTGAAAGTGAATACCTGTGCTAACAAGGTCTGTTATTTTATTCTCAACATCAAACATAGCCTAAAAGGTAAAGGAGGCACTACCGGACTGTCTTTTCAAGGAGATCCATGTAGTAGACGTAGGTGCTATGTGGAACAGTTTGCCTAGCACTTAGCACACGATTGTAGGCTCCTTCCATAAAAGCTGCTTGAGCTCTAGAGCATGCTTAATACAAGGATTCTCCAATGCACTAGCAGGAAGAAGCTCCAGTTCAGTGTGAAATTCTGCTATTCTATTCTGAACCAGAAGCCTTAGAAGATTTAGGCCCAAGATTTGATACTCCTGAGGTGATGGAGGAATAAGGCCACTGCAGCACAAGTGTTGAATTGTCAAGGAGAATAACAAGGCAAACAAAGAAAATACTGTCAAGCACAATTTGGAAAAGCAAATAATATGCATCCATCTTTCTCTTCATCATCAAATCAGATGACTTCAAAGGAGGACACCGACACATGAAGACATCCAAAAGAATCAGGTCTGCAGTTAAATCCAACATCAGCCAATGTTGAGAGTGGAAGTTCAAAAGGATCACGGGGCAGTCTTTCAAAGATATATCAGGATCCATGAGGAACAGAACAAATGCCATCTACGGTTTTTTTTCGTTTTAATATATAAATATCAGGGCATCCTGACATATCAGAACATGCATTCCCCATAACACAGAATCTGGATTGATATGAATGTCAGTGTTGAGTACATATATGAAATGCCAGACATAGGCAAGCCACAAATACTGGATAAATGGCCATACATGTGAAGAGCTCCCTTGACATCGCTTTGAGGATGGGCTTAAGCCTTAAGGCCTTCCGACGGAAGGAGGTTAAGATTTCAAAACAGAAGGGGTTGTGTCTCGTAATCATAATCTGGAAAAGGTTTGCCAAATATGCACACCCCCCACAGACAGAGCTATGCAGTGGCTGCCGAAGAATAGGCAGTTTCAATATTGCTTTGCAAAATTGACTAAATTGTTGGGAACAGACATGGACCATGTTTTCTATCAAAAAATATGGTTTTTGTATCTTGAAACTCATCTTATTGTCGAGTTAACAAATCTCATAGATCAATGCCTTCAATTTCTAGCTTTCATGCAATAGATCCACTCCGCAAAAACAGGACATGCTAACCATATCATTGATACAATTAAAAGAAAAACCAGCACAAGCAAAACAATCATGTCATATTATTCAATTGATCAAAGGTCTTATGGCAACGCATTTCACGTTGACCATGTACAAAGCGTCACTTAGCCAAAAGGCCTACACGTATGATCAGAAAGAATTACCTCCTCCCTTCACCCAAAAAAGAAAAAAAAGAATACATCTGACAATCGTCCAAGAAGCCAATAAACTAATATGATTGAACAAGGCGTGGAGAAGGAGACACAAATTAAAAGAAAAAAGGGTTAGCGAAAGATTTTTTATTTGAAAAAGGAACGAGAAGAAAAAATCTAAAACTCATAATTCATACTATCATCATCATAACCCAAGTGGGAGAGACCAAGGGTGCAGGCATCATAGAAAGAGCTCCCAATGTCGATCTGACCGTTAAGGCCACCGGTGGTGAAGCCGAGATTGGGGTTGGCCTGTTTGGACATTGGCAAACACGAGGGGATGCAATCATCAGTATTAAAATCGGAGAGATCAATGGTGTAGGCATCATCTTCTTCGCTGGAGAAGGAGCTCCCGATGTCGATCTGGCTGTTAAGGCCACCGGTGGTGAAGCCATGATCGAAGTTGGCCGGTTCGAACATTGGCAAGTACATTGGGTTGCCATCATTAGCCTTAAACCCATAGCCACTAGTACTGATAAAGGAAGAGGCTAGATGCTCGAAAGCAGGGGGAGGAGGAGGGGGAAGGGCAGTCAATCCGGCATCAAATCCAATGCGGGTGTTACTAGGCATCCTGAGCATGAGCTCCTCGTCGAGCCCCGTTAGCGTCGATTTCAACTCCTCCATGGCCGGAAGCAGGTCGTCCAGTAGGTCGCGGTCGAGGTTGTTCATGTCTGCATCCCAGCCGTCGATCGCCTGCTCATTGCATGTCTTGTCCTGCAGACGTTTGCTCTCCTTCTCGACCTGCTGGAAGAGTCCGTCGTGCTGCTGGTTGATCTCACGCATGGTGCTGGATTGGTGGGTCGCAGGGTCCGCATCCGACGTCCGCGGGCTGGGGAGGGAAGAAGACGGAGACGACACATTGAGAAAGCGGTGGACAACGGAGTGCACGGAGGGGCTGCCGAATGAGTAGGATTTTCCGGCGGGGGAGAAGACAATCACGGCAATCTCAGCACCGCATAGGATGGACAGCTCGCTGGCCTTCTTCATGAGGCCGTTCCGACGCTTCGAGAAGCACACGTGACGCTTGTCTTTGTCCTCAATCTTCTTTATTTCAATCTTTCGACGTCCCATTCTCCGACTCGGACCCTTATTCACCATAATGGAATGATCTGTTGATAATGAAGGACGACAAATACAACCTGTTAATCTGCAGAAGGGACTAAGAAGGAGAAGAGGAAGGGACGACGGGTGATTGATCATCGCCGCCGGCCGCTCTAAGTCGGATGCAAGGAAAGCGTGGGGTCCGTCCTGAGACGACCCTGCCCTCTTTCAAAAACGAAGGAACTACTGGGGGTCGCCTTCGTCCGTGGCCGACGCAACCTACCCAGATAGAGAAAGACAGAGAGAGGGACGTCCGTGGCCGATGCAACCTACCCAGAGACAGAGAGACGGAGAAAGGGAGAGAGACTCACCTGAGGGAGCTTGGAGACGGCCTCGAGGAAGGACGGGAAGGTGGAGAGAGCGCAGAGAAGGGAAGGAGAGAGAAGACAGCAGAGAGACTCTGCCCGTCTTCTTGAAAGAAATGGCGCGTTCGATGTTAATAGCGCCCCTTTTTGAAAAATGGCGCGCTGCCCGTTGGACGTTAACATCTGCGCTTTCAAGAAAGTTGGACTTACCTGAATTTCTTTTCACACGATTGCGGAGTTATCGTTACAGTTGAGAGCAATCCATATACGTCAAAAGAAATGGAAGATATTTTGGTAATTATTTGAAACAAATTGTTGTGTTAATCTTTTTCGATTTTTTTGTCTTAACAAAAAGTTTTCTGTTTTTAATTAACTGAGAGTATTTTCTTCATTGGCCATGTTGGTCGATGAAAATTTCATACACCAGTATAACGTACATAAGCAGCTTCATTACTATGTTGTTTTTAACAAAATTCCAAGCATAATTTCAACACATAATATTTTAAATTTACATATACTTCATAAAGTGGGGTATGTATCAAAGTTTCCCTGTTTCACATTGTCGTTTGTGAGTGAGTTACATCATTTGCGTTACAAACTTACACATTAAGTATGTCTATTGGTTAATAGAGAATCTAATTTACCAATGGGGCACAAAATGCTATGGTTCTTACATATGGCTTATTAATAGCTATTAAAATGTTAAAAAAACCTATACAAAGTAAAATATATTAGAAAAAAGTATTAAAATGTACGATATATTTGTTTTTTAGCATTGTTTTTCAAAATATTGTGATTTTTCCACTTTTTTAAATTTTTTCGTTTTCTTATATTATTTTCTCAAAAGAATATGTCGCATCGTGTTGGACATATGCATACAAGAACATACTATTTGGGTCAAAAAAACAATAGCAAGCGTTGTCCATTAGTTTCAAGTCTACATCAATTCACTTTAGTAAAACCCAACAAAGACTGCTTGTCGCCATTATTACTAGACCAATTTTTTTTTTTTATGGGGTACTAATTGGGGCAGTGATCCGGGTCTTGTGGGGTGGGGTTGACACTGGACAAGTCCACCCTCATAAATTCACTAAAAATAATTTTAAAGTTGGTTCTATCTGGACATGGGCATCAAGCTGGCCCAGCCCAACCCGACCCAATAAGAGTTGGGCCCAAGTCGGCCTAATGCCCAAAAACTGAGCTTGGGCCTACCCTGCCCAGTTCGATTAAAATAAAATAATATTTTTTAGATATAAAATAAAATCTTTGAATATAAAATATATTTTTAATAATAAAATATATATTATTATTAAATAAAATAATAAAAATTAAAAAAATTGTTAATTGGCCGAATCAAGCCCCATCGAGCAAACCCGATATATTAACAGGCCAACGCAGGCTGACCCGATATATGGGTTTTCATTGGCCCACCAGCTCAAGCAGCTAATGCTACATCTCTGGTAGTGATCCAACATAGGTCCTGAAGGTAATTTAAATATGCTTGACTAAGAATTTAGATATAAAGATTGGAGTCCTGGCAACCCATGTATGTTTCGGTATAAATTATAATGAAAGCAGCTTATTGTCCAAGGATGCCAATGGATTTGATTGGAATCAAATGTACCATTTGCCATATTTTATTTAACCGATGTTCATGTGTTTAATACGAATTCATATTCAAATATGAATCATATCTAATTTTTAAGCTCACAATCTGAATCCAATAAAAATTTTTGGCTTTTATATTCACATCTGAATTAGACCCAAGTCCAACCTTCAAATTCACTTCTGAATCTATCTAGGGGTTCAAGGTAAACTTAAGGTGTGCGTATAGTACGAATGATTTATAAATCTCAGGAAAATCTAAAGAAGTATGATTACTCTTGTTGAATGGGCTAAGAATGGCCAAATGCCATAAAATTAACAAGGGGTTACTTTCCCTTACATCTTTAATGGGCTAAGAATGGCCAAATGCCATAAAATTAACAAGGGGCTACTTTCCCTTACATCTTTAATGCAGATAAAGTTATGAGAATATATTGTGGTTATTTGTAAAGGAATAAATATATCAAAAGTGAAAGAGATGAAGGCTCTAGGTATTGTTGGGTAAGCAAAAAGACTATTTCATCTTATCACCCAACAAGAGGGCTCCCCACTGTTTCCTTATGCCCATGGGGTATCAACCCTGTTTTTGGTGTTGTGGATGAAACTCCTTCTATGCTTTAACTTAGATATATTACCTTCCCCACCCCCACCCCCAACCCCCTCCACATCCCCACAGGAAATTGTTTTCATGGGAATTCAAACTGGCTATATATTAGCTCCTGCTCCGTCCAGTGCACCAACCCCTTCAAGGTTCACATCTCTAGGTATTGGTTGTAAAGAGTTTTGATTGTTCATATTATGTCTTGTCTTACTTTCATTAGCTAAAATTAGTGTTTGAATCTACTTAAATTGTTGAACTATCATTTGCTGCCTTAGCTAAAACTTCTCCCATGGCCAACAGTGAGGACATATGGACCTTGCGCAAACATTCTCTCGTCTATTTCAAACTATTATCGTAAGAGGTCATTTAGCACCTTGTTACATCAATAACTAGCCAGGAGATCCTTCTAATCTGACCATGTATCTCAGTTACCACCACAACCATAGAACGATGAGTCCAATTGACTGTCAGCATGAGAGTAAGTCAGGTCCTTGCCCCATAACCTACGAAGAGAACTACATGAAGCTCCACCGAGTGGTACGGCGCCTATGTACCTAATTTCATTTATTTCAGTCTTTGATCCCTTACTTTCTAAACAATAGTTATGTTGGTCTCCTCTATTTCCAATCCAATGAAATGCATTCTCGTGATCCATCATTCATCAATGTATAATCATGATATTCTTGAGACACTATGGATAATATTTTTTAATCTTTGTGGGTTAGAAACTTTTAAGAAATTTATCTTTTTAGTTGGTTTTGCTTCGACATGTTTATAGTGCATGCAGGGTTTTGGATTCTATTTTAACGTATTTATGACATATAAAAGGTACAAGTGAATGAATCAAAATCAAAATCCATTTTGAAGAATGGTTCACAAGTGCAAAATGACTTGCCTCCAAGGGCATTGCTCAAACAGGCAGGCTTGGAGCATGTTATGTGGTGCGTCTTCAATTCGATGGGTCCTACATGCAAGTTGAAGCACGTGACAATTTTGTCACTTAGTATCGATGTAGTTCTAAACACTGGGGGCAAGGGGAAGGAGGTAGGCTTCGGTTGTCGCCCGGGTAATAAGATTAATCCTTCGGTTCACCAAGAGTGGAGAATGACCTTGATGAACTCACAAATACTCCTCCATCGTTTTGTGATGAAATAAATTATGAAAATTCTCTCGTGCATCATTGCATATGACGTGTTGCGTGACATTTGCAGACGTAGTAGTTTTACCTTCTTCATTTTGCCTATCTTATGTTGTTTTTTCAAGTAACATGCACAGCCCTCTACTATAATGAAAAGGAAATATCATTAAAACATTGGATTCAATTGCCCTTGGTAAATGTGTTAGAAACCATCATTAAACTATAATTTAGTGAAATCAAGGTGTTACAGCCTTTTCCAACTACCCTGGGAGAAATGACTCCTGAAATCTTGTCCAAGGAAAACTTGTAGTTTCTCAATGTCTCCTTTGCTTTAGTGAGCAGAGAAAAACTTGTAGTTTTTCAATTTCTCAATCTTTTTTTACTTGGATAAGCAAGAGTATTTCATCCTACTACTTTTCTCTATCTTTCATTTTCTTGACTAAGAAGGAATATTTCATCTTACTATCCATGAAGAGAGCTGAATCCTCCATCTAACCCCTCATCTTCTTGAGATATAGGGTCTGCTTTTAGTGTCTCAAAGTGCCTCCCTACCATGCTTTAACTTGTTCATCAATGACTCTTTTTTTAACATAAAGAGTTGATGATACTTGGGAGATTCAAAATGGAGAGTGGCTGCCTACCAGCCTCCATCCCATCCATTATACCAACTTTTCAAACTTATTAAAGAGTAATCCTTTCTTAACAACATTTAAAAAAAAAATTGAAAACACCTGGAAATCCATGCTAAAGCATTGGTCTGACATAAAGGATCAAGTTCAGTGGATCCCTCTTATGTGAACATGAACCTTCACCAAATGATCACAGGCTATAGATCAGCGGATTGAGATGATGCAATTATTAGATTGGTTGATGACAAACTTCAACAGACTCATGTGGTGGGATTCTTTGAAAGAAGACCGTCTCTCATGGCATGGCAGGGAAGAATCATTAGGCGATGATGCGTCCTCCATCACAAGGCCAAAATTGGTGTGAATGGATATGGAGCACCCCAGCTCCCTATTCAAGATCGACTAAAGAAAGTGGGTTTTCAACTTCCTAGTAGCTGCCCCCTAATGGAGAGGATATTCTTCACCTCTTCTATCTGTGCAAATTTCTTTATAACGCGTGGAGTAGGGTGGTGGGGAAATTTAACAGGAAGAGGCTTCCTCATGCTAATGTCAGTCAAGAATTCAAAAAGTGGTTTCCTACATCCTTCAAGAATGAGCCTGTTCCCTATGATGCAATTATTTCTCTAAAGAATGTGGATATTCATAATGATAAGATTTTCACTAACAAGAGTTTCACATCCTCGGTCTGGGCTGCTTGTACTGAAGCTATTCTCTCCATTTTTTGGAAAGCTCAAACCAAGGAAGTGGAGTTATGGATAAAGCATGGGATCATCACCTTCCCATCGTTCCCAGCGTTCTCCCGAGGTCCCATCATTTATATGCTCAACGTTACCTTTGGGGAACGGGTGGTAGTTGGTGTCATGCACAACTGTGCCGGGCAATACAGAGATCGAGTCGAGCTGTACAGAAATGAGGAAGACCACCAAATGCATGAATTGACGATCCTAGGAGAGCTGCTTCAAACCTTTTCTACTGATTTCATGGAGTTTGCTGTTATAAGCAACGCCGAAAGAAGCTTCTCAAGCAAGCCATAGAAGGTAGAAGCAATTTCTTACGCCAGTTCCCAATGTTGTGCTCAAGGATTTATAATGCTACCATGTTGGATGAGGATCTCCTTTCTCACAAAGTTGACAAAATTTTATTCCGATGTAAGGAGCTGTAACTTCTGCTTAGTATTTTCTGTTCCGCATAGTGTCATGCATGTTTTTGGTTGGCACCTCCTGTTTTCGTTGTGCCAAAGTCCAGCTGAGCTAGTTTGAGTCTTTTTGTAAGAATTTTGTACAGCTCCGCTTTCAATAAGGGTTGGAAGGCCTAACCGTCCAGCAGCCTTGCATTGGAAAATGCCCGGCTGCTTTAGTTTGCAGTCTGCATGTGAGAGTGTACCGGCAGTGCTCGTGTCCTCTAAACAGAAAATTAAACACTTGACTATAAGAGTCTGCAACGTGTAACCATAACCACAAGCTGAAACAACTGAATAGATGGAAGATTTCATTCACTCATTTCTGCATTTTCATAAGCACCTGGAGAAGGATACAGGAACGCTCCTTTGTTTGGTAAGCAGCTTTGAAGACACTTGACACAAGAAATCGACAATTTTTTAATGAATGCAAGCAGTAGGTGCTGCACTCATTAGAAGCCACACTACTTCTTATAACGTGGCTCGAACTCATCTAAACGCTATAAAAATTGCCCGAAACCGTTAAGCACCCAGTCGATCTAATCCCCACCTTCACATGCTCTGAAAAGCTGGCAGGATTACGGAAAGGCTGGGAGAACAAAAAAGGCACGAGACAAAAGCTCTGTGGATGAATGGATGGCCACTCTGATAAACTTGTGAAAGTGAGGAACAGAAAGAAAGAGAGGAAGAAAGTATCACACTTTGTATTCATGACAGACCAACATATTTATAGTTGGTGTTACACAGTTTTGGGTAAGCCTCTCAATGAGATAACAGAGATCTTGTAGGGATTGGATCAAGCTGTTGATAAAGATGAAACAAAACTGTTGTGATACCAAGATTTTTGTTATGGAAAGTTTATCAGTTGAGATCTTTCCAACACTCCCCTTCAAGTTGGCGTTCCTGGATTGAAGAGTGCCAACTTGCTTCTTAATGTTTGGAACACTTCTCGTCCTAGTGACTTAGTGAACACATCTGCAACTTGCTGAGATGAAGGCACAAACTGATTTTGAATCTCTCCACTTAGAATTTTGTCTCTGACAATATGGCAGTCAATTTCAATATGCTTGGTCCGCTCATGAAACACAGGATTGGTTGCTATGTGCATTGCGGCTTGGTTATCCCAAAATAAAGTGATCGGCTGTGTGTGAAATATCCCAAAATCTTGTAAAAGCGCTTTAAGCCATATGAGTTCACATGTTGTAAGTGCCATGGATCGGTATTCAGCTTCAGCGGAAGACCTAGAAACTGTTGTTTGTTTTTTTGTTTTCCATGTAATGAGACTGTTGCCGATCATAGTGCAATATCCACTTGTAGATCTTCGAGTCATGGGACATGATGCCCAATCTGAATCACAATATGCCTTAAGTTGAATGGGACCTTCTGAAGACAATAATACCCCATAGCCTGCAGTTCCCTTTAGGTACTTTAGAAGACGATTCATTGCTTCTCTATGCGGGATGCGAGGTTTGCTCATAAATTGACTTAATATATGTACTGTATGTACGATATCAGGTCTAGTTATAGTCAAATATATGAGCTTACCAATGATTTTTCTGTATTGACTGGCTTCTTTGAGGACCTCTCCTTCTTCATTATCAAGCTTTAAGTGTTGTTCCATAGGAGAGTCATGTGGTTTTGCTCCCATATAGCCTGTTTCATGTAAAATATTGAGGAGATATTTCTTTTGAGATAAAAATATCCCCTTTTCAGATCTTGCGACTTCAATGTCGAGCATGTATCTAAGCTTGCCCAAGTCTTTTAACTTGAATTTTTCATTCATCACAAATTTGAGATTCTTGATTCCCACTAAGTCGTCACCTGCAATAATTATATCATCTACATAGATTACTAGAAAGATGCTTCCTCTAGTCGTGGTTTTGGAAAATAAGGAGTAATCTGCCTTTGATTAATAAGGAGTAATCTGCCTTTGATTGGGAAAACCCCAAATTTGTGAGAAATGTTATCAATTTAGAGAACCAATTTCGAGACGATAGTTTAAGTCCATAAATGGATTTGTTCAATCGACATACCATATCTTTCTCCCCTTGACGAGTTAACCCAGGTGACAAGTGCATATATACTTCTTCTACTAAGTTGCCATGAAGAAATGCATTATTAACATCAACCTGAAATAGATGCCACTTCTTAATGGCTGCAAGGGCGAGCAAACAGCGGATGGTAGAAATTTTGGCAAGAGGGGCAAAGGTTTCATTATAATCAACACCTTCAGTCTGAGTGTATTCTTTGGCAACAAGACGAGCCTTATATCTCTCAACTGATCCATCATATTGGTATTTGATCTTAAACACCCATTTGCAACCGATGGGGGTTTTGTCGGGAGGTAGCTTGGTGACCGTCCAAGTCTGGTTGTCTTGCAATGCATCAATTTCAGCACGCATGGCTTCTCGCCACTTTGGGTCCTGCATAGCTTGGCTAAAGGATGAAGGCTCATGTTGCTCAAGTAGGGTAGTCATGAAACATTGATAATGAGAGCTGAAATTTGAGACATCAATATATGATGCAATTGGATAACGTGTACCTTTTGGTGTTGTCGAACCATCACTTGTTAACAACTTGTTGGAAACGGGTAGGGCAGAAAAACACTTGTAGTCCTTAAGGTGATTGGGCATATGGCTTGGTCGGGAAGACCTACGGAGTTGGATGGAATCATTGGTGGTGTCGGGGTTACTAGTATCTTGGGTTTGGTTGCCTAGTTCATCACTAGGTTGAATATTGTGGTGGTCATGATTTATTTGTAAATCAGGAATGAGATCTTGGTGTTGGGTTGGATGTGGAAAGAGCTCATGTTCGCCTAAGATTTGATCACTGAATGGTAAGGGAAGCACTACTATTTCATCTCCATTAGTAATATTCTCACTTTTGTAGGGAAAATAGTTTTCACAAAAACGAACATCCCTACTTGTGAACAAAACATTGTTTTCAAGATCATAAACTTGATATGCCGCTTGTCCATATGGATATCAAGGAAGATACATATTCTTGCACGCATATCAAATTTATGCTTTTTGTAAATATTATGGGCATAGCATAGACATCCAAACACACGTAAGTGTTTGTAATTGGGGGGCTTTTTGAAACAAGATTTCATAAGGCGTTTTATTGTGAAGTGCATCGGTGGACAACCTATTTATCAGATAAACTGCTGTAGTAATGCATTCTCCCCAAAATTTGATGGGCAAATTTGCTTGAAAAAGAAGGGATCGAGCCATGTTTAAAATATCTCTATGCTTGCGTTCAACTACTCCATTTTGTTGTGGTGCCGCAACACAACTATGTTGACGATCAATTCCTTTTTCATGAAGAAAATTTTGCATATCTTGAGAAAAAAATTTTGTCCCATTGTCACTCCTAATAAGTTTAATTTTTCTTTGAAATTGATTTTCTATAAGTGTGACAAAATTTCTAATCATGCAAAAAACTTCAGATTTGTGTCTCATAAGATAGACCCATGTAGATCGAGAAAAATTGTCTACTATAGTTAAGAAATAATGTGCGCCACTTAATGAAGGTGTCTGGTAGCCTCCCCAAACATCACAGTGAATCAATTCAAAAGGTGCATGAGTAGAGATTGAACTAGTTGGAAATAGAAGTCTAGTACTTTTAGCAACAAAGCAAGTATCACAATTATCAAATGGCATATAAGAATCGATGAGTTTCAATCGAGATAACATAAGAAGTTTGGGATTAGAAGCATGCCCAAGTCTGAGATGCCAATGTATAGGTTTGGTTATGGTTGTACTAACAACAACTCTTTCTTCATTGAGGACGTACAAACCATTTTTCAGTTTACCCGTTCCAATCGTAGTCGTCGAGTGACGGTCTTGCAACAAGCAAAAGTTTTCATTAAACTTTGCATCACATTTTGAGTCACTACAAAGCTTAGGTATGGAGATGAGATTGAAATGAAATGTTGGGACATATAAAACATTTTTGAGAGTAATGGTGGGGGAAATAATCACATCTCCTACATGTGAGACTGCAGTTTTAGAGCCATCGGGTAGGCTGATTGGTGGATGATCTATGATTATGGGTTGATCAAGATTAGATAAGACATTGGTGATGTGGTGTGTTGCACCAGTGTCAAGAATCCATGATTGACTGGTTGTGGTACAAGAAATGAATGGTGGGAGCTTACCTGAAAGATTTACTTTGGGGTCATTGGTACCTCGGCTTGAGTTTTCCATGAACTCAAGAAATTTTTGAAATAGCTGAGTTTGGGATTGTTCGGTAGCAGGAGACCTCGTGGCATTCACCTTTGGCCTTGTTGATGCAATGGAAGAACCCGACTTGTTAGGAAAACCAACGAGGAAATAACACCTTGCCTTGATGTGGCCGAGTTTCCCGCAATGCTCACATTTTAGTCGAAGTCTTCCCTTCTCCTTGATTTGATTATATTTGTCTCCATCATGGGACTGAGCAGCAAGAATAGAAGTCCTTTGATCATTTTGAATAATATTAACGTCTCTTTGTTTTTCTTCTTGGATGAGAAGAGAGTACGCCTTGGCAACGGTTGGAAGAGGATCCATTAATAAGAGTTGACTCCTAACAGCTGCATAACTATCATTGAGTCCCATTAGAAATTGCATGAGGTGGTCCTGTTGGCGGAGATCTGCAATAGTTTTCACGGACCCACAAGAACAGTTAAGAACATCGATATATAATAATGCTAATTCATCCCACAAGCCCTTCATCTTGGTGTAGTAAGCTGCAATGGAAGATTGATGTTGCCTGCAATTTATGATTTATTGTTGTATTTGGTATATGCAAGGTCCATTTGTTTGGGTGAATCTGGCGTCAAGGTCCCTCCAAACTTTTGCTGCCAACGTTGCATAGATCACACTAACAGTCAAGTCTTTATGGATTGAGTTCAAGATCCATGACTGGACAAGATTGTTGCATCGCTCCTACGTGAATTTGAGAGTTGCAGGGCTCTCAGGCTTGGAGAGTGACCCATCCACAAAGCCAAGCTTGTTTTTGGCACTAAGGGCCATCATCATAGCCTTGCACCACATAGTATAATTTTCTCCAGTCAAAGGATGAGATACAAGAGCAGGTCCATTTGAATGATGGATATAATATGGACTTGAGCTATCAAACTCGTTAGCATAAGAAGCGTGTAATTCTTTTTTTGTTCCGTGTCTTCCTTTTGCCATTTTCTCCCTTGATTTAAATGGTCTGATTAGGAAAAATTTGGCATTCAAGGAATATCGTCCTCAACCAAGATGAATATGGCAATGAAGGCATCGGCTAGCCCCTCGACCATTGATCAGGGCGAGTTCAATACAAAGAAGCAAATAAAAGAACCACAGGGTAGGAGATGCGATGAAGAGCAAGCATGAAGAAGAAGAGGGGAAATTGTTACCATCCGTTGTCTCCAATTTCAGGTGTACTCTTACTGGCCATGCCGACTATATGAACACCATCGCTGTTCCCAACGGGTCTCTTTGTGCCAGCGCCAGCAACCAGAAGATAACGCATTAATCAGAGGAGAGCGGACTCAACCCTGATGACATCCGGCCTACCATAATAAGGATCGATTGGGGCACCCGATTGAAGAGGTGCTCTGATACCATGATAAACTTGTGAAAGTGAGGAACAGAAAGAAAGAGAGGAAGAAAGTATCACACTTTGTATTCATGACAGACCAACATATTTATAGTTGGTGTTACACAGTTTTGGGTAAGCCTCTCAATGAGATAACAGAGATCTTGTAGGGATTGGATCAAGCTGTTGATAAAGATGAACCAAAACTGTTGTGATACCAAGATTTTTTTTATGAAAAGTTTATCAGTTGAGATCTTTCCAACATCTCTGCAAAAGAGAGGCATCGTCCATGACTTCCCTTTCCAAGAGGAGGGCCGCTTCCATTGGTGGCATTACAGCAGATCATAGCACCGAATATGCAAGCTGTGGCTATAAAGGGCTTCTTCTTCCCTACCCTCGAGCATATTTCAATATGAGAGGATCCCCAGCTCCTTACTCCTCTGTCACCGGCAAAAGTTAGGCCTCCGTGTAGCCGTTCTTTCATATCAGCTTTGTGTTTTAGTTGATCGAGGGTGGCCCCGCAGCCTTGGGCACACAGGGGAGGCTTTCCTCTAAATATCCTCATGACTGAACACTTTGCTGCTCCAAACAATGAAAATATCATTCGTCCAGATCCTTTCTTCCAGCTTTTTTACCTGCCATCAGAAGTAAATTCACAATCAATAAAAACGTTTGGCTACCACAAACATCAGAAGCACATTCGTCAACTTCTTGCACACAGGAACGCCGGTGGCCCCATGCCTCCACGCTCAGCCACCAGCTCTAGCAGCCATCATTGGGGAGCCCATTGCTGCAGCTGCACCCTACGATGCGCAAGTGGAGATGGCCGTTTCTGCTTCTTCTTGCTAGTCTTCTTCACCTTCTTCTTCTGCTGGCCCTGCTTCACGTTCTTCTTCTGCTGCTGCTTCGCGTTCATCTGATGCTGCTGCTGCTGCTGCTGCTTGAGCAAGGCGACAGCAGCGTCAAGCAAGGACGTAGTCACGTAGAGGTTGTGAAGCTCAGATGGAAAAGGAGGTAGGATGCTATCTGTGCCATGAACGTCAATGGCTTCTGTGCAAAGTTTGTGGTTTTATGATTTTTAAACAGAGGATCAGAGTTCAGTTATCTGAGCTGTGTTTAAAAATCACAACTCTGATCTTCTGTCTGAAAACCAAAATATAGATCAATTCAAGTTTTTGCTGAAAATTTGCAGATTTGTGATTGGTGTGGTCAGTGGTGATGCTTTTTCTAAGTGCTTTTTCGTGGGAAGAAGGGAAATGACAACTGCGACTGGTGTCGTTATCTGAGCTCCATTCCAACATCAAGTTGGGACTTGGGATTGTGGAAGTTGAGAACATTTGAAGATGTATTACGTTTGGGGAAATGTTCAGTTATGCGGTTTGTTCCTTCCCAGAAACTCTCTGTCGTGATGAAACCGTGGGGATTCCATATGGACTGTTGTGATCGGCTTGGTTTGCCTTGTATAGAAACATCATGTTTTCTTCCACCATAGGTTGTAATAGAGTTCTCCTATGTGTAAGATGCTTTTCTATTCTCCTGTTAATATGTGCTAGAAAGACAATCTTGTAAAGACTTTAATAAAAAATTTTGCCTTGATTCTTTTATGTTGAATGCTTGCTTAGCTGCATCTTTTTTTATAAGTTTGCATCACATGCTTATAGCTGAAGTAACTCTTCCAGAGAATGACTTAGATAATTGCATTCCTTTGGTCTTTGATTACTGGATCATGATTTTTTCTGTGATGTCCACAGCTGCATTTTTGTGCTAATTTAAAGATTGCTTTTATCTTTTTTTTTTTGGGAATTTAAGCAATATTTCAGGACAAAACCTTATGCATGTGACCCATCCAGCTTGCCTTTGTACCCACCAAATAAAGAGATTGATGATAAAGTTTGGGAACATGATGCACGGAGGTGAAAACCATTTACACATTTTATCTTTTTCATGTACATTTTTGGGGTTGTGATTAGTAACTTTTAACCTTATTAGACATATTCTCAAGTGACAATTTTGTTGAACAGTTCCTTTTCTTTCAAAGAATTTCTACTGAAAAATAGCAGAAAGGTCAATATTGATAAGGGAAATGTCTATTCTAGCATCAATCTGTTAAAGTCAATAATTGATCTCCCTGAAGAGGTTTGTCACGGGAAGAATGATTCCCAAGAAGATACTCTCTTTTCAAGCCCTTTCCCTGTTTCTGGATCTACTGGATTTGCATGGGCAAAGAGAAGAAAAGAAGACACTGCTGCTCCACTGAAATCACATAAGAGATCAAAATCTAGGGCACTCACATCTCTTTCTTCATATTCATCCCCTGCCCTGAAACGCATAGACTCCTTGGGACTGAAAGTCCAAGGTAATGGAAATACAAAGGAACATAGTGTAGCTAAGTAGGGAATCATGCAACGAAGAGGGAACTTTGGTCTTATTGATTCATTTGATGCTTCTGAAGCATACCACTCTCAGAATTTTTCTTCTACTCTTAGCCAAAAAGAACAAATGGCATGTAAGCCGCATATCTTGGAAAGGATCTCCATCTTATCTATTTAACAATCACAGTCAACTTTTAGTTTTCATTTCTAATTTTACTTGTTTATGGTTGCTAAACAGAATTATCATGGTTTCCAAGATGAAGACAACAAAGTTGATTTCTCATGGCCTATACTTTCTCATTCCTCTAAGTTGATGAATTCCTTGAAAAACATGTGTGCCATATTCGTCAAGCGGTCAAACGGTCATGGTTCCAAAGAGGTAAATGGAAATGATTATCCTTTTATCTTCCCCTCTGAATTAAGACTTGAATTGTGACAAATACAACTGTTGTGGCAATTAGGAAAAAGAAATTATATATGGTAGCACTGACAAAGCCAGAAGTGTCATTCAAAGGGGCAGAAACCTGCAATCAAATTGCAAGGCATTCAATTCTAAACTAGCAGAAGAATATAAGTTTGTATTCTATCAACTGATAAATTAAAAAGTTCTAATACTTTATCACAACATACACACACAAAAGATTGCTACATATTCACTAAGGGTGTGTTTGGTAACCTTGGATCTAAGGTCTGGGGTTTTCAGATCTGTGGGTCAAATTTTGACCATGTTTGTTAACATTTAAATCTACCCTCGGATCTCTCTCTCTTTCATTCTTAGTGGAGTCCTCGACTGCCATGTTCCAGGTTTATTCTGTCTCACTGTCTTCGACTGATATGGTCAAGGGTATTACCGGGCTTTCTTACTAGAGAAGAAGCAACCATGCCTTTCTTTCTCTCTCAACCTACGGCCAGATACGAGGGCTTCAAAGCCCTCTATTAAGGCTGGAGAGGTCTTAAGCCCTCTTCTTTCTAGCAGGAAAGAGTATGGGTGTCCCAAGGAGAGAGAGAGAGAAAGCATGTCAATTCGAAAATGCATATATGGCGCAGAAAGACCGAGGAAGAAATCAAATGACTCAGGAGCTGAGATCTCCGCAATTAGTTAAGAACAAGTTATATTCTGGTTTTCGATTTTTATTTGGTCATCTTAACTTGCTGACATATGCTTAACGACAACTATTGCTAGACATTAGGCGGTCGAAAGTAAGTATTCAATGCGCATTTGGATCATGATGAAAAGTAGAAATTTTTTTTTTAGATTTTCTGAAAGCATTAATCTAGATTAGGAGAGAGAAAGAGAAAAAAAATTCAGACAGCATTTGATAAACTCCACCAGTGGGGAGAGGAAGAGAGAGATAATTATGACGACATTTGATAAATTCCACAGGTATCAATAGAGCATGAGATATACATGACAGTTGGGTATATGCCATCACCCGCATTTCAGATCGAATTAGTTATGCGATTTCGTATGAAAACATGACTTGGGTGTAAGTTCTGATTCTTGGATTTGGACATTGAGATCTAGAAAAGAAAAACTATTTTTCTAATTTGAAAAAATTAAATGAAATAACAAACGATAAGCATTGCTCTGTCCGAATACCGACCGTTATTGCGCCGTACTCAAGTGTCCATATTTGTTCCTAATTTGTTTCAAGTTCCCTACGAGATCATCATTTGTTCATTTATCTCCTGCCTTTTTCCATTTTCCAAATGAACCAGTTCATTGTCGTTTTTAGAAAGTGCTTGCCCATAAATTAATACGATTGCCTTTACCTGAACACACCCGTCTCCACTTGTGTTTACTGTTTCTAATTTCAAGTGGTTTTCATAATTCTCCACAAGCTTCGCGCAGAAGCCATTAACGTTCATGGCACAGATGGCCATCCTACCTCCTTTTCCATCTGGGCTTCAAAACCTCTACGTCCTTGCTGACGCTGCTGTCACCTTGCTCAACCAACGGCAGCAGATGAGCGCGAAGCAGCAGCAGCAGCAGAAGAACGTGAAGCAGGGCCAGGAGAAGAAGAAGGTGAAGAAGACTTGCAAGAAGAAGCAGAAACGGCCATCTCCACTTGCACCTTGTAGGGTGCAGCTGCAGCAAAGGGCTCCTGAAGGATGGCTGCTAGAGCTGGTGGGTGAGCATGGAGGCATGGGGCCACCGGCGTTCCTGTGTGCGAAGAAGTTGACGACAAGTGACACCAACCGGAATCTCAACCGGTTCGCCATTCCAAGGAACATCGCCTACGACGTCTTGCGCCCTCTTATGCACGATGAAGAATGGAAATCGGTCTGCAATACAGGTGGAAGGATTGGAGGAGCAGGGCTGCGGGTGCAAAGTCATGATGGCGTTGGGTCAGTAACGCTCTGTTTCAAGTTGTGGCAGAGCAACTTGATGTTTCTTTTCAATGAAGGCTGGAAGCTCGTCGTCGAGCGCAACGTTCTTCGACCTGACAAAGACGTGGTTGAGGTGTGGTGCTTCAGAGATTCTGCCATGGCTCTGCACTTCGCCTTTTGTGTCGTCAGAGGAGAAGAAGAAGGAGGTGTCATCGGAGGAGGAGGAGGACAAGAAGGCAGAAGAAATGAAAAGGAGTATGGACTGGTTGAAGACGGCTTAGTACTACTTGAGGAGGAGGCAACGGTTGCTATGAACCATGACAATATAGTCTCTGTCATACAAGAAGAAGAAAATGATCGCTGCTGCCATTGGGTCCACAAGAAGCGCAGGACAATCTACGCATGAACTTTGCTGTGCAAGATGAAGAGGGCATTAAGGGAGCTAGGGGTAGCCAGGGGGTTGCTTAATTGCTTTATTTCTGCACGTTGGCGGGTTGGGGATTTGAAGGCAGCAAGCTAGATTATAAACTCATTTTTTGAAGTTCCCATTCTTTTCTATACATTTTCTGTAAATCCATCTTCATTCTTTGAATTCTTTGTAATGATCATTCAATAAAGGTTCACAATTGTAGTAATAACCACTCATACCAACATCCCTTTCGCTACTGTTTCTGCATGATCTGCAATTCTTCTACTCCAACACTTGCAACAGATGTTAACGATTTACTGTCATTTGAAAGATTGCTTTCTCCCTAAGGTAGGCTCTAATACGACATTAAATAAGCCAAAAGCCTGAAAGTAACAATATGGTAAACTACATCAGTGGAGATCGCAGATACTTTCCCTATTCAAATTATCTCCAGAAAATTTTCTGACTGCAACCGGATTTTAATCGCAGCTCTGCCCAGTCGCAGCAATCATCTTTGACAAAAGATCTTCTCTGTGTCACCAACAACAATCTTCCATTCAGCTCAACCTTAACGGTTCCATGGTACGTGTTGTAGATACGATCATCTTAATGGAATATTTTATCAGACTGTGGTTATTTATACCCCTTAACTGGTTGCTTTTAAAGTATGCTTACAGTATTGACAATATTTCAACCATTTAGACCCTGAAGCTACTTCACAAGGGTAAGTCGGAGGGTGAATGAGTTGATCATATGAAAAATGTACTTTGTTCTGGAAATTGTTTTGTTACAAGAAAAATTCGGTGTAGTTAAGTTGACAAAGTCTTGGTCTAAGGTGCAATATACATGGATCTGACTCGGTTAGCTTGGTCCTTTTAAAAGGTGGGTACTATCTCTGATAAGATTCACAGCTGCTTGAAAATGGCAGTTTCAAATCTTTACCACAGTATATAGCTTGAGGGCACAGGCAGGTCACTGCTCATTACTTGCTATTTATCTTGCTTTTTCCAATTTTTATCAGTCCAAGCTTCACATTTTCTATTTGTTGTCATCTTTTGGCTTGCTTAAAAAACTAGGCTGCCGTGTTTCAATGAGGAGGTGACTTGTGGACGCTGCTGTCAGTTGCTTTTTATGCCAATGGAATTTGCTTATTATGGCTGTGGATGGTATAAAGGCAGCCCCACAACAACATCCCAAAAAGGAGGGGAAGAGGGAAAATTTTGTATCTTTTATGGAAATTCAATCAGATCAGCCAGATTCTTGATTAGTGGATTCACTAAAGTCAGTTATACATGAACTGGTAATTTTTTTATAAGAAAACAAGGAAGAATAATATATGAAACATGCATGATACCTTTGAAATCTAACAGTAATAACTAATATATTCAAAAAATGACACTCTAGATATTGCCACTCAGATATAAAAATATGAATCTAGTTCAAAAATTGATACACTGTGAAGTGTGAACTATTGACTCTCCCCAAAGAATTGTTTTAATTTCTTTGAAAATTTTCAACTCATCATAGGAGAAAAAAATTTTCAGCGTAAATTTTAGTCAGTTCATATAAGCTTATAGAACAATCAGCGTTAGGATTAATTTATAATTATGCACTTTGCTTTCGTTAAATAGAACTTGTAAGATGAAGCTTAGGCTTGATAGTTGTTTATACTCACACTATCTTTGTGGTGCTTCGTCTCTCTCAGTGTGAATGTGGGGAGGAGGAAACAGATGAATTTGCTGCAAGTAATAACCTCCAACAACAGTACTGCTACTAATGAGTCGTGAGCGCCCACAAGAGAGAGAGCAGAGCAGAGACAAGGGCGCAAGCCCCTGTCTGGCTCCTACCCTTGCACTTGCTTCATATGCTGATAATATAGACCTAGAGGAGCATAATGTTGATGAAACATATATGGTACATGGAAAAGCTGATTACTAGAGCTGAGGACGCTCATAGATTCAAGAATTATCATTGTTCATGCTTCAGTTGGTGATGAGTACCTGAATTTTGGACCTCATTAGATAGTTTGGATGAAACTCGTCTTTTGAAGGTTCAGCTAAAAGAACTTCCATCACTTTTCTCAAGCAGTTTGTCTACAGAGGAATGAGGACCGTATCCATGGGTCTCATCAGGAAAAGATTTCAATGAAGAAACTGCCATTGACCTTTTTAAGATAAGCACGTAACTAATTTCATGTCTACATTATTGATATCATTAGCCTCTATTTATTTGTTCCCCTGTCGCAGCAACCCTGTCTCTGCACATGTTCTTGGGTAGCTGTAAACTTTCAGACACTCGAAATAAATGACGTTATTAGGATATTAAAAATCTGGTTACATAATCATATCTGATAATTTGATCAGACTGGTTTTCTCAATACAAATGCTCTTTCTTTCCTTCCTGCCTTACTCGCAAAAACTGCTTAACTTTCTTCTTTTTTTTGCCATGGTTCTAAACAGGAGAATATTTTAGCACATAAAAAGTGTTTCAAATTTTTAGGCTTTCCAAATGCAAAAAAGCTTGTCTTTTCACTTTAAATTTTCTCATGCACATAAAGAAAAAAATATATGAATTTCAAAGAACATGAAAAATTTATGACAAATTGACGTTTTGTTCTCAAGCGTGCTCCAGTTATTACTTTTCTGTTATTTCTTTGAGACATCTATTTCATTAGGTCCTTGCTAGTTGGCAGCTTGATTGGAGCTAATTAAATGCTAGAAAGAATTTTGTTCTGTAGAAAAAGTTGAGATCCCTCAGATGCACAAATTCTCTCGTCTATTTCAAACTGTTATCCTAAGAGGTTGTTTAGCCCCTTGTCACATCAATAACTAGCCATGAGATCCTTTTAATCTGACCATGTATCTCAGTTACCACCACAACCATAGAACGATGAGTGCAACTGACTGTAAGCATGAGAGTAAGTAATGTCCTTGCGCCATAACCTACCAATCGCAATGCATGAAGCTCCATCGAGTGGTACAACTCCCATGTACCTAATTTCATTTATTTGAGTCTTTCATCCCCTACTTTCTAGACAATAGGTATGTTGGTCTTTCTAGACAATAGGCATACCCGCCATAAAATATTCTTGGAACACTATGGGTAGTACTTTTTAATCTTTGTGGGTTAGAAACCTTTAAGAAATTTCATTGTTTTAGTTGGTTTTGCTTTGACATGTTTATATTTCATGTAGGGTTTTGGATTCTACTTTATCGTATTTATGACATATAAACAAAAAGGTACAAGTGAATGAAACAAAATCAAAATCCATTTTGGAGAATAGTTCACAAGTGCAAAATGACTTGCCTCGAGGGGCATTGCTCAAACAGGCAGGCTTGGAGCATGTTATGTGGTGCGTCTTCAATTTGATTAGTGAGATGATATGTTCTTGTATCATAAGGGGGATGGGTCCTACATGCAAGTTGAAGCACGTGACAATCTTGCCACTCTGCATCAATATAGTTCTAGGCATTGGGGCCAAGGGGAAGGAGGTAGGCTTTGGTTGTCGCCCGGATAGTAAGATTAATTCTTCCGTTCACCAAGAGTGGAGAATGACCTTACGAACTCACAAATACTCTTCCATCGTTTTGTGATGAATTAAATTATGAAAATTAGCTCGTGCATCATTGCATAAGACATGTTGCGTGACATTTGCAGATGTAGTAGTTTTATCTTCATTTTGCCTACATTATTTTGTTTATTGTTTATTCAAGTAACATGGGTAGCCCTTCACCATAATAAAGAGGAAATGTCATTAAACCTTGGATTCAAGTACCCTTGGTAAGTGTGCTCGAAAAACCATCATTAAACTATGGTTTAGTGAAATCAAGGTGCTACACCCTTTTCCAAGCACCCCCAAGCGAAATGACTCATGAAATTTTGTCCAAGGAAAACTTTAGTTTCTTAATGTCTCTTTTGCTTAAGTGAGCATAGAAAAACTTGTAGTTTCTCAATGTCTCTTTTTCTTGGATAATCAAGAGTATTTCATCCTACTATTTTTCTCTATCTCTCATTTCCTTTGGTAAGCATGAGTATTTCATCTTACTACCCATGAAGAGAGCTGAATTCTTCACCTAACCTCTCATCCTCATAAGATATAGAGTCTGCTTTTAGTGTCTCAAAGTACCTCCCTGCCATGCTTTAACTTATGCATCAACAGACTCTTTTTTTAACATAAAGAGTGAGATATTCAAAATGGAGACTGGCTGCCTACCAGCCCTCGTTCCATCTATTGCCCCCATCGAGGACTCCATTTTTCCCTTTCAAACTTATTATAAAGTCATCCTTTTTTAACAACCTTTTTGTTTTTAATTTGAAAACGGCTGGAAATCCATGCAAAAGCGTTGGTCTGGCATAAAGGATCAAGTGGAGTGGATCCCCTCTAATGGAAGGAAAATTATGTTTTGGACAGATCGATGGTCTCAATCTATAATACTTTGTCAGGTTCGCCCTTATCTCTTAGGACAGATTTATCCTTATGTGAACATGAACCTTCGCCAAATGATCACAAGCTATAGATCAGTGGATTGAGATGATGCAATTATTAAATTGGTTGATGCCAAACTTCAACACTCATCTGGTGGATTCTTTGAGAGAGACCGTCACGCATGGCGTGGCAAGGAAGTGGGTGATACGAAAAGGAAGAATCATTAGGCGATGATGCGTCCTCCATCACAAGGCCAAAATTGGCGTGAATGGAAATGGAGCACCCCAGCTCCCTACTCATGATCGACTAAGGAAAGTGGGTTTTCAACTTCCTAGTAGCTGTCCTCTTTGCTTTACTAAGAGTTTCACATCCTCGGTCTGGGCTGCTTGTACTGAAGGCTATTCTTTCCATTTTTTGGAAATCTCAAACCAAGGAAGTGGAGTTATGGATAAAGCATGGGATCATCACCTTCCCGTCTTTCCCAGCGTTCTCCTGAGGTCCCATCATTTATATGCTCAACGTTACCTTTGGGGAACGGGTGGTAGTTGGTGTCATGCATGATAGAAATGTAGCACCAATATCTGTAACCCGAAAACAGCACTCACGCAGGAAGAGAGAGAGAGAGAGAGAGAGAGAGAGAATGAAAACAAGAAGAAACTGAGGAGAAGAAGCCGTAGCCAAAATGGTTTGCACGGCCTCTATTTATAATCTCATTTTCAGAATTCTAAGAGTCTCCAATCGTAGAATCATAGGAGATTTCACAAGCTCCAAGGACATTAATTACATCATAGAAACCTAAGAGACTTCACATATTACAAGGATATTAACTACAACATAGAATCCTAGGAGACTTCCCATATAGATATTAACTATAACATAGAATCCTAGGAGACTCTTCACATGTTACAAGGACATTAAATATTTTAACACATTCTACAAGGAGGTGGAATCCTAAGAGACTCCTCTTCAATGTGCTGGTGAAGGATTTATATTTTAACACTCTCCCTCAAGTTGTGCATGGTTTTGCACCATGTACAACTTGCCTTTTAGAAACCAGAATCGTTCCTTTGTTAATCCTTTTGTAAATAAGTCTGCAACTTGTTCATCTGTACGAACATAAATAGGCTGAATTTCCTTGTCTTCCACCTTTTGTCTAACAAAGTGTTGATCAATCTCAATGTGCTTTGTTCGACCATGTTGTACGGGATTAAAGGCAATGTTAATAGCGCTTTGATTATCGCACATTAACATTGATGTTTTAATCTTTTCTCCAATGTCTTCTAGCAAATGTCTAACCCATGTAACTTCAGCAGTACCTGCAGCCATGCATCTGTATTCAGCTTCAGTGCTGGATCTTGCTACTGCCTTTTGCTTTCGACAACTCCAAGACACAAGATTACGTCCAATGAAAATACAAAAACCAGAAATGGACTTTCTTTGATCGGGATCTCCAGCCCAATCTGCATCTGTGAATGTCATAAGTTGATGTCCAGTAGTTATATTTTCACTCTTACCATAAACTAAGCCATCTCCTGCTGTCCCTTTAAGATATCTTAATATTCTTTTGACAGCATCCATGTGAGTATCTCTAGGTGCATGCATAAATTGGGATACTTGATTCACAGCATATATAATATCTGGTCTAGTAAATGTAAGATATTGAAGTGCCCCAACAATACTTCGATATTGCGTAGGATCTTCATATAACTCCCCATCTTGAGCACTTAGTCTTTGATTTAGAATACTAGGAGTTCCAACAGGCTTACAATCAGACATACCTGACTTTTTCAACAAATCCAACGTGTATTTCTGTTGTGTCAATGTGAGGCGATTATTGTGCCTATCAATCTCCACTCCAAAAAAGAATCGTAAATCACCAAGCTCTTTCATTTTGAAGTTTTGCATCATCAAAACTTTAGCTTCTTCTATGTGTTTTTCTGAATTGCCTGTGATAACAATATCATCAACATATATAAGAAGTAAAGTAAATATGTTTTCCTTTCGATAAATGAAAAGAGAGTGATCTAGAGGACATCTCCGAAAACCACATTCTTGAATCTTGCAAGAGAAACTGTCAAACCACGAACGTGAGGCCTGTTTAAGTCCATAAATAGATTTTCTTAGTTTGCAAACCCATGCATGAGAGTCTCCTTTCGTGTATCCTGGAGGTTGTTCCATATATACTTCCTCCCTTAAATCACCATGAAGAAAAGCATTCTTCACGTCCATTTGATGTAGTCTCCATCCATATTCAACTGCCAATGATATAATCACGCGAATTGTTCCCATTTTGATCACAGGGCTGAATGTCTCATCATAATCTTCTCCATATTGTTGTGTAAACCCTTTTGCTACTAACCTTGCTTTGTGTCTTTCTATGCTGCCGTCAGGTTTGTATTTAATTTTGTATACCCATTTGGAGCCCACTACGTTCTTTTCGTGTGGCCTCGGAACGATCTCCCATGTTCCACATTCATGCAAGGCATCCATTTCTTCTTTCATAGCCTTTCTCCAATGATGTGATTTTGATGCTTCATCAAATGAAGTAGGTTCTTCCTCCTTGCCAACTTTTGCCATGAATAACTGAAAATCAAGTGATAAAGAATCATAGCTAACCCACCTGTGAATGGGATGACGAATGCGTTGGGATCTTCTAAGGTGGGGCATGTTGTCTTCTTCACTGTGAGCATCTCTGTCCCTTAGTCGTCGACTGTAGATAAGACCCGAATACCGATGTGCATCGTTGCTCTGTTCATTATTGTTTTCGTGATGACTTAATGACTGTGTTGGATCTTCTTGATTTTCACTTTGAGCCATATCCGACGGTTGTATTGCTCTCTCTGAATCTTCACTTTGAGGCACATCATTTTCTATAACAGGATCTGCATTGAATAACTGTGTACTGGTCCAGGGATCATAAGATTCAATGGTCATAGGCATTTCATTTGTATTATCAAAACTATGTTCATCAAAAATGACATTTCTTGAAGTTTTGATACGTTTAGTTGTTGGATCATAGCATCGAAAACCTTTATATTCATCAGCATATCCAACGAATCTACATTGAATAGCTTTGTCTTGAAACTTGTTCCTCAAGGCAGCATCAACGTGAACATAGCATACACAACCAAAAACCTTCAAGTTCTTGTAATCAGGTTGTTTGCCTAAGAGTGTAAAATATGGCGATTTAGACATCAAGAGTGTCATAGGCAAACAATTTATTATGTATACAGCAGTATGGAAGGCTTCAGTCCACAAGGAAATGGGCACATTAGTATCATGCATCATGCTCATGGCGCTTTCAACTATATGTCGATGTTTCCGCTCAACTACACCATTTTGTTGTGGTGTGTAAGGGCAGGAAATTTGTCTAGTTATCCCTTTTTCACGTAGAAATTCAATAAAATCAAGCGAGGAATATTCTCCCCCTCCATCACATTGAAAATGCACCACATTGGATGAAAATTTAGTTTGAATCATGGCATAGAAGTTTCGAAATATGTGAGGTACTTCTGATTTGTGTTTCATGAAGTAAATCCAGGTGAAACGTGAGTAAGAGTCAATGAATAAGACATAATATCTTGACCCAGACATGGAATCAATAGGGGCTGGCCCCCATACATCAGAAAAAATAGTTTCAAAAGGTTTGGAAGCCCTTTGATTTATATTATGGAAAGGTAAAACATGACTCTTACAAAGTCCATAACTTGAACATTTTTTGACACTTGAAGTAAGAGGTAAACTTGATCTTGGAATGAGACTATCTGTGACAAGTTTTTCAATGAAATGTCGACCACAGTGTCCTAGCCGACTATGCCACAAATCAGACTCCAAAAATTGGTTAGGGCCCCTTACTTTTGATTGAAAATGGCAAGAACTTGGCACTGATGACGCATTATGAGAAAGAGAAAATGTCTTCAATCCTATATCAAAAGTGGATGAATCCTTGGGTAGACATTCCTTGAGGACGTACATATTCCCTTGACGCTCCCCTCTAGCGAACATTTTCTTCGTTTGGAGGTCCTTGACATAGACAGAAGAAGGTGTGAATTCAACAGAAGAGCTTGTATCATCAATGAGTTTAGAAATGGATATGATGTTCTTTTTGATATTGGGAGCAAGAACAACATTAGACAGTGATAGAGACGAGGATGACAATGGAATATGTGCATTTCCAATATGTGTAATAGGATGAGATTTTCCATCACCTGTTATAATGCAACTTCTACCGTAATGAGGGGATAAGTTAGTCAATTTACCTGCATTTCCTGTCACATGGGTAGCTGCACCTGAATCCAAGAACCATTCTCCCTGCTCATTTTGCTTTATAGTCATCTTTGAGAATGCGGCCATCAATAGCTGTTGCATATCTTCAGCGGTGGATTTAGAACTTTGTCCTCCTTGTTTATAATCATGTCTTACCCCTTTGTTTTTATTTTGAGGATTAAACCAACATTGTGCCTTCATGTGTCCTTTCTTGTTGCACTGAAAACAAATTGGTATTTTTCTTGAAGTATCCAAAGGAGACATACCTTGGTTATGTGGTGTTGGTAGAATGCCACGACCACTATGGTTGGAGTTCCCATGGCTCTTACCAAACTTTACATTCATAGCCAACACATTTTGGGAGTTCCCTTGATCAGTACTTTCAATGACTCTTTTCATATTCATTTCATGTTGGAGAAGTTTACCTTGTAGTTCGTTGAAGGAAGGCAGAACAGGAAGGACCTCAAGAGCTGTAATAAAAGCATGATAATCATGCCCAAGTCCATTCAAGGTTTGCTGCACCTTTTCCTTATCAGAAATGTTATTCCCTGAGGCAGCAAGTTGGTCTGCGACGGCCTTAATACGCCCCAAATAATCCATGATAGACGTTGAACCTTTGCTCAAATTCTGAAATTCTTTCTTTAAGTACATAATTCGAGCTTCTGATATTTGGGAAAAGGTATCAGCAAGGGTTTCCCATAATTCTTCTGCAGTACAATCATCAGAAACTGAAAGTAACACTTGTTGAGATAAAGTGGACAAAATATACGCAACCAGACTTTGATCACGTCTCATCCACATAGCATGTTCAGGATTGTTGTCTTCATGAACAACAATAACTTCTCCTGCCTCATTTTTTATTTCCTGTAAGACGGATATTGGTGGAGCCTTTGTTGAACCATCGAGATGTCCAAAGAGGCCTTGACTTCTTATGAAAGGCATGATTTGCCTTTTCCAGATCAGATAATTCTCATGGTTGAGTTTTTCGGTAATAAGGTGAGGAAGAAAACTTGAGGACATGCCAGAATGCGAAAGGTTTTTCATGACAGCAGAAAGGAATGGTATATAGGTAGAAGATGAGAGGGAAAGAAGACACGATATAACAAGATGTGTCCTTGGTAAGCAAGAAGAAAAAGGAACAAGAATTGCGCAAGGGAAAAGTAAATTCAGGATAGAGACAAGATGAGAAAAGAGTTCTAACCAGATCAGACTTGTTTGGGCATTTCGTTTGGTAGAGATAACGTAACCTGGCGCTCTGATACCATGATAGAAATGTAGCACCAATATCTGTAACCCGAAAACAGCACTCACGCAGGAAGATAGAGAGAGAGAGAGAGAGAGAGAGAGAGAGAGAGAGAGAGAGAGAATGAAAACAAGAAGAAACTGAGGAGAAGAAGCCGTAGCCAAAATGGTTTGCACGGCCTCTATTTATAATCTCATTTTCAGAATTCTAAGAGTCTCCAATCGTAGAATCCTAGGAGATTTCACAAGCTCCAAGGACATTAATTACATCATAGAAACCTAAGAGACTTCACATATTACAAGGATATTAACTACAACATAGAATCCTAGGAGACTTCCCATATAGATATTAACTATAACATAGAATCCTAGGAGACTCTTCACATGTTACAAGGACATTAAATATTTTAACACATTCTACAAGGAGGTGGAATCCTAAGAGACTCCTCTTCAACGTGCTGGTGAAGGATTTATATTTTAACAATGCACAACTGTGTCGGGCAATACAGAGATCGAGTCGAGCTGTACAGAAATGAGGAAGACCACCAAATGCCTAAAATGACGATCCTAGAAGAGCTGCTTCAAACCTTTTCTGCTGATTTCATGGAGTTTGCTGTTATGAGCAATGCCGAAAGAAGCTTCTCAAGCAAGCCATAGAAGGTAGAAGCAATGTTTTACGCCAGTTCCCAATGTTGTGCTCAAGGACTTATAATGCTACCATGTTGGATGAGGATCTCCTTTCTCACAAAGTTGACAAAATTTTATTCGGATGCAAGGAGCTGTAATTTATGCACAGTATTTTCTGTTCCGTGTAGTGTCACACTGTCATGTATGTCTTTGGTTGGCACCTCCAGCGTTTGTTGTGCCAAAGTCCAGCTGAGCTATTTTAATTCTTTTTGCAAGTATTTTGTACAGCTCCGCTTTCAATAAGCGTTGGAAGGCCTAACCTTCCAGCAGTGCTCGTGTCCTCTAAACAGAAAATTAGACACTGAAACAATTAAATAGATGGAAGATTTCTTTCACTCATTTTTTCATTTTCATATGCACCTGGAGAAGCATACAGGAACGCTCCTTTGTTTGGTGAGCAGCTTTGAAGATACTTGACGCAAGAAATTGACAATTTTTGAATGAATGCAAGGAGTAGGTGCTGCGCTCATTAGCAGCCACACCACTTCCTATCACCTGGCTCGAACTCATCTAAACGCTATGAAATTGCCTGAAACCGTTAAGCACCCATTCGATCTAATCCCCAACTTCACATGCTTTGAAGAGCTGGCAGGATTACGAAAAGAATGGCAAAACAAAAACGGCACGAGACAAAAGCTCTGTGGATGAATGGATGGCCACTCTCTCTGCAAAAGAGAGGCATCGTCCATGACTTTCCTTTCCAAGAGGAGGGCCTCTTCTATTGGTGCCATTTACAGCATAATCATAGCACCGAATATGCAAGCTGTGGATATAAAGGGCTTCTTCTTCCCTACCCTCGAGCATATTTCAATATGAGGGGACCCCTGGGTCCTCACTCCTGTCACCAGCAAAAGTTAGGCCTCCGTATAGCCATTCTTTCATATTAGCTTCGTGTTTTAGTTGTTCGAGGGTGGCCCCGCAGCCTTGGGCACACAAGAGAGCCTTTCCTCTAAATATCCTCATGACTGACCACTGTGCTGTTCCAAACAATGAAAATATCATTCGCCCATATCCTTTCTTCCACCCTTTTTACCTGTCATTAGAAGCAAACTCACAATCAATAAAAACGCTTGGCTGCCACAAAGAGCACACACAGAGATTTAGTAATGGCTAGATCCGGAAGAACTGCAGGTTCTGACTCATTATAGGGATTAAACAGCGCTGTTCATGATTCAGCAGAAGCACCAATATCCATTCCAACAGGAACGTAGCTTGGTGGCCCTTAAATCTAACCCTGCTGGTCAAGCAGACTGGCATGCACAGACAATGTGGTAATATGTACTGGGAAAACCTTGCAAGAACACACCTAAAAAAAGCACATATCCTTTCCAAAATTATTAAGAAAGATACTTAGTTTTTGGACTGTCAAAACAAAAACTAACTTCTGTCGATTAAACATATGCTATCACGAACTTAAGTGAGATAAAATGATGATGATAACCTTAATATCGACAAATTTTGTTTCCATTCATTGAACTCTTTAACAATACCCATCAATAAAAAAAGACGTAACCAAATCTAAGCAAGTTACTTTTTTTCTGTTCATGTCTAAATGAGTTAGGTGAATGTTTTTTTTCAATGCCATAAATTACCTAACAGAAACCTAAATGCATTCAGAAAGTTGAGCATTTTTAATGTCACTTTTACGAGGACAAATAGTATTTTTTCTATTGATTTAACAGTTAATTGAAAACGTATAAATCTTTTAAGTTAAACATAAAAAAACATTTAGCTGTGTCCTCAGTAACATCGAAGAAGGTAAGTTTTTATTATTGATAAATCTTTAGGCATGTTTTAGCAAATTATTCTACTTTTAATGTGCATGTCTAAATTGTTGGTGATAACCTCTTGGCCAAACAAGCGTTTTGGACATCCCCTTTGGGCCCTTAAAAGAGAGACCATTTTAACAGTAGCAGAGCCACCTTATACTCAAGGTTAAAAGTTCAACATCACAACCTTGAAAAAGTATATGAAAAAGATAAAATGTGTAAATGGTTTTCACCTCCGTGCATCATCTTCCCGAACTTTAGCATCAATCTCTTTATTTGGTGAGTACTTCGGCAAGCTGGATGGGCACAGGCATAAGGTTTTGTCCTGAAGTGCTGCTTGAATTCCCAAAAAAAAAGCAATTGATAAAAGCAATATTTAGATTAGCACAAAAATGCTGCTATGGACATCACAGATAAAATCATGATCCCAGTAATTAAAGTCCAAAAGAATGCAACTAAGTCATTCTCTGAAAGAGTTACTTCAGCTTCTTCAGTAGTTCAACAATTATGGTCTAAAGAAGCATGTGATGCAAACTTATAAAAAAAAAAAATCAGCTAAGCAAGCATTCAACATAAAAGAATCAAGGAAAAAATTTTATTGAAGTCTTTACAAGATTGTCTTTGTAGCACATATTTTGGCCATTGTCACAGAAAACACATTTTATTCGAAAAAACGCATATATAAAGCGTGCAAAACAAGTCAGCTATAAAAGGTGAAAGAAATGCGTTTTTAAAAAAATGCCAAAAAATAAAAAACACAAAAAAATGCGAATAATTTGCATTTTTTTGCGTTTTTTTGTATTTTTTTAATTTTTATTTATTTATAATAAAACATGTACAGGTATTATACGGCGAAACCTGTCCAATGCTTGAAAGAAAAAATAGTACATCAATGCCAGAGGACAAGATTTCAACAAGAGGTTCCACTAAGATCACAAGGAAGAAATAATCAAGGCAGATCCTACTCTAACGCCAATTACACAGTGACAAGGCCTGTCTTGCGGCTTGCAAAGCTCAAAGGGGCCCTCCATTTAAGAAATGAGCTGCAAAGATGGGATCTCCTTGCAAGGTGTTGTTTCCTTCGCCTTTTGGAAAGACACACCGCCATTTCTTACTTCCCAATCAGGATGCTCCTGCACAAAAACCGTAGCAGCATAATGTTAGCAATCGAAATCCGTCAATGATCAAATATCAGGAGATACAACAGATTGGTCTACTTTTTGTCCAAAGAGATTATGGTGGGCTGTCCGCTTAACATTATTGAGTGCCGCCTTAAACTATTTTTATTCAGTTTCTTTTTCCATTCCGAATTGGAAAGTGAAATCATGCCTCATATTATAATTTTGTACACAAGAAAATGTGTATATTTTAATTTACTTTCCCTTCAGAAAATGGTAGCATACAGAGAACAGTTCTTAGTTTAGATCCACCCTTTGATTAAAAATTCACTTTCTAGCAGTGTTTCAATTTTTTTTTTTTAGTTTAACTTCTTAGTAATAAATAAAGAATACATAGTACTTCTTTATAAACCTATCGCTTTGACTTAGCACAAATAACAAAAAGTTATCATAAAAGGTTTAAAAAACTTATATTTACTTTATATGTTATTTAATTAACTTTAGAAGTTCGAACAAAATAAAGCTATATATCTTATAATGTAATAATAAAATTATAAGGAAAGTTGTTAGTTTGAAAATTGGATTGCTTATACTTCCATTTGAAATAAACTCAACAAGAACAAAGACTTACAGTATTCCTTTCATCAGTATTATAAAACTGGCCTGAAATGGGAAGCTTGGAAGCCGATCAGTTTTACAACAGTACCGAAAAAAATCAGCCTGAATTGAATTGGCAACAAACCAATTTGGTTTATTAGCCAATTTTTATTTTTACTTATATTTTATATGTATAATTTTAAATGGATATAACAATTTCTTTGCTTATTCACAATCAATTCAGAATCACTGAATCAGTCAACAGCCTGGCTGCTTCAATTCCAATTTTCACAAGATTGCCTTTGAACAAGCTTTGAAAAATATGCCAATAAGTATGCATATTAGAACATATAAAATATACAAAGTATTAATATTTTTAGAGATGCAAGGGAGTAACAAAACAGATAGCAGCAGATTAGAGATCCAAGAAGAAGACCTCATTTAAGATCTCAGCCCTCGGGTCCAACCAAAGTTTTTTTCTGCTGGGGGGTGGGGAAGGTGCGCAGGTGGCGCTTCTGACATGGATCTGAAGAAACTTGCCACCCGGTTACCATCTCCTTCTCTCACCATATCTCTCTCTCTCTCTCTCTCTGTGACACCCACACTCTTTCCTGTCCGAGTCGCATCGAGTCGAGTGCACAGCGGATATGGGTGCGGCCCCAACACACATCCGAGTCCAGTTAGAATGTTTTATTACCAAATTACTTATATAATATATGTCGTTATGATATTTTTCCATTCAATACAATTATTCAAATATGTTATATACATTAATAAATAAATTTTAATAACAATATATACATGCTCATTTTGTTATATATATAATAAATTAAAAATAATAATAATAGTAAAATATCTTCACCACACTCTGGTCGGTGACATAGAGTATGGCCAAAGGCTTGATGCCATTGGAGATTTGAACAGAAGCGTCACTTTAATGGTTCTACAGCCCGGTTATTACTTAACCAGGGGATTGAAAAAAGACGAACCGCATTGAACACCTGGTCTGGTCCGATTAATCTCCTTTTTCTGTGCGTGGTATTTTTTAGCAAGTCATTCTTTTGGCATAGCTGTTCCAATACCGTACATATTTTTTTTGGTGTTAATCCTCATTTCATCCTTCGCCCAAAAAGAAAAAGAAAAGGAAAAGAAAAACGTTCTAAAAGAAGATATAGATTGATCACCTTTGAACTCTTCATAGTTCATAGTAATACTTCCTGTGTTCAACACCGAGGAACAGCATAGTAAAGAACTGATATCTGTAACACGAAAAGATGCCTGAAACATGAAGGCGACGCAAGCCAGGTGCTACCATGTTTAGTTTCAGGTATATCCATCGAAATTAATAGGGCATAGAAGAGGCTCCTTATGTTACTTTTGAACAATTTTCTTTATATATCATAAAGTTAAGACCTCGTAGGTTCTTATTGGAGACCACCAACAATCATCATACAGTAACATGACCACTTGATACGCCATCAATACGAATCAGGTTGCAGAAGGACGACAGGGAAGTCATCCACTCACTTGGTCAACGTATCAAAGTCGAAGACGCTGCCAGTCTTCTTTACCAGGCGCTCAGCAAACTCTTAATTTCAACTGAGGCGAACTCCACAGAAGCAAAGAAGGAAAAAGTAACCAACGCAAACTAAAATTGCAAATGGTTACACTATGTTAGATTCCACGCAATCAGGTTGAATCAATCTCATGGACTCTTTAGGTACAGCAACAAGTGTATGTGTGGTGCTAAAGAGGAAAAGAACAGGAAAAGAAGGACAGTGCACAACAGAAACCTGTAATAAAATTCTAAATGTAGGTTCTATACCATGTCAATTAAACATAATATTGTGAAGGAGAATGAAATGGCAAAGAAAAATGAGAAAGAAGTGAAAGGCAATCTACATTGTGCAGTCATCGACATTGTCAAACAGCAGCACGTGTGTACCCTTCCAGGAGCAACAAGTCGAAGGGGAGAAAATAACATCACAATTTGAAAATGTTGTCGGACACCATCACACAATGCCTTGTAGTTTTCTTGCATAGCCGAGTGTCTGATTGATGAGCTGCAAAGATGGGATCTCCTTGCAAGCTGTTGTTCCCTTCGCCTTCTGGAAAAACACACAGCCATTTCTTACCTCCCAGTCAGGATGCTCCTGCACAAAATCCGTAGCAGCATAATTTTAGCAATGGAAATCCGTCAATGATCAAATATCAGGAGATAAAGCAGATTGGTCTACTTTTTATCCAAGAGATAAAATGTGAGCAACATCAAGTGTTTGATGGATTTCAGCTTGGTGCCAATACACCAAGGAGAATAACAAGAGAACCATATATGGAGAGAAAATCCCTGATGAGTGGACATGATCAAACGATACTAGGGAAGCGTAGCTAGCATGAAACAAGATCAAAATATACCACCCCCACATGGATACTTGAATTTTATTCCAGTTTTGCAACCCTTTCTTTGCTAATGGCTAGCCTCTTGGCAACCAGATCCATGTCATACAGGCAAAAAAAGTTGACATAACATCCATTGATTTGGTTAGTGGCAACTTTTCTAAAAGCAGTAAATACTAAATAAGAACCTAAAGAATTAAAAATTGCATGTGAAACGTGAGGCAGAGGAAGCGATGGGGTTATGCCTCAGTAACAGGGTCACAAGCAGGAAAAGATAATGTTGGACAAGTGGACCTTAACACACAAATTGACATCCTATGTTCTTCCGAGATTTTCTATTGTACCAACCAAGATGCAACCTTACCAACCCACCACTCTTACGATAAGGGCCAATCATGCAGTAATGAGAAGGGTTAGCTATAATCCCCATGGAAGAATGCAACGGAAGCAAGAGCAAGCAAAATAACGAAGCAAATAAGGGTTTCAATTAATCAACTTCACTAACTACAAATGAATCACACGTACTAAATAAAGAGCCAAACAAATAAATCAAATATATGGATCCAATATGGATTCAAACTGAATCTAATATGAAATGAACTGCTCCTGCATCAGGCATGCTTCCTGGTTTCAGGCAACAGAAATGTTTTCCTTTTTTTTTTCGGCATGATCGATGGACTACAGGACACAGGTTCAATTATTCCAATCAGATATTGAAAGCCTGGGCCAACACACTGCAAAGATGGAATAGGCCAATACAGGTCATAGATGTCTCAACCCCAACTAGGTAGTTTTCTGAAACATCATACGGTGGTAGTTCTCCATTTGAAGCTCCAATGGAATGTCCTTGGTGATACCAACTACTGTAAGACACCAACTGCAGGTTCAAACAACTAAGGAAGCTAATTAATCCAGGCGAGGTTCAGATCGTGTACAACTATTCTGAGATCCAAACAAACCCAACTTATTTAGATAAATCTGCACTTAGCCTCAACATCGGTAAAGTGAAGAAACTCATACATGAAAGAAAAAGGCAAAATACTGGTTAACTTTGTACCTCAGTAATATATTCTAAGAGTTCTTGTTCAGAAGAGAACATCAAGATCTGTTTAGCATCAGCAATGGTCAAGTAATCATAGGCTTTTTCACTGCAACCTGCTATTTCATCTCTGCAGGGAAAATATCACAATTGAAAGTGAATACCTGTGCTAACAAGGTCTGTTATTTTATTCTCAACATCAAACATAGCCTTAAAGGTAAAGGAGGCACTACCGGACTGTCTTTGCAAGGAGATCCATGAAGTAGACGTAGATGCTATGTGGAACAGTTTGCCTAGCACTTAGCACACAATTGCAGGCTCCTTCCATAAAATACTGCTTGAGCTCTAGAGCATGCTTAATACAAGGATTCTCCAATGCACTAGCAGAAAGAAGCTCCAGTTCAGTGTGAAATTCTGCTATTCTATTCTGAACCAGAAGCCTTAGAAGATTTAGGCCCAAGATTTGATACTCCTGAGGTGATGGAGGAATAAGGCCACTGCAGCACAAGTGTTGAATTGTCAAGGAGAATAACAAGGTAAACAAAGAAAATACTTTCAAGCACAATTTGGAACAGCGAATAATATGCATCCATCTTTCTCTTCATCAACAAATCAGACGACTTCAAAGGAGGACACCGACACATGAAGACATCCAAAAGATTCAGGTCTGCTGTTAAATACAACTTCAGCCAATGTTGAGAGTGGAAGTTCAAAAGGATCACGGGGCCGTCTTTCAAAGATATATCAGGATCCATGAGGAACAGAACAAATGATATCTACGGTTTTTTTTCGTTTTAATATATAAATATCAGGGCATCCTGATATATCAGAACATGCATTCCCCATAACACAGAATCTGGATTGATATGAATGTCAGTGTTGAGTACATATATGAAATGCCAGACATGTGAAGAGCTCCCTTGACATCGCTATGAGGATGGGCTTAAGCCTTAAGGCCCTCCGACTGAAGGAGGTTAAGATTTCAAAACAGAAGGGGTTGTGTCTCGTCATCATAATCTGGAAAAGGTTTGCCAAATATGCACACCCCCCACAGACAGAGCTATGCAGTGGCTGCCGAAGAATAGGCAGTTTCAATATTGGTTTGAAAAACTGACTAAATTGTTGGGAACAGACATGGACCATGTTTTCTATCAAAAAATATGGTTTTTGTATCTTGAAACTCATCTTATTGTCGAGTTAACAAATCTCATAGATCAATGCCTTCAATTTCTAGCTTTCATGCAACAGATCCACTCCGCAAAAACAGCACATGCTAACCATATCATTGATACAATTAAAAGAAAAACCAGCACAAGCAAAACAATCATGTCATATTATTCAATTGATCAAAGGTCTTATGGAAACGCATTTCACGTTGACCATGTACAAAGCGTCACTTAGCCAAAAGGCCTACACGTATGATCAGAAAGAATTACCTCCTCCCTTCACCCAAAAAAGACAAAAAAGAATACATCTGACAATCGTCCAAGAAGCCAATAGACTAATATGATTGAACAAGGCGTGGAGAAGGAGACACAAATTAAAAGAAAAAAGGGTTAGCGAAAGATTTTTTATTTGAAAAAGGAACGAGAAGAAAAAATCTAAAACTCATAATTCATACTATCATCATCATAACCCAAGTGGGAGACCAAGGGTGCAGGCATCATAGAAAGGGCTCCCGATGTCGATCTGACCGTTAAGGCCTCCGGTGGTGAAGCCGAGATTGGGGTTGGCCTGTTTGGACATTGGCAAACACGAGGGGATGCAATCATCAGTATTAAAATCAGAGAGATCAATGGTGTAGGCATCATCTTCTTCGCTGGAGAAGGAGCTCCCGATGTCGATCTGGCTGTTAAGGCCACCGGTGGTGAAGCCATGATCGAAGTTGGCCGGTTCGAACATTGGCAAGTACATTGGGTTGCCATCATTAGCCTTAAACCCATAGCCACTAGTACTGATAAAGGAAGAGGCTAGATGCTCGAAAGCAGGGGGAGGAGGAGGGGGAAGGGCAGTCAATCCGGCATCAAATCCAATGCGGGTGTTACTAGGCATCCTGAGCATGAGCTCCTCGTCGAGCCCCGTTAGCGTCGATTTCAACTCCTCCATGGCCGGAAGCAGGTCGTCCAGTAGGTCGCGGTCGAGGTTGTTCATGTCTGCATCCCAGCCGTCGATCGCCTGCTCATTGCATGTCTTGTCCTGCAGACGTTTGCTCTCCTTCTCGACCTGCTGGAAGAGTCCGTCGTGCTGCTGGTTGATCTCACGCATGGTGCTGGATTGGTGGGTAGCAGGGTCCGCATCCGACGTCCGCGGGCTGGGGAGGGAAGAAGACGGAGACGATACATTGAGAAAGCGGTGGACGACCGAGTGCACGGAGGGGCTGCCGAATGAGTAGGATTTTCCGGCGGGGGAGAAGACAATCACGGCAATCTCAGCACCGCATAGGATGGACAGCTCGCTGGCCTTCTTCATGAGGCCGTTCCGACGCTTCGAGAAGCACACGTGACGCTTGTCTTTGTCCTCAATCTTCTTTATTTCAATCTTTCGACGTCCCATTCTCCGACTCGGACCCTTATTCACCATAATGGAATGATCTGTTGATAATGAAGGACGACAAATACAACCTGTTAATCTGCAGAAGTGACAAAGAAGGAGAAGAGGAAGGGACGACGGGGGGTTGATCATCGCCGCCGGCCACTCTAAGTCGGATGCAAGGAAAGCGTGGGGTCCGTCCTGAGACGACCCTGCCCTCTTTCAAAAACGAAGGAACTACTGGGGGTCGCCTTCGTCCGTGGCCGACGCAACCTACCCAGATAGAGAAAGACAGAGAGAGGGACGTCCGTGGCCGATGCAACCTACCCAGAGACAGAGAGACGGAGAAAGGGAGAGAGACGAACCTGAGGGAGCTTGGAGACGGCCTCGAGGAAGGACGGGAAGGTGGAGAGAGCGCAGAGAAGGGAAGGAGAGAGAAGACAGCAGGGAGACTCTGCCCGTCTTCTTGAAAGAAATGGCGCGTTCGATGTTAATAGCGCCCCTTTTTGAAAAATGGCGCGCTGCCCGTTGGACGTTAACATCTGCGCTTTCAAGAAAGTTGGACTTACCTGAATTTCTTTTCACACGATTGCGGAGTTATCGTTACAGTTGAGAGCAATCCATATACGTCAAAAGAAATGGAAGATATTTTGGTAATTATTTGAAACAAATTGTTGTGTTAATCTTTTTCGATTTTTTTGTCTTAACAAAAAGTTTTCTGTTTTTAATTAACTGAGAGTATTTTCTTCATTGGCCATGTTGGTCGATGAAAATTTCATACACCAGTATAACGTACATAAGCAGCTTCATTACTATGTTGTTTTTAACAAAATTCCAAGCATAATTTCAACACATAATATTTTAAATTTACATATACTTCATAAAGTGGGGTATGTATCAAAGTTTCCCTGTTTCACATTGTCGTTTGTGAGTGAGTTACATCATTTGCGTCGACTAAATACAAACTTACACATTAAGTATGTCTATTGGTTAATAGAGAATTTAATTTACCAATGGGGCACAAAATGCTATGGTTCTTACATAGGACTTTTTAATAGTTATTAAAATGTTAAAAAAACCTAGACAAAGTAAAATATATTAGAAAAAAGTATTAAAATGTACGATATATTTGTTTTTTACCATTGTTTTTCAAAATATTGTGATTTTTCCACTTTTTTAAATTTTTTCGTTTTCTTATATTATTTTCTCAAAAGAATATGTCGCATCGTGTTGGACATATGCATACAAGAACATACTATTTGGGTCAAAAAAACAATAGCAAGCGTTGTCCATTAGTTTCAAGTCTACATCAATTCACTTTAGTAAAACCCAACCAAAGACTGCTTGTCGCCATTATTACTAGACCAATTTTTTTTTTTTTATGGGGTACTAATTGGGGCAGTGATCCGGGTCTTGTGGGGTGGGGTTGACACTGGACAAGTCCGCCCTCATAAATTCACTAAAAATAAAGATTTTAAAGTTGGTTCTATGTGGACATGGGCATCAAGCTGGCCCAGCCCAACCTGACCCAATAAGAGTTGGGCCCGGGTCGGCCTAATGCCCAAAAACTGAGCTTGGGCCTACCCTGCTCAGTTCGATTAAAATAAAATAATATTTTTTAGATATAAAATAAAATTTTTGAATATAAAATATATTTTAATAATAAAATATATATTATTTTTAAATAAAATAATAAAAATTTAAAAAATTGTTAGTTGGCCGAATCAAGCCCCATCGAGCAAACCCGATATATTATCAGGCCGACGCAGGCTGACCCGATATATGAAAATGAATCAAATTAATGGCTGGGTTTTCATTGGCCCACCAGCTCAAGCAGCTAATGCTACATCCCTCATACTGATCCAACATAGGTCCTGAAGGTAATTTAAATATGCTTGACTAAGAATTTAAATATAAAGATTGGAGTCCTGGCAACCCATGTATCTCAGTTAAATAGTACGAAGGATTTAACTTAAGAAAATCCTTAAGGTGTGCGTATAGTACGAAGGATTTATAAATCTCAAGAAAATCTAAAGAAGTGTGATTACTCTTGTTGAATGGGCTAAGAATGGCCAAATGCCATAAAATTAACAAGGGGCTACTTTCCCTTACATCTTTAATGGGCTAAGAATGGCCAAATGCCATAAAATTAACAAGGGGCTACTTTCCCTTACATCTTTAATGCAGATAAAGTTATGAGAATATATTGTGGTTATTTGTAAATGAATAAATATATCAAAAGTGAAGGAGATGAAGGCTCTAGGTATTGTTGGGTAAGCAAAAAGACTATTTCATCTTATCACCCAACAAGACAACCATAGAACGATGAGTCCCCACTGTTTTTGGTGTTGTGGATGAAACTCCTGCTATGCTTTAATTTAGATATATTACCTTCCCCACCCCCCTCCACATCCCCACAGGAAATTGTTTTCATGGGAATTCAAACTGGCTATATATTAGCTCCTGCTCCGTCCAGTGCACCAACCCCTTCAAGGTTCACATCTCTAGGTATTGGTTGTAAAGAGTTTTGATTGTTCATATTATGTCTTGTCTTACTTTCATTAGCTGAAATTAGTGTTTGAATCTACTTAAATTGTTGAACTATCATTTGCTGCCTTAGCTAAAACTTCTCCCATGGCCAACAGTGAGGACATATGGACCTTGCGCAAACATTCTCTCGTCTATTTCAAACTATTATCCTAAGAGGTCATTTAGCACCTTGTTACATCAATAACTAGCCAGGAGATCCTTCTAATCTGACCATGTATCTCAGTTACCACCACAACCATAGAACGATGAGTCCAACTGACTGTCAGCATGAGAGTAAGTCAGGTCCTTGCCCCATAACCTACCAAGAGAACTACATGAAGCTCCACCGAGTGGTACGGCGCCTATGTACCTAATTTCATTTATTTCAGTCTTTGATCCCTTACTTTCTAAACAATAGTTATGTTGGTCTCCTCTATTTCCAATCCAATGAAATGCATTCTCGTGATTCATCATTCATCAATGTATAATCATGATATTCTTGGGACACTATGGATAATATTTTTTAATCTTTGTGGGTTAGAAACTTTTAAGAAATTTATCTTTTTAGTTGGTTTGGCTTTGACATGTTTATAGTGCATGCAGGGTTTTGGATTCTATTTTAACGTATTTATGACATATAAAAGGTACAAGTGAATGAATCAAAATCAAAATCCATTTTGAAGAATGGTTCACAAGTGCAAAATGACTTGCCTCCAAGGGCATTGCTCAAATAGGCAGGCTTGGAGCATGTTATGTGGTGCGTCTTCAATTCGATGGGTCCTACATGCAAGTTGAAGCACGTGACAATTTTGTCACTTAGTATCGATGTAGTTCTAAACACTTGGACCAAGGGGAAGGAGGTAGGCTTCGGTTGTCGCCTGGGTAGTAAGATTAATCCTTCGGTTCACCAAGAAAGGAGAATGACCTTGATGAACTCACAAATACTCTTCCATCGTTTTGTGATGAAATAAATTATGAAAATTCTCTCGTGCATCATTGTACATGACGTGTTGCATGACATTTGCAGACGTAGTAGTTTTACCTTCCTCATTTTCCCTATCTTATGTTGTTTTTTCAAGTAACATGCACAACCCTCTACTATAATGAAAAGGAAATATCATTAAAACATTGGACTCAATTGCCCTTGGTAAATGTGCTAGAAACCATCATTAAACTATAATTTAGTGAAATCAAGGTGTTATAGCCTTTTCCAACTACCCTCGGAGAAATGACTCCTGAAATCTTGTCCAAGGAAAACTTGTAGTTTCTCAATGTCTCCTTTGCTTTAGTGAGCAGAGAAAAACTTGTAGTTTTTCAATTTCTCAATCTTTTTTTACTTGGATAAGCAAGAGTATTTCATCCTACTACTTTTCTCTATCTTTCATTTTCTTGACTAAGAAGGAATATTTCATCTTACTATCTATGAAGAGAGCTGAATCCCCCATCTAACCCCTCATCTTCTTGAGATATAGGGTCTGCTTTTAGTGTCTCAAAGTGCCTCCCTAACATGCTTTAACTTGTTCATCAATGACTCTTTTTTTAACATAAAGAGTTGATGATACTTGGGAGATTCAAAATGGAGAGTGGCTGCCTACCAGCCTCCATCCCATCCATTATACCAACTTTTCAAACTTATTAAAAAGTCATCCTTTCTTAACAACATTTAAAAAAAAATTTGAAAACACCTGGAAATCCATGCTAAAGCATTGGTCTGGCATAAAGGATCAAGTTTAGTGGATCCCTCTTATGTGAACATGAACCTTCACCAAATGATCACAAGCTATAGATCAGCGGATTGAGATGATGCAATTATTAGATTGGTTGATGACAAACTTCAACACTCATCTGGTGGGATTCTTTGAAAGAAGACCGTCTCTCATGGCATGGCAGGGAAGAATCATTAGGCGATGATGCGTCCTCCATCACAAGGCCAAAATTGGCGTGAATGGATATGGAGCACCCCAGCTCCCTATTCAAGATCGACTAAAGAAAGTGGGTTTTCAACTTCCTAGTAGGTGCCCCCTAATGGAGAGGATATTCTTCACCTCTTCTATCTGTGCAAATTTCCGTATAACGCATGGAGTTGGGTGGTGGAGAAATTTAACATGAAGAGGCTTCCTCATGCTAATGTCAGTCAAGAATTCAAAAAGTGGTTTCCTACATCCTTCAAGAATGAGTCTGTTCCCTATGATGCAATTATTTCTTTAAAGAATGTGGATATTCATAATGATAAGATTTTTACTAACAAGAGTTTCACATCCTCGGTCTGCGCTGCTTGTACTGAAGCTATTCTCTTCATTTTTTTTTTTTGGAAAGCTCAAACCAAGGAAGTGGAGTTATGGATAAAGCATGGGATCATCACCTTCCCATCATTCCCAGCGTTCTCCCGAGGTCCCATCATTTATATGCTCAACGTTACATTTCGGGAACGGGTGGTAGTTGGTGTCATGCACAACTGTGCCGGGCAATACAGAGATCGAGTCGAGCTGTACAGAAATGAGGAAGACCACCAAATGCCTGAATTGACGATCCTAAGAGAGCTGCTTCAAACCTTTTCTGCTGATTTCATGGAGTTTGCTGTTATAAGCAACGCCGAAAGAAGCTTCTCAAGCAAGCCATAAAAGGTAGAAGCAATTTCTTACGCCAGTTCCCAATGTTGTGCTCAAGGATTTATAATGCTACCATGTTGGATGAGGATCTCCTTTCTCACAAAGTTGACAAAATTTTATTCCGATGTAAGGAGCTGTAACTTCTGCTCAGTATTTTTTGTTCCGCCTAGTGTCATGCATGTTTTTGGTTGGCACCTCCTGTTTTCGTTGTGCCAAAGTCCAGCTGAGCTAGTTTGAGTCTTTTTGTAAGAATTTTGTACAGCTCCGCTTTCAATAAGGGTTGGAAGGCCTAACCGTCCAGCAGCCATGCATTGGAAAATGCCCGGCTGCTTTAGTTTGCAGTCTGCATCTGAGAGTGTACCGGCAGTGCTTGTGTCCTCTAAACAGAAAATTAAACACTTGACTATAAGAGTCTGCAATGTGTAACCATAACCACAAGCTGAAACAACTGAATAGATGGAAGATTTCTTTCACTCATTTCTGCATTTTCATAAGCACCTGGAGAAAGATACAGGAACGCTCCTTTGTTTGGTAAGTAGCTTTGAAGACACTTGACACAAGAAATTGACAATTTTTTAATGAATGCAAGAAGTAGGTGCTGCGCTCATTAGCAGCCACACTACTTCTTATAACGTGGCTCGAGCTCATCTAAACGCTATAAAAATTGCCCAAAACCATTAAACACCCAGTCGATCTAATCCCCACCTTCACATGCTCTGAAAAGCTGGCAGGATTACGGAAAGGCTGGGAGAACAAAAAAGGCACGAGACAAAAGCTCTGTGGATAAATGGATGGCCACTCTCTCTGCAAAAGAGAGGCATCGTCCATGACTTCCCTTTCCAAGAGGAGGGCCGCTTCCATTGGTGGCATTACAGCAGATCATAGCACCGAATATGCAAGCTGTGGCTATAAAGGGCTTCTTCTTCCCTACCCTCGAGCATATTTCAATATGAGAGGACCCCCGACTCCTTACTCCTCTGTCACCGGCAAAAGTTAGGCCTCTGTATAGCCGTTCTTTCATATCAGCTTCGTGTTTTAGTTGATCGAGGGTGGCCCCGCAGCCTTGGGCACACAGGGGAGGGTTTCCTCTAAATATCCTCATGACTGAACACTTTGCTGCTCCAAACAATGAAAATATCATTTGTCCAAATCCTATCTTCCAGCTTTTTTACCTGCCATCAGAAGCAAATTCACAATCAATAAAAACGTTTGGCTACCACAAACATCAGAAGCACATTCGTCAACTTCTTGCACACAGGAACGCCGGTGGCCCCATGCCTCCACGCTTAGCCACCAGCTCTAGCAGCCATCATTGAGGAGCCCATTGCTGCAGCTGCACCCTACGATGGGCAAGTGGAGATGGCCGTTTCTGCTTCTTCTTGCTAGTCTTCTTCTACTGGCCCTGCTTCACGTTCTTCTTCTGCTGCTGCTTCGTGTTCATCTGATGCTGCTGCTGCTGCTTGAGCAAGGCGACAACAGCGTCAGCAAGGACGTAGTCACGTAGAGGTTGTGAAGCTCAGATGGAAAAGGAGGTAGGATGCTATCTGTGCCATGAACGTCAATGGCTTCTGTGCAAAGCTTGTGGATTTGTGATTTTAAAACAGAGGATCAGAGTTCAGTTATCTGAGCTGTGTTTAAAAATCACAACTCTGATCTTCTGTCTAAAAACCAAAATATAGATCAATTCAAGTTTTTTCTGAAAATTTGTAGATTTGTGATTGGTGTGGTCAGTGGTGATGCTTTTTCTAAGTGCTTTTTCGTGGGAAGAAGGGAAATGACAACTGCGACTGGTGTCATTATCTGAGTTGCATTCCAACATCAAGTTGGGATTGTGGAAGTTGAGAACATTTGAAGATGTATTACGTTTGGGGAAATGTTCAGTTATGCGGTTTCTTCCTTCCCAGAAAATCTCTGTCGTGATGAAACCGTGGGGATTCCTTATGGACTGTTGTGATCGGCTTGGTTTGCCTTGTATAGAAACATCATGTTTTCTTCCACCGTAAGTTGTATAGAGTTCTCCTATGTGTAAGATGCTTTTCTATTCTCCTGTTAATATGTGCTAGAAAGACAATCTTGTAAAGACTTTAATAAATTTTTTTGCCTTAATTCTTTTATGTTGAATGCTTGCTTAGCTGCATCTTTTTTTATAAGTTTGCATCACATGCTTATAGCTGAAGTAATTCTTCCAGAGAATGACTTAGATAATTGCATTCCTTTGGTCTTTGATTACTGGATCATGATTTTATCTCTGATATCCACAGCTGCATTTTTGTGCTAATATAAAGATTGCTTTTATCTTCTTTTTTTTTGGGAATTTAAGCAATACTTCAGGACAAAACCTTATGCATGTGACCCATCCAGCTTGCCTTTGTACCCATCAAATAAAGAGATTGATGATAAAGTTCAGGAAGATGATGCACGGAGGTAAAAACCATTTACACATTTTATCTTTTTCATGTACATTTTCGGGGTTGTGATTAGTGACTTTTAACCTTATTAGACATATTCTCAAGTGACAATTTTGTTGAACAGTTCCTTTTCTTTCAAATAATTTCTACTGAAAAATAGCAGAAAGGTCAATATTGATAAGGGAAATGTCTATTCTAGCATCAATCTGTTAAAGTCAATAATTGATCTCCCTGAAGAGGTTTGTCACGGGAAGAATGATTCCCAAGAAGATACTCTCTTTTCAAGCCCTTTCCCTGTTTCTGGATCTACTGGATTTGCATGGGCAAAGAGAAGAAAAGAAGACACTGCTGCTCCATTGAGATCACAAAGGAGATCAAAAGCTAGGGCACTCACATCTCTTTCTTCATATTCATCCCCTGCCCTGAAACGCATAGACTCCTTGGGACTGAAAGTCCAAGGTAATGGAAATACAAAGGAACATAGTGTAGCTAAGTAGGGAATCATGCAACGAAGAGGGAACTTTGGTCTTATTGATTCATTTGATGCTTCTGAAGCATACCACTCTCAGAATTTTTCTTCTACTCTTAGCCAGAAAGAGCAAATGGCATGTAAGCCGCATATCTTGGAAAGGATCTCCATCTTATCTATTTAACAATCACAGTCAACTTTTAGTTTTCATTTCTAATTTTACTTGTTTATGGTTGCTAACAGAATTATCATGGTTTCCAAGATAAAGACAACAAAGTTGATTTCTCAGGGCCTATACTTTCTCATTCCTCTAAGTTGATGAATTCCTTGAAAAACATGTGTGCCATATTCGTCAAGCGGTCAAGCGGTCATGGTTCCAAAGAGGTAAATGGAAATTATTATCCTTTTATCTTCCCCTCTGAATTAAGACTTGAATTGTGACAAATACAACTGTTGTGGCAATTAGGAAAAAGAAATTATATATGGTAGCACTAACAAAGCCAGAAGTGTCATTCAAAGGGGCAGAAACCTGCAATCAAATTGCAAGGCATTCAATTCTAAACTAGCAGAAGAATGTAAGTTTGTATTCTATCAACTGATAACCTTGGATTGCTACATATTCACTAAGGGTGTGTTTGGTAACCTTGGATCTAAGGTCTGGGGTTTTCAGATCTGTGGGTCAAATTTTGACCATGTTTGTTAACATTTAAATTTTGACCATGTTTGTTAACATTCCAGGTTTATTCTGTCTCACTGTCTTCGACTGATATGGTCAAGGGTATTACCGGGCTTTCTTACTAGAGAAGAAGCAACCATGGCTTTCTTTCTCTCTCAACCTACGGCCAGATACGAGGGCTTCAAAGCCCTCTATTCAGGCTGGAGAGGTCTTAAGCCCTCTTCTTTCTAGCAGGAAAGAGTACGGGTGTCCCAAGGAGAGAGAGAGAGAGAAAGCATGTCAATTCGAAAATGCATATATGGCGCAGAAAGACCGAGGAAGAAATCAAATGACTCAGGAGCTGAGATCTCCGCAATTAGATAAGAACAAGTTAGAATCTGGTTTTCGATTCTAATTTGGTCATCTTAACTTGCTGACATATGCTTAACGACAACTATTCCTACACATTAGGCGGTCGAAAGTAAGTATTCAATGCGCATTTGGATCATGATGAAAAGTAGAATTTTTTTTTTAGATTTTCTGAAAGCATTAATCTAGATTAGGAGAGAGAAAGAGAAAAAAAATTCAGACAGCATTTGATAAACTCCACCAGTGGGGAGAGGAAGAGAGAGATAATTATGACGACATTTGATAAATTCCACCGGTATCAATAGAGCATGAGATATACATGACAGTTGGGTATATGCCATCACCCGCATTTCAGATCGAATTAGTTATGCGATTTCGTATGAAAACATGACTTGGGTGTACGTTCTGATTCTTCGATTTCGACATTGAGATCTAATTTGGAAAAATTAAATGAAATAACAAACGATAAGCATTGCTCTGTCCGAATACCGACCGTTATTGCGCCGTACTCAAGTTTCCATATTTGTTCCTAATTTGTTTCAAGTTCCCTATACGAGATCATCATTTGTTCATTTTCTCCTGCCTTTTTCCATTTTCCAAATGAACCAGTTCATTGTCGTTTTTAGAAAGTGCTTGCCCATAAATTAATACGATTGCCTTTACCTGAACACACCCGTCTCCACTTGTGTTTACTGTTTCTAATTTCAAGTGGTTTTCATAATTCTCCACAAGCTTCGCGCAGAATCCATTAACGTTCATGGCACAGATGGCCATCCTACCTCCTTTTCCATCTGGGCTTCAAAACCTCTACGTCCTTGCTGACGCTGCTGTCACCTTGCTCAACCAACGGCAGCAGATGAGCGCGAAGCAGCAGCAGCAGCAGAAGAACGTGAAGCAGGGCCAGGAGAAGAAGAAGGTGAAGAAGACTTGCAAGAAGAAGCAGAAACGGCCATCTCCACTTGCACCTTGTAGGGTGCAGCTGCAGCAAAGGGCTCCTGAAGGATGGCTGCTAGAGCTGGTGGGTGAGCATGGAGGCATGGGGCCACCGGCGTTCCTGTGTGCGAAGAAGTTGACGACAAGTGACACCAACCGGAATCTCAACCGGTTCGCCATTCCAAGGAACATCGCCTACGACGTCTTGCGCCCTCTTATGCACGATGAAGAATGGAAATCGGTCTGCAATACAGGTGGAAGGATTGGAGGAGCAGGGCTGCGGGTGCAAAGTCATGATGGCGTTGGGTCAGTAACGCTCTGTTTCAAGTTGTGGCAGAGCAACTTGATGTTTCTTTTCAATGAAGGCTGGAAGCTCGTCGTCGAGCGCAACGTTCTTCGGCCTGACAAAGACGTGGTTGAGGTGTGGTGCTTCAGAGATTCTGCCATGGCTCTGCACTTCGCCTTTTGTGTCGTCAGAGGAGAAGAAGAAGGAGGTGTCATCGGAGGAGGAGGAGGAGAAGAAGGCAGAAAAAATGAAAAGGAGTATGGACTGGTTGAAGACGGCTTAGTACTACTTGAGGAAGAGGCAACGGTTGCTATGAACGATGACAATATAGTCTCTGTCATACAAGAAGAAGAAAATCAAGAAAATGATCGCTGCTGCCATTGGGTCCACAAGAAGCGCAGGACAATCTACGCATGAACTTTGCTGTGCAAGATGAAGAGGGCATTAAGGGAGCTAGGGGTAGCCAGGGGGTTGCTTAATTGCTTTATTTCTGCACGTTGGCGGGTTGGGGATTTGAAGGCAGCAAGCTAGATTATAAACTCATTTTTTGAAGTTCCCATTCTTTTCTATACATTTTCTGTAAATCCATCTTCATTCTTTGAATTCTTTGTAATGATCATTCAATAAAGGTTCACAATTGTAGTAATAACCACTCATACCAACATCCCTTTCGCTACTGTTTCTGCATGATCTGCAATTCTTCTACTCCAACACTTGCAACAGATGTTAACGATTTACTGTCATTTGAAAGATTGCTTTCTCCCTAAGGCAGGCTCTAATACGACATTAAATAAGACAAAAGCCTGAAAATAACAATATGGTAAACTACATCAGTGGAGAACGCAGATACTTTCCCTATTCAAATTATCTCCAGAAAATTTTCTGACTGCAACCGGATTTCAATCGCAGCTCTGCCCAGTCGCAGCAATCATCTTTTACAAAAGATCTTCTGTGTCACCAACAATCTTCCATTCATCTCAACCTAAACAGTTCCATGGTATGTGTTATAGATACGATCATCTTAATGGAATATTTTATCAGATTGTGGTTATTTATACCCCTTAACTGGTTGCTTTTAAAGTATGCTTACAGTATTGACAATATTTCAACCATTTAGACTCTGAAGCTACTTCACAAGGGTAAGTCGGAGGGTGAATGAGTTGATCATATGAAAAGTGTACTTTGTTCTGGAAAATGTTTTGTTACAAGAAAAATTCGGTGCATTATCTTGTTAACATTTTAGAAGAGGGTCCAACCCTGAACATTTGGCTGTGTGGTCAAAAGTGATTGATAGCCTAAGGTGACATACTTCTAAAAAGGCCTTGGTCGGAACTTGCTGGAAACTGGTCAGCCCTTTTAATACAAATAAAAGAGAAAAGAGAATAGAAAAAAGAAAAAGGAAGAAGAAGAATAAACATAGGAGGAGAAGGAAGTAGTAGAATAATGGAAAAAGGTAAGCAGGAAATAGGGTCTCCTGCCGGCGTCTCCAAATCTCCCCTCGTGCATCAGGGACTGGTCTATCTTGCCTGGCATCCCTAATCATGCATCAGGAAGGCTGTCTCCGGCCTGGTTCCCCAAATCCGCCAACCGACTGGTAGAGAGTGGAGAGGCTCGGATGATTTTCACTTGTCCTTTAGTTTCTTTGGCTGTTCATGAGATTTTATTCCTTTCTCATGCATGCAATGCTGGTTTTATGTGGTTTATTTGATGATTTTGAGAAGATTTGCAGAAGGGAGATTAGCTGGTCATAATTAGTGCAGGAGGAAGAACCCTGCCGATTCTGCTACTAGGAATCATTTTCAAGGTATGGTCATTACTGAAGGACGACTGCAGAGTATCTGTTATAAAATAAGAACACCATATTGTCCTGCAGTTCCTAAGGCCGAAAAAATTGCTTTGTGAATGTGTGTCTGTGAGAGAGAGAGAGAGAGAGAGAGAGGGAGAGAAAGAGAGTATCATGTGTGTGTCCATGTGAACGTCCATGACTGCTTTTCCAAATGAAACTCACAACTGTCTGTCATTTGCAAAAATACTGAATTTTGAACCTTGTTCTCCATCTTGGTTTAAAAATCAAAAGCACATCTCTAGACAAAAGTTTTAACTTCGACTTAGTTTATGGTCTGGGGTGATTTAGCTGAGAGTTATGATTTGTCCAATTTAGTGATGCCACTCAATACCGTGTTATGAATCATTTCAATATCAGTGGCTGAGGGAATGTTATAAAAAAATTCAGCTTTTTGTTGCTTGTCTATGCATGGGTGTTATGAATCATTATTTTCTCAGTGGCTGACGGGCTGTTATAAAAAAATTGAGCTTTTTGTTGCTTGTCTAGGCATGGAAAATTTGAATAAATGATGTCCATGCTTCTTCCTGCATGATTCTTATGACTTCTCCATAGAAGTCCTCATTTTGGTAGGGCCACTAAGCAAGAACCTTTTGATTATAGTGTGTTTACTTTTCAATTTACGGGACCAGTTTTCTTGTTCTTCATTTAGATAAATTTCACATTTAACATACAGTATGTCTTATTGGATTGCATTTGTTTGAATTGCTCAGGCTACAAGGAATCCTTTGTGTTCAAGTGCCAACTAGTTCAATGTCACACAGTTTTGTGGACCCCGTCCTGATGACAATGTGGAATCTTTTGGAGGCACTTCTAACTCCACAAATGTTTGTCCAGTCCAGGCATGTCCAACCCGAAATTTCTATGAATAAAGTTTCATATCGTTTAAAAAGCCCTAGCATCTCTATGTTTCTGCCATACGTTTCATGTTTTTATTTATCTTATGTCTGACCTTGATTTGGATCTTGATGTCATGCTGGCATCAATTGCTGCTCTAGTTGTAGTTCTTCTCTCATTGAAGAGTGCATGCTAAAGAGTACAGTAAAATTAACTAAAAACATCTGTGTAAGTACCCTTGTTTTTGTTCATGCATTGGCATGTGTAAATGGTTTTCTAGTATTCAGGACTTTAAGCTGCACATAATTAGTTTGACTTGGAGATGTTTCCTTTATCCCTTTTTCAGTGCTAAAAATTGAGTTGATTGTAGAAGCATTAGTTTTGGTTATTCACATGTAAGCCGGTTAGTGGGTCAAGGTCTAATTTGATTTAAGTTCCATATGGAAATAATTGGTTATCAACAACAACATTGTGATGATTGGGGTTATTTGGGGCATTGGATTTTGGTATCATAAAAATGAGACCTTAGCTTACGATGCTTCCTTTTTTACTAATGTTTCATCCTTCTTTTTGTGCTTTTAGTGTTTTTTGATAGAAGAACTAACTCAACCATTTGTGAAACTTTCAATCAGTTGAATACCCAACTTTTCTGGAACCCGTCACCCTTAAACCAACCTTTTGTATAGAAGACCCTACTTTTATGGGAGATTTGGTGAAGTTCATTCTTTTAACCAGCCAAGTTTTACATTCAATCATCTCTTTAGGGAGTATAGTTCCTTTCTTCTGGTGATATGCCATTTGATGTCAAGAACTTTTGTTAAAGAGAAACTTTTCTGTTTTGATAAAAACATTTTCGAAGTGTTTTCTCACACAATGATGTGCCTTGATTTATTCTTAGTACCTTCCAAGTGGAAGGTGGAAATTTCAAGTTCTTGTTGTCCATCAACGGAACAGGAAAGTTGAAAAAAAATCCTGGATATGAGCATTGAAGAAAAATCCTATGATGTTGAGAAAGTCAAGACTAGGAAATGCTATTGACTCTGGCGATCAAGCGTCTGCAATGATTTAGCAAGAAAATATCTTGACAGAGAAGCCAAAATGCTTTATAAGATCTTGGCAGGTAGCAAAATGAGAGTTGAGAGATGGGCTCGGGGCTTGTGTAGTCATTCCTATGAGTCAATAATCGAGAGTACCGGGTAGGCATAAAGGTGATTTATGTCTATTTCGCGAAGATAACGACTCACGAACTTTTGGCTCGTTGAAAACTCGTAAGGTGAAGCGGGTTGGACACGTGACAAAGCTATACATAACCACCAAAGCGGTGGAGCTTCGTAGTAGCCTTTGGGGTGGTGAGGTATTCCCTCAAAGGTGAAGGTCGGTCCAAAAAAAAAAAAAACAAAATCAAACACAAGAAAAAAAATTGAAAGGCAAAAAAGCCGAATGCAATAGAAAAAAATGAAGAAGAAACAAGAACAAGCAAAATGTGTCTGCCAAGAGATGAAATACATGAAGGCTGAACTCGCAAGAATTAAATGCGACAATCTTTCGTGGATGTACGATTTTGGGGTCAATATCTGCTCCTCTTTTTTATTATCTAGGATGTCAAGGATGATTCCTTTTTGTTCATATTCTGGAAATTGAAAGACATTCCCTCTAGAGATTGGACAACATTGATGCAAAATAAAACCTAATGCTTGTATGGTACTGAAAGTACACCAAGGTTATATTGTGCGTTATATTATTTGCACAACACGACAACACTCAAGCCTATGAGATGAATTGATCATTTTTGAACTATTTCGAAATTCAAAGTAAAAACTTGATGTCTCCTGTATGTTTTCAGGCTTCCTAGGCATAGTAAAAACTAACCAATCCCCCTTTGGTCTTAAAAATGTTTCCCCATTTCATTACCAAATTGCTGGTTCTTCGGTGAAATAGATGAAACCCCTCAAACCTAGTCCAACCATGCTGAGCGTGATGAATTATCCATCATTTCCTGTTTAATCCATCTTAACATCATAACCCAAACTTAATGTTTTTCTTTTCAAAAGCACTAGGTGATATTTTTCAAAAGTTCTTCGAAGTTGCATAGCAGCACTTAATTTTTTTTTGTGAGTTATATAAATTTCATCTGTTTCCTCTTTATTCTTTGTTTTATTCTAGCTGCAGTTAAAATCTTTTTTGTAGTATAGTTCTGTAATAAAAGGATCAGCCGTATTCTTAAACGTTACTAATTTCTGGCTCCACCCATGTCTGTATCCATGCATTTTTATGTCATCAATTTAGGGCTTATTTCTTTTTTTTTTATTCCTCTAGCACTTGGATGGTCCCTTTATTTTAATTTACATGTGACTGGACATGATCCTGAATTGTCTTTTGGTTGTCTTTTATTTCCAAGAGGCCTCTATCTGGTGGAAGCTTGATTTCTCATTTTGGATCTGAGATTGACTACATAAATTTTATACGAGGTAAATAGCATGGTGTATTTAGACAATGCAGCTACATCTCAAAAGCCATATGTTGTTTTGGAAGTTCTCCATGATTATGTGAGGGATACAGCTCGAATGGTCACCACAATATTTAAGGTATCCCAACATAACGCCCCATGCCTACCCTTCTCTCTCTCTCTCTCGTCTTGATTGCTTGCTCACTCACATGCATGTTCACAGTTGGACACCCACAATGATGCACTCTTCCTATTTGCAAAGCAAGCAAGAAAAAGAAAATTCCTTGTTCTGTAATTCTATTTTTCTGTATATCAAGAAATGAAAAAAATAAGGGTAGTTCATTGGGTGCATGATAAATCATTTGATTTAATCTTTTTTCAATAATTTTGTATTGTGCATTATTTCATTGTTTTATTATTTGGCGTATTGTGCGGTAGGTATTTGAAAAGACCCTGGAACCTCAGTGTCACCTGTCTTTTCTTATTGTTTCTAGCAGCAGCAGTCCGACCCATATAAGTGCTTAATGTCCTATACACTCATTCATGTTAATAATTTTCTATAATTAATATGTTACAAGTGAAATCATTGGCAATACTGTCGAGCGTATCTTGTCTATGTTAGGTGTAGTGGGCTATGTCAAGAATATAATCAGGGTCTCTATCAGATCTCAACAACCTGGAATAGCTGCCACACCCCTAACTGTGCCTTTATAATCAGGCTGGTAAAGCATCTATATAATCATATTGTGTCATTATTTAGTGAAGTTTTGCATATATTCACAGACAACCATTGATTGCAGCATGAACTTAAACCATGAGAAGAGAATTCGTTTTGTTGATACTCTAGGCATCTAGAATCTGCAATACAGCATCAAGCATCAGATGGAACAGACCTACAAGCAATGGTGCGGTTAGTAGATCTCTCTTTGAACCCAATATGATTTTGCATGCCTTACAATGTTAGCTCTGCTGTCAATTTTCAGGATTTTACAAAATGATTATTAGTGTGACTGCCTGCATTCTCAAGAATAGATGCATGTATTTGTACTTCTCACAAAGCTTTTAGATTTTTCTATTGTTTTCAGTTATATTCAGATATATTTTATGTGCATTATGGACAAATTTGTGACCCTCAAACTGAAGCTACTTTGTGCTTTTAAGTTCAGAATACATGACCGTCAAACTGAAGCTGCTTTGCGCTTTGTGGGAGGCAATCTTATTTCTTGGAGGAGCAAGAAGCAGAATGTGGTGGCTGGATCTAGTGCTGAGTCAGAATATAGGGCTATGGCTCAAACTGCGGCTGAAATGTCATGGGTCAGATCAGTGCTTCTAGAGTTGGGTGTTTCAGTGAATCTCCAAATGAAGATGTATTGTGACAACAAGGCAACGACCTATATTGCAAACAATCCTGTCTTTCATGAGAGGACGAAACACATTGAAGTGGATTGTCATTATGTTCGAGACTTAGTTCAAGAAGGAAGTATTAGCACTGTTCATGTTTCCTCAGAAGATCCGGCAGCTGAGCTGATATCTTCACCAAGGCTCTTCCCATAGGCGATTTTCTGAGAGGATGTAACAAGCTGAGCATGATTGACATATATGCTCCAGCTTGAGGGGGAGTGTTAAAGAGGGTTTTTGCAATATTAAAAAAGTTAAAGAGTAAGTCTTTAAATATTTTCTTATACTTGTTGGACTGTTTTTGTAATTTCTGTACCACCAGCCCTAATCTCTTTAACTTGAGATTAGGGTTACGTTAAGGAGTATTCTTTTGGGCTCTCTCTCTCATCATAACATGGTACATAGAAAAGCTGATTACTAGAGTGAGGGTGCTCATAGATTCAAGAATTATCATTGTTCATGCTTCAGTTGGTGATGAGTACCTGAATTTTGGACCTCATTAGATAGTTTGGAGGAAACTCATCTTCTGAAGGTTCAGCTAAAAGAACTTCCATCACTTTTCTCAAGCAGTTTGTCTACAGAGGAATGAGGACCATATCCATGGGTCTCATCAGGAAAAGATTTCAATGAAGACACTGCCATTGACTTTTTTAAGATAATCACTTAGTTGATTTCATGTCTACATTATTGATACCATTAGCCTCTATTTATTTGTTCCCCTGTTGCAACCCTGCCTCTGCAAATGTTCTTGGGTAGCTGTAAACTTTCAGACACTCAAAATAGATGTTGTTATTAGGATATTGAAAATCCGGTTACATAATTATGTCTGATAATCTGATCAGACTGGTTTTCTCAATACAAATGCTCTTTCTTTCCTCCCTGCCTTACTCACAAAAACTGCTTAACTTTCTTCTTCTTTCTTTTCCATGGTTCCAAAGAGGAAAATATTTTAGCACATAAAAAGTCTTTCAAATTTTTAGGCTTTCCAAATGCAAAAAATCTTGTCTTTTCACTTTAAATTTTCTCATGCACATAAAGGAAAAAAATATATGAATTTCAAAGAACATGAAAAATTTGTGACAAATAGACGTTTTGTTCTCAAGTGTGCTCCAGCTATTACTTTTCTGTTATTTATTTGAGACATCTATTTTCATTAGGTCCTTGCTTGTTTGGCAGGTTGATTGGAGCTAATTAAATGCTAGAAAGGATTATGTTCTGTAGAAAAAGTTGAGATCCCCATTTTGATATGCACCCTGCCGATGGCTCTTGAAGACGAATGATTCCTTATTATTACAGCCATATATATTCTGCATCAATGAATTATACGTTCGAACACTCGAAGTTCAATGTTGGAGCGAGGCAGTTGAAAGTAGATGATTGACCACTCTATATGTAGGGTGTGGCAGGCCTTTTCATTCAGGGAATGTACAAATAATTTTGATGTAGTTTTTATTTTCTTTGTACATTAGCTTTTTAATTTGATCTGTCTACTTGTAGCTCCTATAGCTGTTTCATCATTGATTGCGTATCAGTACTGGAACAAAAATATGCAAACTTAGTAGTGACATGCAACATAATAACAAGTTGGTGTGTATATATTTTATTAAGGTTGCTTATAAAATGGAAAATGCATCAATAAAATGTATGGTCAATCATAGGCACAAGGCTGCTATTAGATGATTCTGCTCTGGAGACATTGCCATAGGTTCAGTACTACCAGATGTTATCCCTATATGTGCTTGGAAAAATGGGACTTTGTAGAGAAGATAACTGTCTGATTCCTGCTTTGTTTGCAGACCTGCACATTCCAAGAATGAAGTCATTGCTTACATTTCTAGAGAGGAGAAAAGGCAGGTAATTGCTGGGGTCTTAACGCCCTCATTCTCAAGATCTTGTAAGTTCTTCCAATTTTGTGGTCTTCATGACTGTTGCTCATGTTGCGTCAATGAATTGAAATGGGAGGCCACCTGATCCATATCCAATAGATTATTTTCTGCAATAAGTTTGCCTTTGTATTTTCATTTTTTAAATTTTTAACTTTTTTTTAACCTGTCAAATCCATTTTTAAGATTCTATCTTATCATGTCTTTGCAAATATAATAACATTTAGATGTGCTTTTATTTGTTCTTTCCAACTTGACACATGATTTTGACTTCCATAAAATATGGATTTTCCCTTTGTATGTTTAAAGTTAGTGCTGAATTGTCTTGTTAAAGTTATGATGCTCTCTTTCTTTGATGTCATGTGCAGTTGGCATTTAACGTTTCTATGCATTTTTCATTTCGAAAAATTGTGAATGTTTTGAATTGCAGATACACTTTAAAATGTCACTGGAAATCTGAATTTCACCCAATGTGAGCTTTTGCTTTAGATGTCCTTTTTTTTTTCTCCCTTTATGCTGTAACCACAGCAAGTGATAATGTCTTGTGAAAAAAAGTGACTCGCGGATATGGTACTTTTGCAACAGGAGGTTGTGATGGTTATGTGAATGAGATGGGAATAATAAGAATAGACTATATCAGGTGAATATTTAGATTAAACCAGTTGCCAGGGAAAACAAATAATAGTTTTTGCCGTTTTTGCTGTAGAGAAAATATTTCCCCAAAAATGGTTTACTAATTCCATAATTCTTTATCATGTTTAGGAATGCTGGCAGGCACTTCTTGCGACCGTCCAGTGAACAGTGAACACTTAATCACAGATGCATGTCACCATTCAATCCTTCTTGCTCTGCTTGTTGGATTCACATAAATTACCTTTTGTGTATCAGGATGTCCTTGGAAAAAAAAAGTTGGTTTTGTCCCAAATCCTCAATACTAAAGGTGCTTATGCACACTTATTTTCACTAATTGAAGAGAGAGAGAGAGAGAGAGAGAGAGAGATTTGCCTCCATTTGATTGGAGCGTGATAGTCTGGCCATGCCACATGTGGTGCATTCACTAGACAAGGGTAAGTGAGAAAAATTCTGACTTTGTGACTAGCCGTATTTATCTGCCTCTGTCACTAGCTATAGCTTACCTAACACGGGAATAAATAACAAGGACAACGGCAGCCAGGACAGACCCTCGAGCAGTGATATAGTCCAATAACTAGCTAAAGTTCCTTGTTGAATGACAAAAAACATATTTCCTATTTTAGTCAAGATGCAATCAAGATTGACAATGAGTAGCCAAACCTCCAAACATATGAGGAAGATAGATGGCAAGGAGAAGACAGAGAGAGTCCTGAACCTAGGGACGGCCCATGACCAATGATCATTTCTTTTTACTGAATTGTCTTATCTGACTTTTGCTGTTTAAATGGTTTGAGTCTGATTTCCAATGTATTAAAGTCATGTGAATCTGAACCTTTTGTAGATCGACATGAAACTGTATTTTACAGACCAGAAGAGATCAGTTTCCTGCCATCTCAAATATGTAGAAGCCCTCAGGGAGGACGTGAAAGTCAGACAGCTGCAGACAAGGCAACACATATGGGACCCCCAGGGATATAACGCCCAGGACTCTCTCAGGGTGAAGGATTGCCAAGAGATAAGCTGGCAGTGCTCCAAAGTCCTTACCAACAAACAAGGCCTATTGACAAGCACCCATAGACACTTCTTTTGTCCCAATAATAAATCTAGGATAATGATCCATATTCATGTGGATAAACTTGTACCTAAGAGAGAAAGCATTACTCTCTGGTATCTTTATGTTAATCTCTCTCTCTCTTTCTGAGAAATTCTTATGCATACAAGTTCTATGTAATGACGTCATGTCATACATATGGTCTGCCAAAACAACAGCATCGGCAGCTTAGGCAGGTATTCCTATGAAAGGATGTTAGTGGCGTGATAGTAAAGGGAAGCACCATTAGCAGCACCATGAACGGGGTGAGAATCAAGTCATGGCAAGCTAACATGTTAACAAACATGGTAGGCTCCACAGCTGGAATTCATCAACATATGCATCTCATGTTCATTCAGCTTGACAATACAACTGCTGGACAGATGGTTTTTACGCATCAGTTATATGCAATGTTCTTTTTCTTGAGTTTTTTGTTCTTTTTTCTCTTCTGCAACTGAATCATGTCCTTTATGTATCATCACACTTTCTTGAGCAGTTTTCTTCTTTAATGCTTTACTTATGAACTTGTTCCTACATTTCCCAAGGGGACCCAATTCCTACAAACATGCGATACAATGCTGCAAAAATCTTTAGCCATCCTGATGTAGTGAAAGAAGAGCCCTGGTACTCTCTCTCTCTTGTCCATTGTGATCTTAATCAAAGATAGAGTTGTGAATGGAAGCCTGGTGCACTATACTATATTATCATGAGCAATCTTTTCTTTTCTGCAGAAGCATGAACTGAACAAGCTCCAAAAAAAAACAGGTATGGTATTGAGCAGGAATACACCCGTCTTCAAAAAGACGTTCACTGCAGTTAGCAGCTGTGGCAGCATTATGTGTGCATGATTGCACTACTTAATCTCTGCAGCAAGCGTTCGCTACCACTTCTCCAGACAATTTTTCTCTTTCCAACAACCACATGTTGTACAATCTCACAGAGAGATATTGAACAGGTTCTTCTCAGAATCTGTGGTGAGGATCTTGTGTAGCAGCCATGAAAGCGTTATGGGGATGTGGGTACATGGATGAAGAATCAATGACGGCAGTTGCAGAAGTGGGGTGTTGGTGTTAAAAATGTTCTTTATGGAACCCATCTGATGGTAATGTGTACCGATATCTGGACCTTGATCATAGAGGATACCCTTGAAGACGTGGTTGCAGTGCTCACAGCAGTCTGACATGCAAATTGATCCTCCCCCTCCTCCATTGCACTCAGTCTCATGCACCTGAACACAGCAGGAGTGCGGACCTTTGCAGGCACAGATCTGAAAACCTCAGACCTTAGATCCAAGGTTATCAAACACGCCCTTAGTGAATATGTAGCAATCTTTTATGTGTGTGTTGTGATAAAGTATCAGAATTTTTTAATTTATCAGTTCATAGAATACAAACTTATATTCTTCTTCTAGTTTAGAATTGAATGACTTTGATTGACACTTCTGGCTTTGTCAGTGCTACCATATATAATTTCTTTTTCCTAATTGCCACAACAGTTGTATTTCTCACAATTCAAGTCCGAATTCAGAGGGGAAGATAAAGGGATAATCGTTTCCATTTGCCTCTTTGGAACCATGACCATCTGACCGCTTGACGAATATGGCGCTCATGTTTTTCAAGGAATTCATCAACTTTAGAGGAATGAGAAAGTATGGGCCCTGAGAAATCAACTTTGTTGTCTTCATCTTGGAAACCATGATCATTCTGTTTAGCAATCATAAACAAGTGAAATTAGAAATGAAAATTAAAAGTTGACTGTGATTGTTAAACAGATAAGATGGAGATCCTTACCAAGATATGTGGCTTAAATGCCATTTGCTCTTTCTGGCTAAGAGTAGAAGAAAATTCCTGAGAGTGGTATGCTTCAGAAGAATCAAAGGAATCAGTAAGACCAAAGTTCCCTCTTCGTTGCATGATTCCCTGCTTAGCTACACTCTGTTCCTTTGTATTTCCATCAGCTTAGTCTTTCAGTCCCAAGGACTCTATGTGTTTCAGGGCAGAGGATGAATCAGAAGAAACAGTGCTGAGTGCCCTAGATTTTGATCTCCTATGTGATCTCAGTGGAGCAGTAGTGTTTTCTTTCCTTCTCTTTGCCCATGCAAAACCAGTAGATCCAGAAACAGGCAAAGGGCTTGAAAAAGGAATGTCTTCTTGGGAATCATTCTTCCTGTGACAAACCTCTTCAGGGAGATCAATTGTTGACTTTAACAGATTGATGCTAGAATCGACATTTACCTTATCAATATTGACCTTTCTGCTATTTCCTCTGTGGAGCCCATTAAGGCCATCCTTTACACCCTAAAGATTAAAAGCAACGATTAACAATTTACATCATCTTAATTCCTCACAGACATGGTATGCTTGAAATGATAGAAAGGTGTCAGGTATTTGAGAAGCTGTTACCTGAGATTCTGGGGCAAATCTGCTAATGCTGTCTGAAACTTTGGCAACTCTTGCAGCCCTCCTTATACCATCAGAACCATGGATTCCCTTTCCCATGGTTTTTTTCCTGAAAACAAAATACCAAGAAAAATACAGCATCACTGCTGGAAAAGTCTTCATGATTGAACATTAGTAAAGCTGCTTGGCAGACATATAAATGTCAATCCTTAAAAGAAGAAAAACATTATCAGTCCTTGAGCTTGTGGTAATACTTTCTGGATGAATCTGGTGACCATTTAAGAAAAACAAAGAAAAGTTCCTTTAGGATTTAGCTTGAGTAAGTTGATAATAGATGTAGTGAGACAGAAAGGCCCATAGCCACGTGGATTAGAAAGCCAATATAATCAATGCATCTTTCTTTGCAGCATCATAATAATAAGCCTCCTAACTTTGATAAAACTTCTTCAGAATTTATGACATGAAACTGCAACTTTTCTGCAGAAATTTTTTGAAAGAAAAAGAACTATTCAGCCAAATTGTCACTTGAGAATATGTCTAATAAGGTTAAAAGTTCAACAGCACAACCTTGAAAAAGTATATGAAAAAGATAAAATGTCTAAATGGTTTTCACCTCCATGCATCATCTTCCCGAACTTTAGCATCAATCTCTTTATTTGATGGGTGCAAAGGCAAGCTGGATGGGTCACAGGCATAAGGTTTTGTCCTGAAGTACTGCTTAAATTCCCCAAAAAAACTGAAAAAACACAGCCATTTCTTACCTCCCAATCAGGATGCCCCAGCACAAAAGCCGTAGCAGCATAATGTTAGCAATCGAAATCCGTCAATGATCAAATATCAGGAGATAAAACAGATTGGTCTACTTTTTATCCAAGAGATAAAATGTGAGCAACATTTGTTTGAAGGATTTCAGCTTGGTGCCAATACACCAAGGAGAATAACAAGAGAACCATAGATGGAGAGAAAATCCCTGATGTGTGGACATGATCAAACGATACTAGGGAAGCGTAGGTAAAATGAAACAAGATCAAAATATACCACCCCTACATGGATACATGAATTTTATTCCAGTTTGGCAACCCTTTCTCTGATAATGGCTACCCTCTTGGCAACCAGATCCATGTCATACAGGCAAAATCAGTTGACATAACATCCATTGATTTGGTTAGTGGCATGTTTCCTAAAAGCAGTAAATACTAAATAAGAACCTAAAGAATTAAAAATTGCATGTGAAACGTTAGGCAGAGGAAGCGATGGGGTTATGCCTCAGTAACAGGGTCACAAGCAGGAAAAGATAATGTTGGACTAGGGGACCTTAACACCACAAGTTGGCGTCCTATGTTCTTCCGAGACTTTCTGTTGTACCAACCAAGATGCAATCTTACCAAACCACCACTCTTAAGATAAGGGCCAATGATGCAGTAACGAGAAGGGTTAGCTCTAATCCCCATGGAAGAATGCAACGGAAGCAAGAGCAAGGAAAATAACAAAGCAAATAAGGTTTCAATTAATCAACTTCACTAACTACAAATGAATCACACGTTGCCTATAAACAGAGCTTCCTAATTAATTGGATCTTGGATCCACTATCTATATAAAAAGGTCCAAGTTCAACTTAATAAAGAGCCAAACAAATAAATCAAATATATGGATCCGATATGGATTCAAACTGAATCTAATATGAAATGAACTGCTCCTGCATCAAGCATGGTTCCTGGTTTCAGCCAACAGAAATGTTTTCTTTTTTTTTTTTTGGCATGATCGATGGACTACAGTACACAGGTTCAATTATTCCAATCAGATATTGAAAGCCCAGGCCAACTCACTGCAAAGATGGAATAGGCCATTACAGGTCATGTCTCAACCCCAACTAGGTAGTTTTCTGAATCATCATACGGTGGTTGTTCTCCATTTGAAGCTCCAATGGAATGTCCTTGGTGATACCAACTACTGTAAGACACCAACTGCAGGTTCAAACAACTAAGGAAGCTAATTAATCAAGGTCAGGTTCAGATCGTGTACAACTCATCTGAGATCCAAACAAACCCAACTTATTTGGATAAATCTGCACTTAGCCTCAACTTCGGTAAAGTGAAGAAACTCATACATGAAAAAAAAAGGCAAAATAATGGTTAACTTTGTACCTCAGTAATATATTCTAAGAGTTCTTGTTCAGAAGAGAACATCAAGATCTGTTTAGCATCAGGAATGGTCAAGTAATCATAGGCATTTTCACTGCAACCTGCTATTTCATCACTGCAGGGAAAATATCACAATTAAAAGTGAGTACCTGTGCTAACAAGGTCTGTTATTTTATTCTCAACATTAAACATAGCCTAAAAGGTAAAGGAGGCACTACCGGACTGTCTTTGCAAGGAGATCCATGTAGTAGACATTAGGTGCTATGTGGAACAGTTTGCCTAGCACTTAGCACACGATTGTAGAATCCATCCATAAAAGACTGCTTGAGCTCTAGAGCATGCTTAATACAAGGATTCTCCAATGCACTAGCAGGAAGAAGCTCCAGTTCAGTGTGAAATTCTGCTATTCTATTATGAACCAGAAGCCTTAGAAGATTTAGGCCCTCGATTTGATACTCCTGAGGTGATGGAGGAATAAGGCCACTGCAGCACAAGTGTTGAATTGTCAAGGAGAATAACATGGCAAACAAAGAAAATACTGTCAAGCACTATTTGGAAAAGCAAATAATATGCAACCATCTTTCTCTTCATCAACAAATCAGATGACTTCAAAGGAGGACACCGACACATGAAGACATCCAAAAGAATCAGGTCTGCCGTTAAATCCTACTTCAGCCAATGTTGAGAGTGCAAGTTCAAATGGATCACGGGCTAGTCTTTCAAAGATATATCAAGATCCATGAGGAACAGAACAAATGCCATCTACGGGTTTTTTTTTTTTAATATATAAATATCTGTGCATCCTGATATATCAGAACATGCTTTCCCCATAACACAGAATCTGGATTGATATGAATGTCAGTGTTGAGTGAACATATATGAAACGCCAGACATAGGCAAGCCTCAAATACTGGATAAATGGCCATACATGTGATGAGCTCCCTTGACATCGTTATGAGGATGGGCTTAAGCCTTAAGGCCTTCAGACTGAAGGAGGTTAAGATTTCAAAATACAAGGGGATGTGTGTCGTAATCATAATCAGGAAAAGGTTTGCCAAATATGCACACCCCCCACAGACAGAGCAATGCAGTGGCTGCCGAAGAATAGGCAGTTTCAATATTGCTTTGCAAAATTGACTAAATTGTTGGGGACAGACATGGACCATGTTTTCTATCAAAAAATATGGTTTTTGTATCTTGAAATTCATCTTATTGTCGAGTTAACAAATCTCATAGATCAATGCCATCAGTTTCTAGCTTTCATGCAATAGATCCACTCCGCAAAAACAGCACATGCTAAATTGGTACAATTAAAAGAAAAACCAGCACAAGCAAAACAATCATGTCATATTATTCAATTGATCAAAGGTCTTATGGAAACGCATTTCACGTTGACCATGTACAAAGCGTCACTTAGCCAAAAGGCCTACACGTATGATCAGAAAGAATTACCTCCTCCCTTCACCCAAAAAAGACAAAAAAGAATACATCTGACAATCGTCCAAGAAGCCAATAGACTAATATGATTGAACAAGGCGTGGAGAAGGAGACACAAATTAAAAGAAAAAAGGGTTAGCGAAAGATTTTTTATTTGAAAAAGGAACGAGAAGAAAAAATCTAAAACTCATAATTCATACTATCATCATCATAACCCAAGTGGGAGACCAAGGGTGCAGGCATCATAGAAAGGGCTCCCGATGTCGATCTGACCGTTAAGGCCTCCGGTGGTGAAGCCGAGATTGGGGTTGGCCTGTTTGGACATTGGCAAACACGAGGGGATGCAATCATCAGTATTAAAATCAGAGAGATCAATGGTGTAGGCATCATCTTCTTCGCTGGAGAAGGAGCTCCCGATGTCGATCTGGCTGTTAAGGCCACCGGTGGTGAAGCCATGATCGAAGTTGGCCGGTTCGAACATTGGCAAGTACATTGGGTTGCCATCATTAGCCTTAAACCCATAGCCACTAGTACTGATAAAGGAAGAGGCTAGATGCTCGAAAGCAGGGGGAGGAGGAGGGGGAAGGGCAGTCAATCCGGCATCAAATCCAATGCGGGTGTTACTAGGCATCCTGAGCATGAGCTCCTCGTCGAGCCCCGTTAGCGTCGATTTCAACTCCTCCATGGCCGGAAGCAGGTCGTCCAGTAGGTCGCGGTCGAGGTTGTTCATGTCTGCATCCCAGCCGTCGATCGCCTGCTCATTGCATGTCTTGTCCTGCAGACGTTTGCTCTCCTTCTCGACCTGCTGGAAGAGTCCGTCGTGCTGCTGGTTGATCTCACGCATGGTGCTGGATTGGTGGGTAGCAGGGTCCGCATCCGACGTCCGCGGGCTGGGGAGGGAAGAAGACGGAGACGATACATTGAGAAAGCGGTGGACGACCGAGTGCACGGAGGGGCTGCCGAATGAGTAGGATTTTCCGGCGGGGGAGAAGACAATCACGGCAATCTCAGCACCGCATAGGATGGACAGCTCGCTGGCCTTCTTCATGAGGCCGTTCCGACGCTTCGAGAAGCACACGTGACGCTTGTCTTTGTCCTCAATCTTCTTTATTTCAATCTTTCGACGTCCCATTCTCCGACTTGTTCCCTTATTCACCATAATGGAATGATCTGTTGATAATGAGGGAAGACAAATTCGACCTGTTAATTTAATTAACAGAAGGGACGAAGAAGGAGAAGAGGAAGGGGCGATAGCCCTCCCATCTTCCAAAGACTCGTCCCATTGGGCGTCACGGCGGCCGGGAGGTTGGCCATCCCTGCCTGCCCCCTTTCAAAAAACGAAGGGACTACAGGGGTTGCCGTCGTCCGTGGCCGACGCAACCTACCTAGAGACAGAGAGACAGAGAAAGGGAGAGAGACTCACCTGAGGGAGCTTGGAGACGGCCTCGAGGAAGGACGGGAAGGAGGAGAGAGCGCAGAGGAGGGAGAGAAGGGAAGGAGAGAGAAGACAGCAGAGAGACTCTGCCTGTCTTCTTGAAAGAAATGGCGCGTTCGATGTTAATAGCGCCCCTTTTTGAAAAATGGCGCGTTGCCCGTTGGACGTTAACATGTGCGCTTTCAAGAAAGTTGGACTCACCTGAATTTCTTTTCACACGATTGCGGCGTTACCGTTACAGTTGAGGTCAAAAGAAATGAAAGATATTCTGGTAATTATTTAAAACAAATTGTTGTGTTTTAAATTTACATAAATCTAAACACAATTTCAAGACATAATATTTTAAATTTACATACACTTCGCAAAATGGCATATGTATCAAAGTTCCCTGTTTTAGATGGTCATATGTGAGTGAATTAAGTCATTACGTCACCTAATACAAACTTACGCATTAAGTATTTTTTTAAATTGCATAGAATATAGATATATATATATATATATATAGATATATATATATATATATATATATATATATATATATATATATATAAAAGCAGTTATTCCGCCAATTTTAAGCAATGAAAAAAATAGGAAATGCGAGTTTTCTACTTTAGTATAAAAATATTGATATCAACTCAAAATAGCTATTAAAATGCTAAAAAAAGCTGTACAAAGTAAAATATATTTGACCCAGTGTTTTCGAAAAAGTATGGTAAAAGATACGATATTTTTGTTTTTTCAGCATTCTTTTTTAAATATTGTGATTTTTCCACATTTTGCCTGTTTTCTTTATATTATTTTCCCAAAAAAAGTATGTAGCCTCGTGTAGGACATATACATACAAGAACATACTATTTGGGTCAAAAAACAATAGCAAGCCTTATCCATTAGTTTAAGTCTACATCAAATAGCTTTAGTAAAACACAACAAAAGACTACTATGTTGCCATGGAGTCGTTTATTAGTTCAAGGCACCCAAGATTTTTTTTTTTTTATGGGCCACTAAAGGTAAAGTTAGAACACTAAATATATAGTTCAATTGGTCTAGGGTTAGTGGGCCTTGTGGGGCTGACCTACATAACTGGACTCAAGTCCACCCAACCCATTCTCTCAAATCTAAGATTTTAGAATGAGTTTCGTGAAAGCATATGTCCTACAGAGACCCCGCGTATTTCTGCCCTTGAAGCAAGGACCCATGTCTTTCTCAACTGGAATGTTACGTTCAATATATCGTAATATCAAGTAAAACATAATCAGGTGGCCATAATTTCAGACAGAAACTAAACTTCTCTTGACCCAATAAGCAAGAACCAGACAAACTGAACCGGATATGGATCCTCTCAAGGGTCGGATTCTAAAGGCTTTTTTTATCTAAACTATATTCCTAGAATGACTATGCTCATGAAAGTGAATCTTACTATTAAGAAGATAAATTCCCACGAAAAAAGGGGAATGAAAGTAAACATGAGATTCAAGAAGAGCGGGTGCTTGCAGATGAATGACTGTGAACATGCAACACCTGATCAAATGCCGATCCTCAAGGGGAAGAGAAACTTCAAAAAAGGCACAGCTCCTCCCCTTTTCGTCAGCCCCCAGGTCCAGGACTGTTTCAGGTTTTGGGTAATCTTACGTTATTCTTTTCAACTCAAGAGTAATGTTTGTCATTGTTTGTAGGCAGCCCCCGGGTCAGGGACTGTTTCAGGTCTTGGGTAAACTTACGGTTATTCATTTCAACTCGAGAGTAATGTTTGCCATTGTTTGCAGTGTAGAATAATAACGTCTATGAGAATGAATCAAATTAATGGCTGAGTTTTCATTGGCCTATGATACATCCTTCGCGGTGATCCAATATAGATCTTCAAGGTAATTTAAATATGCTTGAATAAGAAGCTAGATATAAATATGGGAGTTATGGCAACCCATGTATGCCTCAATATAAAACTATAACCCAAGCAGCTTATTGTCCAAGGATGTCAATGGATTTTATTGAAATCAAATGTACCATTTGTTCATATTTTATTTAACGGATGTTCATGTGTTTAATACGAATTCATATTCAAATACGAATTATATATGCTTTTTAAGCTCACAATCTGAATCGAATCAAAATTTTTGGCTTTGATATTCATATCTGAAGCAGACCTAAGTCCAACCTTCAATTTCACGTCTTCTAGGGCCTTCAAGGTAAACTTAAGGTGTGTGTATAGTAGGAAGGATTTATAAATCTCAAGAAAATATAAACAAGTATGGTTACTTTTATTGACTGGGCTAAGAATGGCCAAACGCCATAAAATTAACAAGGGGTTACTTTCCCTTACATTTTTGAATGGAGATGAATTTATGAGAATATATTTTGGTCATTTGTAAAGGAATGAATATACCAAAAGTGAAGGAGATCAAGCCCACATTTTTAGGTATTGTTAGGTTTGCAAAGGACCATTTCATCCTACCACCCAACAAAGAAGTCCTCACTTTTTCCTTATACCTATTGGGTATCAAGTCTATTTTTGGTTTTTGGTGTTGTGGGATGACACTCCCGTTATGTTTGAACTTACATATTATAACCCCCCCTCCTCCCCCCCCCCTTTTCTACCTCCCCTTTACATCACAACCAACCCCTTCAGGGTTCACATCTCTAGGTATTGGTTGTAAAGAGTTTTGATTGTTCATATTATGTCTTGTATGACTTTCGTTAGCTGAAATTAGTGTTTCAATCTAGTTAAATTGTTGGACTATCATTTGTTGCATGAACTAAAGCTTCTCCCATGGTCAACAATGAAGTCATATGGACCTTGCATGACTTGCACTAGGTGGGCCTGATAACAAATTTTTTAATATATTTTGTTATTATATATATATATATAATTATTATAGTTTTTAATATTTATATATTATTTTATATTTAAAATATATTTTATAATTTAATTGGGTGGGCTTGAACCTGGGGTTCGGGAGTCGGGCCAGGCCCGCCCCATGTCCAAGCTGAAGTAAGGTCCTTGCGCTATAACCTACCAAGCACACTCCATGAAGCTCCACAGAGTTGTAAAGCACCCACGTACCTAATTTCATTTATTTCAGTCTTCATCCCCTACTTTCTAGACAATAGGTATGTTGGTCTCCTCTATTGCCTATCCAATGAAATGCATTCTTTTGATCCATCATTCGTCAATGTATGATCATGATATTCTTGAGACACTATGGGTAATACTTTTTAATCCTTGTGGGTTAGAAACTTTTAAAAATTTTCATCATTTTAGTTGGTTTTGCTTTGACATGTATATAGTGCATGCAGGGTTTTGGATTTTGCTTTAACGTATTTATGACATATAAACAAAAAGGTACAAGTAAATAAATCAAAATCAAAATCCATTTGAAGAATAGTTCACACGTGCAAAATGACATGCCTTGAGGGGCATTGCTCAAACAGGCAGGCTTGGAGCATGTTATGTGGTGCGTCTTTTGTTCGATTAGCAAGAGGATATGTTTTTGTATCATAAGGGGGATGAGTCCTACATGCAAGTTGAAGCACGCGACAATCAGGCTACCTAGTATCGATGCAGTTCTAGACACTGGAGGCAAGGGGAAGGAAATAGGCTTCGCGCTTCGGTTGTCGCCCAGGTAGTAAGATTCATCCTTCCGGTCACCAAGAGCGGAGAATCACCTTACGAACTCACAAATACTCTTCCATTGTGACAAATTAAATTATGAAAATTCCCTCTTCCATCATTTTATTCAAAAAACTCATTTTATTAAAAAAAAAACAGATATAAAGCATGAAAAACAAGTCAGCCGTATAAAACATGAAAAACACATGTTTTAAAAAAAAGAATGCCAAAAAAAAACCGCGTATAATATGCATTTGTTTGCGTTTTTTTGTATTTTTATTAATTTTGATTTTTTTATAATAAAAACATGTACAGGTATTATACGGTGAAACCAGTCCAATGCCCGAAAGAAAAAATAGTACATCAATGCCAGAGGACAACATTTCAACAAGAGGTTCCATTAAGATCACAAGCAGGAAATATTCAAGGCAGATCCGACTCTAACGACAATTGCACATTGACAAGGCCTGTCTTGCGGCTTAAAAAGCTCAAAGGGGCCCTCCATTTAAGAAATAAGCTGCAAAGATGGGATCTCCTTGCAAGGTGTTGTTTCCTTCGCCTTCTGGAAAAACACAGCCACTTCTTACCTCCCAATCAGGATGCACCTGCACAAAAGCCGTAGCAGCATAATGTTGGCAATCGAAATCCGTCAATGATCAAATATCAGGAGATATAACAGATTGGTCTACTTTTTATCCAAGAAACAAAATGTGAGCAACATCAAGTGTTTGACGGATTTCAGCTTGGTGCCAATACACCAAGGTGAATAACAAGAGAACCATAGATGGAGAGAAAATCCCTGATGAGTGGACATGATCAAACGATACTAGGGAAGCGTAGCTAGCATGAAACAAGATCAAAATATACCACCCCCACATGGATACTTGAATTTTATCCCAGTCTTGCAACCCTTTCTCTGCTAAGGCTACCCTCTTGGCAACCAGATCCATGTCATACAGGCAAAAAAAGTTGACATAACATCCATTGATTTGGTTAGTGGCAAGTTTTCTAAAAGCAGTAAATACCAAATAAGAACCTAAACAATTAAAAATTGCATGTGAAACGTAAGGCAGAGGAAGCGATGGGGTTATGCCTCAGTAACAGGGTCACAAGCAGGAAAAGATAATGTTGGACTAGAGGACCTTAACACCACAAGTTGACATCCTATGTTCTTCCGAGACTTTCTGTTGTACCAACCAAGATGCAATCTTACCAACCCACCACTCTTACGATAAGGGCCAATGATGCAGTAATGAGAAGGGTTAGCTATAATCCCCATGGAAGAATGCAACGGAAGCAAGAGCAAGGAAAATAACAACCCCAACTAGGTAGTTTTCTGAATCATCATACGGTGGTAGTTCTCCGTTTGAAGCTCCAATGGAATGTCCTTGGTTATACCAACTACTGTAAGACACCAACACCAGGTTCAAACAACTAAGGAAGCTAATTAATCCAGGCCAGGTTCAGATCGTGTACAACTCATCTGAGATCCAAACAAACCGAACTTATTTAGATAAATCTGCACTTAGCCTCAACATCGGTAAAGTGATGAAACTCATACATGAAAGAAAAAGGCAAAATAATGGTTAACTTTGTACCTCAGTAATATATTCTAAGAGTTCTTGTTCAGAAGAGAACATCAAGATCCGTTTAGCATCAGCAATGGTAAAGTAATCATAGGCATTTTCACTGCAACCTGCTATTTCATCACTGCAGGGAAAATATCACAATTAAAAGTGAGTACCTGTGCTAACAAGGTCTGTTATTTTATTCTCAACATTAAACATAGCCTAAAAGGTAAAGGAGGCACTACCGGACTGTCTTTGCAAGGAGATCCATGTAGTAGACATTAGGTGCTATGTGGAACAGTTTGCCTAGCACTTAGCACACGATTGTAGAATCCATCCATAAAAGACTGCTTGAGCTCTAGAGCATGCTTAATACAAGGATTCTCCAATGCACTAGCAGGAAGAAGCTCCAGTTCAGTGTGAAATTCTGCTATTCTATTCTGAACCAGAAGCCTTAGAAGATTTAGGCCCTCGATTTGATACTCCGGAGGTGATGGAGGAATAAGGCCACTGCAGCACAAGTGTTGAATTGTCAAGGAGAATAACAAGGCAAACAAAGAAAATACTGTCAAGCACAATTTGGAACAGCGAATAATATGCATCCATCTTTCTCTTCATCAACAAATCAGACGACTTCAAAGGAGGACACCGACACATGAAGACATCCAAAAGATTCAGGTCTGCTGTTAAATCCAACTTCATTGAGAGTGCAAGTTCAAAAGGATCACGGGGTAGTTTTTCAATGATATATCAGGATGCATGAGGAACAGAACAAATGCCATCTGCAGTTTTTTTTTATAATATCTGTGCATCCTGATATATCAGAACATGCTTTCCCCATAACACAGAATCTGGATTGATATGAATGTCAGTGTTGAGTGAACATATATGAAACGCCAGACATAGGCAAGCCTCAAATACTGGATAAATGGCCATACATGTGATGAGCTCCCTTGACATCGTTATGAGGATGGGCTTAAGCCTTAAGGCCTTCAGACTGAAGGAGGTTAAGATTTCAAAATACAAGGGGATGTGTGTCGTAATCATAATCAGGAAAAGGTTTGCCAAATATGCACACCCCCCACAGACAGAGCAATGCAGTGGCTGCCGAAGAATAGGCAGTTTCAATATTGCTTTGCAAAATTGACTAAATTGTTGGGGACAGACATGGACCATGTTTTCTATCAAAAAATATGGTTTTTGTATCTTGAAATTCATCTTATTGTCGAGTTAACAAATCTCATAGATCAATGCCATCAGTTTCTAGCTTTCATGCAATAGATCCACTCCGCAAAAACAGCACATGCTAAATTGGTACAATTAAAAGAAAAACCAGCACAAGCAAAACAATCATGTCATATTATTCAATTGATCAAAGGTCTTATGGCAAGGCACTTCACGTTGACCATGTACAAAGCGTCACTTAGCCAAAAGGCCTACACGTATGATCAGAAAGAATTACCTCCTCCCTTCACCCAAAAAAGACAAAAAAAGAATACATCTGACAATCCTCCAAGAAGCCAATAGACTAATATGACTGAACAAGGCGTGGAGAAGGAGACGCAAATTAAAAGAAAAAAAGGGTTAGCGAAAGATTTTTTATTTGAAAAAGGAACGAGAAGAAAAAATCTAAAACTCATAATTCATAATATCATGATCATAACCCAAGTGGGAGAGACCAAGGGTGCAGGCATCATAGAAAGGGCTCCCGATGTCGATCTGACCGTTAAGGCCTCCGGTGGTGAAGCCGAGATTGGGGTTGGCCTGTTTGGACATTGGCAAACACGAGGGGATGCAATCATCAGTATTAAAATCAGAGAGATCAATGGTGTAGGCATCATCTTCTTCGCTGGAGAAGGAGCTCCCGATGTCGATCTGGCTGTTAAGGCCACCGGTGGTGAAGCCATGATCGAAGTTGGCCGGTTCGAACATTGGCAAGTACAATGGGTTGCCATCATTAGCCTTAAAACCATAGCCACTAGTACTGATAAAGGAAGAGGCCAGATGCTCGAAAGCAGGGGGAGGAGGAGGGGGAAGGGCAGTCAATCCGGCATCAAATCCAATGCGGGTGTTACTAGGCATCCTGAGCATGAGCTCCTCGTCGAGCCCCGTTAGCGTCGATTTCAACTCCTCCATGGCCGGAAGCAGGTCGTCCAGTAGGTCGCGGTCGAGGTTGTTCAGGTCTGCATCCCAGCTGTCGATCGCCTGCCCATTGCATGTCTTGTCCTGCAGACGTTTGCTCTCCTCCTCGACCTGCTGGAAGAGTCCGTCGTGCTGCTGGTTGATCTCACGCATGGTGCTGGATTGGTGGGTAGCAGGGTCCGCATCCGACGTCCGCGGGCTGGGGAGGGAAGAAGACGGAGACGATACATTGAGAAAGCGGTGGACGACCGAGTGCACGGAGGGGCTGCCGAATGAGTAGGATTTTCCGGCGGGGGAGAAGACAATCACGGCAATCTCAGCACCGCATAGGATGGACAGCTCGCTGGCCTTCTTCATGAGGCCGTTCCGACGCTTCGAGAAGCACACGTGACGCTTGTCTTTGTCCTCAATCTTCTTTATTTCAATCTTTCGACGTCCCATTCTCCGACTCGGACCCTTATTCACCATAATGGAATGATCTGTTGATAATGAAGGACGACAAATACAACCTGTTAATCTGCAGAAGTGACTAAGAAGGAGAAGAGGAAGGGACGACGGGGGGTTGATCATCGCCGCCGGCCACTCTAAGTCGGATGCAAGGAAAGCGTGGGGTCCGTCCTGAGACGACCCTGCCCTCTTTCAAAAACGAAGGGACTACTGGGAGTCGCCTTCGTCCGTGGCCGACGCAACCTACCCAGATAGAGAAAGACAGAGAGAGGGACGTCCGTGGCCGATGCAACCTACCCAGAGACAGAGAGACGGAGAAAGGGAGAGAGACGAACCTGAGGGAGCTTGGAGACGGCCTCGAGGAAGGACGGGAAGGTGGAGAGAGCGCAGAGAAGGGAAGGAGAGAGAAGACAGCAGGGAGACTCTGCCCGTCTTCTTGAAAGAAATGGCGCGTTCGATGTTAATAGCGCCCCTTTTTGAAAAATGGCGCGCTGCCCGTTGGACGTTAACATCTGCGCTTTCAAGAAAGTTGGACTTACCTGAATTTCTTTTCACACGATTGCGGAGTTATCGTTACAGTTGAGAGCAATCCATATACGTCAAAAGAAATGGAAGATATTTTGGTAATTATTTGAAACAAATTGTTGTGTTAATCTTTTTCGATTTTTTTGTCTTAACAAAAAGTTTTCTGTTTTTAATTAACTGAGAGTATTTTCTTCATTGGCCATGTTGGTCGATGAAAATTTCATACACCAGTATAACGTACATAAGCAGCTTCATTACTATGTTGTTTTTAACAAAATTCCAAGCATAATTTCAACACATAATATTTTAAATTTACATATACTTCATAAAGTGGGGTATGTATCAAAGTTTCCCTGTTTCACATTGTCGTTTGTGAGTGAGTTACATCATTTGCGTCGACTAAATACAAACTTACACATTAAGTATGTCTATTGGTTAATAGAGAATTTAATTTACCAATGGGGCACAAAATGCTATGGTTCTTACATAGGACTTTTTAATAGCTATTAAAATGTTAAAAAAACCTAGACAAAGTAAAATATATTAGAAAAAAGTATTAAAATGTACGATATATTTGTTTTTTACCATTGTTTTTCAAAATATTGTGATTTTTCCACTTTTTTAAATTTTTTCGTTTTCTTATATTATTTTCTCAAAAGAATATGTCGCATCGTGTTGGACATATGCATACAAGAACATACTATTTGGGTCAAAAAAACAATAGCAAGCGTTGTCCATTAGTTTCAAGTCTACATCAATTCACTTTAGTAAAACCCAACCAAAGACTGCTTGTCGCCATTATTACTAGACCAATTTTTTTTTTTTTATGGGGTACTAATTGGGGCAGTGATCCGGGTCTTGTGGGGTGGGGTTGACACTGGACAAGTCCGCCCTCATAAATTCACTAAAAATAAAGATTTTAAAGTTGGTTCTATGTGGACATGGGCATCAAGCTGGCCCAGCCCGACCTGACCCAATAAGAGTTGGGCCCGGGTCGGCCTAATGCCCAAAAACTGAGCTTGGGCCTACCCTGCTCAGTTCGATTAAAATAAAATAATATTTTTTAGATATAAAATAAAATTTTTGAATATAAAATATATTTTAATAATAAAATATATATTATTTTTCAATAAAATAATAAAAATTTAAAAAATTGTTAGTTGGCCGAATCAAGCCCCATCGAGCAAACCCGATATATTATCAGGCCGACGCAGGCTGACCCGATATATGAAAATGAATCAAATTAATGGCTGGGTTTTCATTGGCCCACCAGCTCAAGCAGCTAATGCTACATCCCTCATACTGATCCAACATAGGTCCTGAAGGTAATTTAAATATGCTTGACTAAGAATTTAAATATAAAGATTGGAGTCCTGGCAACCCATGTATCTGAGATAAATAGTACGAAGGATTTAACTTAAGAAAATCCTTAAGGTGTGCGTATAGTAGGAAGGATTTATAAATCTCAAGAAAATCTAAAGAAGTGTGATTACTCTTGTTGAATGGGCTAAGAATGGCCAAATGCCATAAAATTAACAAGGGGCTACTTTCCCTTACATCTTTAATGGGCTAAGAATGGCCAAATGCCATAAAATTAACAAGGGGCTACTTTCCCTTACATCTTTAATGCAGATAAAGTTATGAGAATATATTGTGGTTATTTGTAAATGAATAAATATATCAAAAGTGAAGGAGATGAAGGCTCTAGGTATTGTTGGGTAAGCAAAAAGACTATTTCATCTTATCACCCAACAAGACAACCATAGAACGATGAGTCCCCACTGTTTTTGGTGTTGTGGATGAAACCCCTGCTATGCTTTAATTTAGATATATTACCTTCCCCACCCCCCTCCACATCCCCACAGGAAATTGTTTTCATGGGAATTCAAACTGGCTATATATTAGCTCCTGCTCCGTCCAGAGCACCAACCCCTTCAAGGTTCACATCTCTAGGTATTGGTTGTAAAGAGTTTTGATTGTTCATATTATGTCTTGTCTTACTTTCATTAGCTGAAATTAGTGTTTGAATCTACTTAAATTGTTGAACTATCATTTGCTGCCTTAGCTAAAACTTCTCCCATGGCCAACAGTGAGGACATATGGACCTTGCGCAAACATTCTCTCGTCTATTTCAAACTATTATACTAAGAGGTCATTTAGCACCTTGTTACATCAATAACTAGCCAGGAGATCCTTCTAATCTGACCATGTATCTCAGTTACCACCACAACCATAGAACGATGAGTCCAACTGACTGTCAGCATGAGAGTAAGTCAGGTCCTTGCCCCATAACCTACCAAGAGAACTACATGAAGCTCCACCGAGTGGTACGGCGCCTATGTACCTAATTTCATTTATTTCAGTCTTTGATCCCTTACTTTCTAAACAATAGTTATGTTGGTCTCCTCTATTTCCAATCCAATGAAATGCATTCTCGTGATTCATCATTCATCAATGTATAATCATGATATTCTTGGGACACTATGGATAATATTTTTTAATCTTTGTGGGTTAGAAACTTTTAAGAAATTTATCTTTTTAGTTGGTTTTGCTTTGACATGTTTATAGTGCATGCAGGGTTTTGGATTCTATTTTAACGTATTTATGACATATAAAAGGTACAAGTGAATCAATCAAAATCAAAATCCATTTTGAAGAATGGTTCACAAGTGCAAAATGACTTGCCTCCAAGGGCATTGCTCAAACAGGCAGGCTTGGAGCATGTTATGTGGTGCGTCTTCAATTCGATGGGTCCTACATGCAAGTTGAAGCACGTGACAATTTTGTCACTTAGTATCGATGTAGTTCTAAACACTGGGACCAAGGGGAAGGAGGTAGGCTTCGGTTGTCGCCTGGGTAGTAAGATTAATCCTTCGGTTCACCAAGAAAGGAGAATGACCTTGATGAACTCACAAATACTCTTCCATCGTTTTGTGATGAAATAAATTATGAAAATTCTCTCGTGCATCATTGTACATGACGTGTTGCATGACATTTGCAGACGTAGTAGTTTTACCTTCCTCATTTTCCCTATCTTATGTTGTTTTTTCAAGTAACATGCACAACCCTCTACTATAATGAAAAGGAAATATCATTAAAACATTGGACTCAATTGCCCTTGGTAAATGTGCTAGAAACCATCATTAAACTATAATTTAGTGAAATCAAGGTGTTATAGCCTTTTCCAACTACCCTCGGAGAAATGACTCCTGAAATCTTGTCCAAGGAAAACTTGTAGTTTCTCAATGTCTCCTTTGCTTTAGTGAGCAGAGAAAAACTTGTAGTTTTTCAATTTCTCAATCTTTTTTTACTTGGATAAGCAAGAGTATTTCATCCTACTACTTTTCTCTATCTTTCATTTTCTTGACTAAGAAGGAATATTTCATCTTACTATCTATGAAGAGAGCTGAATCCCCCATCTAACCCCTCATCTTCTTGAGATATAGGGTCTGCTTTTAGTGTCTCAAAGTGCCTCCCTAACATGCTTTAACTTGTTCATCAATGACTCTTTTTTTAACATAAAGAGTTGATGATACTTGGGAGATTCAAAATGGAGAGTGGCTGCCTACCAGCCTCCATCCCATCCATTATACCAACTTTTCAAACTTATTAAAAAGTCATCCTTTCTTAACAACATTTAAAAAAAAAAATTGAAAACACCTGGAAATCCATGCTAAAGCATTGGTCTGGCATAAAGGATCAAGTTTAGTGGATCCCTCTTATGTGAACATGAACCTTCACCAAATGATCGCAAGCTATAGATCAGCGGATTGAGATGATGCAATTATTAGATTGGTTGATGACAAACTTCAACACTCATCTGGTGGGATTCTTTGAAAGAAGAACGTCTCTCATGGCATGGCAGGGAAGAATCATTAGGCGATGATGCGTCCTCCATCACAAGGCCAAAATTGGCGTGAATGGATATGGAGCAGCCCAGCTCCCTATTCAAGATCGACTAAAGAAAGTGGGTTTTCAACTTCCTAGTAGGTGCCCCCTAATAGAGAGCATATTCTTCACCTCTTCTATCTGTGCAAATTTCCTTATAACGCGTGCAGTAGGGTGGTGGGGAAATTTAACAGGAAGAGGCTTCCTCATGCTAATGTCAGTCAAGAATTCAAAAAGTGGTTTCCTACATCCTTCAAGAATGAGCATGTTCCCTATGATGCAATTATTTTTTTAAAGAATGTGGATATTCATAATGATAAGATTTTTACTAACAAGAGTTTCACATCCTCGGTCTGCGCTGCTTGTACTGAAGCTATTCTCTCCATTTTTTTTTTGGAAAGCTCAAACCAAGGAAGTGGAGTTATGGATAAAGCATGGGATCATCACCTTCCCATCGTTCCCAGCGTTCTCCCGAGGTCCCATCATTTATATGCTCAACGTTACCTTTGGGGAACGGGTGGTAGTTGGTGTCATGCACAACTGTGCCGGGCAATACAGAGATCGAGTCGAGCTGTACAAAAATGAGGAAGACCACCAAATGCCTGAATTGACGATCCTAGGAGAGCTGCTTCAAACCTTTTCTGCTGATTTCATGGAGTTTGCTGTTATAAGCAACGCCAAAAGAATCTTCTCAAGCAAGCCATAGAAGGTAGAAGCAATTTCTTACGCCAGTTCCCAATGTTGTGCTCAAGGATTTATAATGCTACCATGTTGGATGAGGATCTCCTTTCTCACAAAGTTGACAAAATTTTATTCCGATGTAAGGAGCTGTAATTTCTGCTCAGTATTTTCTGTTCCGCATAGTGTCATGCATGTTTTTGGTTGGCACCTCCTGTTTTCGTTGTGCCAAAGTCCAACTGAGCTATTTTGAATCTTTTTGTGAGAATTTTGTACAGCTCCGCTTTCAATAAGGGTTGGAAGGCCTAACCGTCCAGAAGCCTTGCATTGGAAAATGCCCGGCTGCATTAGTTTGCAGTCTGCATCTGAGAGTGTACCGGCAGTGCTCGTGTCCTCTAAACAGAAAATTAAACACTTGACTATAAGAGTCTACAACGTGTAACCATAACCACAAGCTGAAACAACTGAATAGATGGAAGATTTCATTCACTCATTTCCGCATTTTCATAAGCACCTGGAGAATGATACATGAACGCTCCTTTGTTTGGTAAGCAGCTTTGAAGACACTTGACACAAGAAATTGACAATTTTTTAATGAATGCAAGCAGTAGGTGCTGCGCTCATTAGCAGCCACACTACTTCTTATAACGTGGCTCGAACTCATCTAAACGCTACAAAAATTGCCCGAAACCGTTAAGCACCCAGTCGATCTAATCCCCACTTTCACATGCTCTGATAAGCTGGCAAGATTACGGAAAGGCTGGGAGAACAAAAAAGGCAAGAGACAAAAGCTCTGTGGATGAATGGATGGCCACTCTCTCTGCAAAAAAGAGGCATCGTCCATGACTTCCCTTTCCAAGAGGAGGGCCGCTTCCATTGGTGGCATTACAGCAGATCATAGCACCGAATATGCAAGCTGTGGCTATAAAGGGCTTCTTCTTCCCTACCCTCGAGCATATTTCAATATGAGAGGATCCCCGGCTCCTTACTCCTCTTTCACCGGCAAAAGTTAGGCCTCCGTGTAGTCGTTCTTTCATATCAGCTTCGTGTTTTAGTTGATCGAGGGTGGCCCCGCAGCCTTGGGCACACAGGGGAGGCTTTCCTCTAAATATCCTCATGACTGAACACTTTGCTGCTCCAAACAATGAAAATATCATTCGTCCAGATCCTTTCTTCCAGCTTTTTTACATGCCATCAGAAGCAAATTCACAATCAATAAAAACGTTTGGCTACCACAAACATCAGAAGCACATTCGTCAACTTCTTGCACACAGGAACGCCGGTGGACCCATGCCTCCATGCTCAGCCACCAGCTCTAGCAGCCATCATTGAGGAGCCCATTGCTGCAGCTGCACCCTACGATGCGCAAGTGGAGATGGCCGTTTCTGCTTCTTCTTGCTAGTCTTCTTCACCTTCTTCTTCTGTTGGCCCTGCTTCACGTTCTTCTTCTGCTGCTGCTTCGCGTTCATCTGATGCTGCTGCTGCTGCTGCTTGAGCAAGGCAACAGCAGCGTCAAGCAAGGACGTAGTCACGTAGAGGTTGTGAAGCTCAGATGCAAAAGGAGGTAGGATGCTATCCGTGCCATGAACGTCAATGGCTTCTGTGCAAAGCTTGTGGATTTATGATTTTTAAACAGAGGATCAGAGTTCAGTTATCTGAGCTGTGTTTAAAAATCACAACTCTGATCTTCTGTCTAAAAACCAAAATATAGATCAATTCAAGTTTTTGCTGAAAATTTGTAGATTTGTGATTGGTGTGGTCAGTGGTGATGCTTTTTCTAAGTGCTTTTTCGTGGGAAGAAGGGAAATGACAACTGCGACTGGTGTCGTTATCTGAGCTGCATTCCAACATCAAGTTGGGACTTGGGATTGTGGAAGTTGAGAACATTTGAAGATGTATTACGTTTGGGGAAATGTTCAGTTATGCGGTTTCTTCCTTCCCAGAAAATCTCTGTCGTGATGAAACTGTGGGGATTCTTTATGGACTGTTGTGATCAGCTTGGTTTGCCTTGTATAGAAAGGAACATAGTGTAAGATGCTTTTCTATTCTCCTGTTAATATGTGCTAGAAAGACAATTTTGTAAAGACAATGGCTTCTGTGCAAAGCTTGTGGATTTATGATTTTTAAACAGAGGTTCAAAGTTCAGTTATCTGAGCTGTGTTTAAAAATCACAACTCTGATCTTCTGTCTAAAAACCAAAATATAGATCAATTCAAGTTTTTGCTGAAAATTTGTAGATTTGTGATTGGTGTGGTCAGTGGTGATGCTTTTTCTAAGTGCTTTTTCGTGGGAAGAAGGGAAATGACAACTGCGACTGGTGTCGTTATCTGAGCTGCATTCCAACATCAAGTTGGGACTTGGGATTGTGGAAGTTGAGAACATTTGAAGATGTATTACGTTTGGGGAAATGTTCAGTTATGCGGTTTCTTCCTTCCCAGAAAATCTCTGTCGTGATGAAACCGTGGGGATTCCTTATGGACTGTTGTGATCGGCTTGGTTTGCCTTGTATAGAAAGGAACATAGTGTAAGATGCTTTTCTATTCTCCTGTTAATATGTGCTAGAAAGACAATCTTGTAAAGACTTTAATAAAATTTTTTGCCTTGATTCTTTTATGTTGAATGCTTGCTTAGCTGCATCTTTTTTTATAAGTTTGCATCACATGCTTATAACTGAAGTAACTCTTCCATAGAATGACTTAGATAATTGCATTCCTTTGGTCTTTGATTACTGGATCATGATTTTATCTGTGATATCCACAGCTGCATTTTTGTGCTAATTTAAAGATTGTTTTTATCTTTTTTTTTGGGGGGGAATTTAAGCAATACTTCAGGACAAAACCTTATGCATGTGACCCATCCAGCTTGCCTTTGTACACACCAAATAAAGAGATTGATGATAAAGTTCGGGAAGATGATGCACGGATGTGAAAACCATTTACACATTTTATCTTTTTCATGTACATTTTCGGGGTTGTGATTAGTAACTTTTAACCTTATTAGACATATTCTCAAGTGACAATTTTGTTGAACAATTCCTTTTCTTTCAAAGAATTTCTACTGAAAAATAGCAGAAAGGTCAATATTGATAAGGGAAATGTCTATTCTAGCATCAATCTGTTAAAGTCAATAATTGATCTCCCTGAAGAGGTTTGTCACGGGAAGAATGATTCCCAAGAAGATACTCTCTTTTCAAGCCCTTTCCCTGTTTCTGGATCTACTGGATTTGCATGGGCAAAGAGAAGAAAAGAAGACACTGCTGCTCCACTGAGATCACATAGGATATCAAAAACTAGGGCACTCACATCTCTTTCTTCAGATTCATCCCCTGCCCTGAAACGCATAGACTCCTTGGGACTGAAAGTCCAAGGTAATGGAAATACAAAGGAACATAGTGTAGGTAAGTAGGGAATCATGCAAAGAAGAGGGAACTTTGGTCTTATTGATTCATTTGATGCTTCTGAAGCATACCACTCTCAGAATTTTTCTTCTACTCTTAGCCAGAAAGAGCAAATGGCATGTAAGCCGCATATCTTGGAAAGGATCTCCATCTTATCTATTTAACAATCACAGTCAACTTTTAGTTTTCATTTCTAATTTTACTTGTTTATGGTTGCTAAACAGAATTATCATGGTTTCCAAGATGAAGACAACAAAGTTGATTTCTCAGGGCCTATACTTTCTCATTCCTCTCAGGGCAGAAACCTGCAATCAAATTGCAAGGCATTCAATTCTAAACTAGCAGAAGAATATAAGTTTGTATTCTATCAACTGATAAATTAAAAAGTTCTAATACTTTATCACAACACACACACACAAAAGATTGCTACATATTCACTAAGGGTGTGTTTGGTAACCTTGGATCTAAGGTCTGGGGTTTTCAGATCTGTGGGTCAAATTTTGACCATGTTTGTTAACATTTAAATCTACCCTCGGATCTCTCTCTCTTTCATTCTTAGTGGAGTCCTCGACTGCCATGTTCCAGGTTTATTCTGTCTCACTGTCTTGGACTAATATGGTCAAGGGTATTACCGGGCTTTTTTACTGGAGAAGAAGCAACCATGGCTTTCTTTCTCTCTCAACCTACGGCCAGATACGAGGGCTTCAAAGCCCTCTATTCAGGCTGGAGAGGTCTTAAGCCCTCTTCTTTCTAGCAGGAAAGAGTATGGGTGTCCCAAGGAGAGAGAGAGAGAGAGAGAGAAAGCATGTCAATTCGAAAATGCATATATGGCACAGAAAGACCGAGGAAGAAATCAAATGACTCAGGAGCTGAGATCTCCGCAATTAGTTAAGAACAAGTTAGAATCTGGTTTTCGATTCTTATTTGGTCATCTTAACTTGCTGACGACAACTATTCCTAGACATTAGGCGGTCGAAAGTAAGTATTCAATGGGCATTTGGATCATGATGAAAAGTAGAAATTTTTTTTTAAGATTTTCTGAAAGCATTAATCTAGATTAGGAGAGAGAAAGAGAAAAAAATTCAGACAGCATTTGATAAACTCCACCAGTGGGGAGAGGAAGAGAGAGATAATTATGACGACATTTGATAAATTCCACCGGTATCAATAGAGCATGAGATATACATGACAGTTGGGTATATGCCATCACCCGCATTTCAGATCGAATTAGTTATGCGATTTCGTATGAAAACATGACTTGGGTGTACGTTCTGATTCTTCGATTTCGACATTGAGATCTAATTTGGAAAAATTAAATGAAATAACAAACGATAAGCATTGCTGTGTCCGAATACCGACCGTTATTGCGCCGTACTCAAGTTTCCATATTTGTTCCTAATTTGTTTCAAGTTCCCTACGAGATCATCATTTGTTCATTTTCTCCTGCCTTTTTCCATTTTCCAAATGAATCATTATCGTTTTTAGAAAGTGCTTGCCCATAAATTAATACGATTGCCTTTACCTGAACACACCCGTCTCCACTTGTGTTTCCTGTTTCTAGTTTCAAGTGGTTTTCATAATTCTCCACAAGCTTCGCGCAGAAGCCATTAACGTTCATGGCACAGATGGCCATCCTACCTCCTTTTCCATCTGGGCTTCAAAACCTCTACGTCCTTGCTGACGCTGCTGTCACCTTGCTCAACCAGCGGCAGCAGATGAATGCGAAGCAGCGGCAGCAGAAGAAGAACGTGAAGCAGGGCCAGCAGAAGAAGATGGTGAAGAAGACTTGCAAGAAGAAGCAGAAACGGCCATCTCCACTTGCACCTTGTAGGGTGCAGCTGCAGCAAAGGGCCCCTGAAGGATGGCTGCTAGAGCTGGTGGGTGAGCATGGAGGCATGGGGCCACCGGCGTTCCTGTGTGCGAAGAAGTTGACGACAAGTGACACCAACCGGAATCTCAACCGGTTCGCCATTCCAAGGAACATCGCCTACGACGTCTTGCGCCCTCTTATGCACGATGAAGAATGGAAATCGGTCTGCAATACAGGTGGAAGGATTGGAGGAGCAGGGCTGCGGGTGCAAAGTCATGATGGCGTTGGGTCAGTAACGCTCTGTTTCAAGTTGTGGCAGAGCAACTTGATGTTTCTTTTCAATGAAGGCTGGAAGCTCGTCGTCGAGCGCAACGTTCTTCGGCCTGACAAAGACGTGGTTGAGGTGTGGTGCTTCAGAGATTCTGCCATGGCTCTGCACTTCGCCTTTTGTGTCGTCAGAGGAGAAGAAGAAGGAGGTGTCATCAGAAGAGGAGGAGGACAAGAAGGCAGAAAAAATGAAAAGGAGTATGGACTGGTTGAAGACGGCTTAGTACTACTTGAGGAGGAGGCAACGGTTGCTATGAACGATGACAATATAGTCCCTGTCATGCAAGAAGAAGAAAATCAAGAAAATGGTCGCTGCTGCCATTGGGTCCACAAGAAGCGCAGGACAATCTACGCATGAACTTTGCTGTGCAAGATGAAGAGGGCATTAAGGGAGCTAAGGGTAGCCAGGGGGTTGCTTAATTGCTTTATTTCTGCGCGTTGGCGGGTTGGGGATTTGAAGGCAGCAAGCTAGATTATAAACTCATTTTTTGAAGTTCCCATTCTTTTCTATACATTTTCTGTAAATCCATCTTCATTCTTTGAATTCTTTGTAATGATCATTCAATAAAGGTTCACAATTGTAGTAATAACCACTCATACCAACATCCCTTTCGCTACTGTTTCTGCATGATCTGCAATTTTTCTACTCCAACACTTGCAACAGATGTTAACGATTTACTGTCATTTGAAAGATTGCTTTCTCCCTAAGGTAACAATATGGTAAACTACATCAGTGGAGATCGCAGATACTTTCCCTATTCAAATTATCTCCAGAAAATTTTCTGACTGCAACCGGATTTTAATCGCAGCTCTGCCCAGTCGCAGCAATCATCTTTGACAAAAGATCTTCTCTGTGTCACCAACAACAATCTTCCATTCAGCTCAACCTAAACGGTTCCATGGTATGTGTTGTAGATACGATCATCTTAATGGAATATTTTATCAGATTGTGGTTATTTATACCCCTTAACTGGTTGCTTTTAAAGTATGCTTACAGTATTGACAATATTTCAACCATTCAGACCCTGAAGCTACTTCACAAGGGTAAGTCGGAGGGTGAATGAGTTGATCATATGAAAAATGTACTTTGTTCTGGAAAATGTTTTGTTACAAGAAAATTCGGTGTAGTTAAGTTGACAAAGTCTTGGTCTAAGGTGCAATATACATGGATCTGACTCGGTTAGGTTTGGTCCTTTTAAAAGGTGGGTACTATCTCTGATAAGATTCACAGCTGCTTGAAAATGGCAGTTTCAAATCTTTACCACAGTATATAGCTTGAGGGCACAGGCAGGTCACTGCTCATTACTTTCTATTTATCTTGCTTTTTCCAATTTTTATCAGTCCAAGCTTCACATTTTCTATTTATTGTCATCTTTTGGCTTGCTTGAAAAACTAGGCTGCCGTGTTTCAATGAGGAGGTGACTGGTGGACGCTGCTGTCAGTTGCTTTTTATGCCAATGGAATTTGCTTATTATGGCTGAGGATGGTATAAAGGCAGCCCCACAACAACATCCCAAAAAGGAGGGGAAGAGGGAAAATTTTGTATCTTTTATGGAAATTCAATCAGATCAGCCAGATTCTTGATTAGTGGATTCACTAAAGTCAGTTATACATGAACTGGTAATTTTTTTATAAGAAAACAAGGAAGAATAATATATGAAACATGCATGATACCTTTGAAATCTAACAGTAATAACTAATATATTCAAAAAATGACACTCTAGATATTGCCACTCAGATATAAAAATATGAATCTAGTTCAAAAATTGATACACTGTGAAGTGTGAACTATTGATTCTCCCCAAAGAATTGTTTTAATTTCTTTGAAAATTTTCAACTCATCATAGGAGAACAAAATTTTCAGCGTTAGGATTAAGTTATAGTTATGCACTTTGCTTTCGTTAAATAGAACTTGTAAGATGAAGCTTAGGCTTGATAGTGGTTTATACTCACACTATCTTTGTGGTGCTTCGTCTCTCTCAGTGTGAATGTGGGGAGGAAGGAACAGATGAATTTGCTGCAAGTAATGTACTCCAACAACAGTACTGCTACTAATGAGTCGTGAGCGCCCGCAAGAGAGAGAGCAGAGCAGAGACAAGGGCGCAAGCCCCTGTCTGGCTCCTGTCCTTGCACTTGCTTCATATGCTGATAATATAGACCTAGAGGAGCATAATGTTGATGAAACATATATGGTACATGGAAAATCTGATTACTAGAGATGAGGACGCTCATAGATTCAAGAATTATCATTGTTCATGCTTCAGTTGGTGATGAGTACCTGAATTTTGGACCTCATTAGATAGTTTGGATGAAACTCGTCTTCTCAAGGTTCAGCTAAAAGAACTTCCATCACTTTTCTCAAGCAGTTTGTCTGCAGAGGAATGAGGACCGTATCCATGGGTCTCATCAGGAAAAGATTTCAATGAAGAAACTTCCATTGACCTTTTTAAGATAAGCACGTAACTAATTTCATGTCTACATTATTGATATCATTAGCCTCTATTTATTTGTTCCCCTGTTGCAGCAACCCTGTCTCTGCACATGTTCTTGGGTAGCTGTAAACTTTCAGACACTCGAAATAGATGACGTTATTAGGATATTAAAAATCTGGTTACATAATCATATCTGATAATTTGATCAGACTGGTTTTCTCAATACAAATGCTCTTTCTTTCCTCCCTGCCTTACTCACAAAAACTGCTTAACTTTCTTCTTTTTTTTGCCATGGTTCTAAACAGGAGAATATTTTAGCACATAAAAAGTGTTTCAAATTTTTAGGCTTTCCAAATGCAAAAAAGCTTGTCTTTTCACTTTAAATTTTCTCATGCACATAAAGAAAAAATATATGAATTTCAAAGAACATGAAAAATTTATGACAAATTGACGTTTTGTTCTCAAGCGTGCTCCAGTTATTACTTTTCTGTTATTTCTTTGAGACATCTATTTCATTAGGTCCTTTCTAGTTGGCAGCTTGATTGGAGCTAATTAAATGCTAGAAAGAATTTTGTTCTGTAGAAAAAGTTGAGATCCCTGAGATGCACAAATTCTCTCGTCTATTTCAAACTGTTATCCTAAGAGGTTGTTTAGCCCCTTGTCACATCAATAACTAGCCATGAGATCCTTTTAATCTGACCATGTATCTCAGTTACCACCACAACCATAGAACGATGAGTGCAACTGACTGTAAGCATGAGAGTAAGTAATGTCCTTGCGCCATAACCTACCAATCGCAATGCATGAAGCTCCATCGAGTGGTACAACTCCCATGTACCTAATTTCATTTATTTGAGTCTTTCATCCCCTACTTTCTAGACAATATGTATGTTGGTCTCCTCTATTGCCCATCCAATGAAATGCATTCTCGTGACCCATCATTCATCAATGTATAATCATGATATTCTTGGAACACTATGGGTAATACTTTTTAATTTTTGTGGGTTAGAAACCTTTAAGAAATTTCATTGTTTTAGTTGGTTTTGCTTTGACATGTTTATATTTCATGTAGGGTTTTGGATTCTACTTTATCTTATTTATGACATATAAACAAAAAGGTACAAGTGAATGAAACAAAATCAAAATCCATTTTGGAGAATAGTTCACAAGTGCAAAATGACTTGCCTCGAGGGGCATTGCTCAAACAAGCAGGCTTGGAGCATGTTATGTGGTGCGTCTTCAGTTTGATTAGTGAGATGATATGTTCTTGTATCATAAGGGGGATGGGTCCTACATGCAAGTTCAAGCACGTGACAATCTTGCCACTCTGCATCAATATAGTTCTAGGCATTGGGGCCAAGGGGAAGGAGGTAGGCTTCGGTTGTCGCCCGGATAGTAAGATTAATTCTTCCGTTCACCAAGAGTGGAGAATGACCTTACGAACTCACAAATACTCTTCCATCGTTTTGTGATGAATTAAATTATGAAAATTAGCTCGTGCATCATTGCATAAGACATGTTGCGTGACATTTGCAGATGTAGTAGTTTTATCTTCATTTTGCCTACATTATTTTGTGTATTGTTTATTCAAGTAACATGGTTAGCCCTTCACCATAATCAAAAGGAAATGTCATTAAACCTTGGATTCAAGTACCCTTGGTAAGTGTGCTCGAAAAACCATCATTAAACTATGGTTTAGTGAAATCAAGGTGCTACACCCTTTTCCAAGCACCCCCAAGCGAAATGACTCATGAAATTTTGTCGAAGGAAAACTTTAGTTTCTTAATGTCTCTTTTGCTTAAGTGAGCAGAGAAAAACTTGTAGTTTCTCAATGTCTCTTTTTCTTGGATAATCAAGAGTATTTCATCCTACTATTTTTCTCTATCTCTCATTTCCTTTGGTAAGCATGAGTATTTCATCTTACTACCCATGAAGAGAGCTGAATTCTCCACCTAACCTCTAATCCTCATAAGATATAGAGTCTGCTTTTAGTGTCTCAAAGTACCTCCCTGCCATGCTTTAACTTATGCATCAACAGACTCTTTTTTTAACATAAAGAGTGAGATATTCAAAATGGAGACTGGCTGCCTACCAGCCCTCGTTCCATCTATTGCGCCCATCGAGGACTCCATTTTTCCTTTTCAAACTTATTATAAAGTCATCCTTTTTTAACAACCTTTTTTTTTAATTTGAAAACGGCTAGAAATCCATGCAAAAGCGTTGGTCTGGCATAAAGGATCAAGTGGAGTGGATCCCCTCTAATGGAAGGAAAATTATGTTTTGGACAGATCGATGGTCTCAATCTATATAATACTCTGTCAAGTTCGCCCTTATCTCTTAGGACAGATTTATCCTTATGTGAACATGAACCTTCGCCAAATGATCACAAGCTATAGATCAGTCGATTGAGATGATGCAATTATTAAATTGGTTGATGCCAAACTTCAACACTCATATGGTGGATTCTTTGAGAGAAGACCGTCACGCATGGCGTGGCAAGGAAGTGGGTGATACGAAAAGGAAGAATCATTAGGCGATGATGCGTCCACCATCACAAGGCCAAAATTGGCGTGAATGGAAATAGAGCACCCCAGCTCCCTACTCATGATCGACTAAGTATAGTGGGTTTTCAACTTCCTAGTAGCTGTCCTCTTTGCTTTACTAATGGACAGGATATTCTTCACCTCTTCTTTCTGTGTAAATTTGCTGCTAACGCGTGGAGTAAGGTCGTGGGCAAATACAACAGGAAGAGTCTCGCATGCTAATATCATTCAAGAATTCAAAAGGTGGGTTCCTACATCCTCCAAGAATGAGCCTGTTCCCTATGATGCAATAATGATAAGATTTTTACTATCAAGAGTTTCACATCCTCGGTCTGGGCTGCTTGTACTGAAGGCTATTCTTTCCATTTTTTGGAAAACTCAAACCAAGGAAGTGGAGTTATGGATAAAGCATGGGATCATCACCTTCCCATCGTTCCCAGCGTTCTCCTGAGGTCCCATCATTTATATGCTCAACGTTACCTTTGGGGAATGGGTGGTAGTTGGTGTCATGCACAACTGTGCCGGGCAATACAGAGATCGAGTCGAGCTGTACAGAAATGAGGAAGACCACCAAATGCTTGAAATGACGATCCTAGAAGAGCTGCTTCAAACCTTTTCTGCCGATTTCATGGAGTTTGCTGTTATGAGCAACGCCGAAAGAAGCTTCTCAAGCAAGCCATAGAAGGTAGAAGCAATGTTTTACGCCAGTTCCCAATGTTGTGCTCAAGGATTTATAATGCTACCATGTTGGATGAGGATCTCCTTTCTCACAAAGTTGACAAAATTTTATCTGTTGCAAAGAGCTGTAATTTCTACACAGTATTTTCTGTTCCGTGTAGTGTCATGTATGTTTTTGGTTGGCACCTCCAGCGTTTGTTGTGCCAAAGTCCAGCTGAGCTATTTTGATTCTTTTTGCAAGTATTTTGTACAGCTCCGCTTTCAATAAGCGTTGGAAGGCCTAACCTTCCAGCAGTGCTCGTGTCCTCTAAACAGAAAATTAGACACTGAAACAATTGAATACATGGAAGATTTCTTTCACTCATTTTTTCATTTTCATATGCACCTGGAGAAGCATACAGGAGCGCTCCTTTGTTTGGTGAGCAGCTTTGAAGATACTTGACGCAAGAAATTGACAACTTTTTAATGAATGCAAGCAGTAGGTGCTGCGCTCATTAGCAGCCACACCACTTCCTATCACCTGGCTCGAACTCATCTAAACGCTATGAAATTGCCTGAAACCGTTAAGCACCCATTCGATCTAATCCCCAACTTCACATGCTTTGAAGAGCTGGCAGGATTACGGAAAGAATGACAAAACAGAAACGGCACGAGACAAAAGCTCTGTGGATGAATGGATGGCCACTCTCTCTGCAAAAGAGAGGCATCGTCCATGACTTCCCTTTCCAAGAGGAGGGCCGCTTCTATTGTCATAGCACCGAATATGCCCCTGGGACATGCCAGGGAACAACTGATAAGTCAAGGTACTATTTAAAATGCATTATCTGGCTTAATCAATTGTTAATTAGATGACACTCAAACCTGGTTGGGTTTTCAACTTGCCCTTGGCTGATTATGTTGGAATCACTTAATACTGCGATTACTCATCTATGGAAATGCTTAGAGCATTCAATTTCATGTCATTTAAGCAGTTTTTAGGAGGGTCTGCAACTTCCTTCACTCACTCCCACCAGCAAGGCCGGCTGCTGATGAAGCAATTACGTATATCTGACATTTTTGGACATGCCTAATTCCCATTGTTTTGTCATGCTTGGTAACAGGTTAGTCCAGAATGACCAAATTCCTCTCCTCTCTGAGAGCCAGAGCCGGTCTGAGTCCCCTTTCGAGCAGCCAGGCAGGCATCTGTCTGTAGTCCTGTGTGGAAGGGCTCTTGACCTCTTGTTCAGTAGAGCAAAGGTCCACGGGCGAGAATATGCTGATGACTCCCAAGAGCTTTTATCAATGGAGTCGTTGTTTGATGTCAAAAAGGTCCCAAGTGTTTGGTTGTTACTGATTCAAGCGGTACGAGTTGAGATTTGAATGCCGCAAGGCAGTTCAGTTCCTATCTACTGCTGGGTGTTAAATAAGAGAGCATTGTAGACCATGTTCATGAGAGTAATGTCAAAAGATAGCTAGGAACATTACAAATTGAAATTTTGACACAGCTCTTTGACTAGGTAGATGAGTAATAAAAACAATTAATATGTTGTGATGAGACAACTGTTCTACTATGGCCTGGAAATGCCTGCCCACCAATGAACCTCAAGAAGAAAACAAAAAGCAGGCTTCATTGAACCCAAAAATCATTCTACTACGAAATAAACCAAAAAGGTAGAATGAGGAATCACATTATAAATATACGAAAATACATTTGCTGCATCGACATTACTAAGCTGTTCTTTAACAAAAATTTAAGCATAATTTCAACATATAATGTTTTAAAGTAACATATCTTTCATAACTTGGCATTTGTGTCATAAATATTTTCAAAGTTTCCCTGTTTTAGATTGTCATATGTGAATGAATTAAATCATTGCGTCACCTAAATACAAAACTTACACAGTAAATATTTTTAATTGCTTAACACATACACACACACACACACACACACACACACACACACATATATATATATATATATATATATAAGATGTCATTTTCCACCAATTTTAAGCACTGGAAAAATTAAGAAAGTTTTCAACTTTCGTAAAAAAATATCTATATCAATTCAAAATAGCTATTAAAATGTGAAAAAAAGAAAACTTATACAAGGTAAAAAATATATTACAGACATCGAAAAAGTATGGTGTAAGTCACAGGATTCTTTTATTTTACTGCCGCACCCGAGTCGCATCGAGTCGGGTGCGCACCGGACATGGGTGCGGCCCCGACACACATTCGAGTCCAGTTAAAATGTCCTATTAATAAATTACTTAATATATGTTGTTCGGATATTTTTCCATTCAATACAATTATTCAAGTATGTTATACATTAATAAATAAACTATAATAACAATATGCATGCTTATTCTGTTATATATATAATAAATTAAAAAAATAATAATAAAAAAATATCTTCACCGCAGTCAGTGACATAGAGTATGGTCAAAGGCACGATATTTTTAATTTATTGATGCCATTGGAGAGTAGAACCGAAGGGTCGCTTTAATGGTTGTACTGCCCGGTTATTACTTAACCAGGGGATTGAAAAAAGACGAACCGCATTGAACACCTGGTCTGGTCCGATTAATCTCTTTTTTCTGTGCGTGGTATTTTTTAGCAAGTCATTCTTTTAGCATAGCTGTTCCTATACCGTACATATTTTTTTGGGGGTTAATTCTCATTTCATCCTTCGCCCAAAAAGAAAGACAAAAGGAAAAGAAAAGCGTTTCTAAAAGAAGAAATAGATTGATCACCTTTGAACTCTTCATAGTTCATAGTAATACTCCCTGTGTTCAACACCCAGGAACAGCATAGTAAAGAACTGATATCTGTAACACGAAAAGATGCCTGAAACATGAAGGCGAAGCAAGCCAGGTGCTACCATGTTTAGTTTCAGGTATATCCATTGAATTTAACAGGGCATAGAAGAGGCCCCCTATGTTACTTTCGAACATATTTTTTTTCTTTATGTATCATAAATTTAAGTCCTCGTAGGTTCTTATTGGAGACCACCAACAATCATCATACAGTAACATGACCACTTGATATGCCATCAATACAAATCAGGTTGCAGAAGGACGACAGGGAAGTCATCCACTCACTTGGTTAACGTATCAAAGTCGAAGACACTGCCAGTCTTCATTACCAGGCGCTCAACAAACTCTTAATTTCAACTGAGGCGAACTCCACAGAAGCAAAGAAGGAAAAAGTAACCGACGCAACCAAAATTGCAAATGGTTACACTATGTTAGATCCCACGCAATCAGGTTGAATCAATCTCATGGACTCTTTAGGTACAGCAACAAGTGTATGTGTGGTGCTAAAGAGGAAAAGAACAGGAAAAGAAGGACAGTGCACAACAGAAACCTGTAATAAAATTCTAAATGTAGGTTCTATACCATGTCAATTAAACATAATATTGTGAAGGAGAATGAAATGGCAAAGAAAAATGAGAAAGAAGTGAAAGGCAATCTACATTGTGCAGTCATCGACATTGTCAAACAGCAGCACGTATGTACCCTTCCAGGAGCAACAAGTCGAAGGGGAGAAAATAACATCACAATTTGAAAATGTTGTCGGACACCATCACACAATGCCTTGTAGTTTTCTTGCATAGCCGAGTGTCTGATTGATGAGCTGCAAAGATGGGATCTCCTTGCAAGCTGTTGTTCCCTTCGCCTTCTGGAAAAACACACAGCCATTTCTTACCTCCCAGTCAGGATGCTCCTGCACAAAATCCGTAGCAGCATAATTTTAGCAATGGAAATCCGTCAATGATCAAATATCAGGAGATAAAGCAGATTGGTCTACTTTTTATCCAAGAGATAAAATGTGAGCAACATCAAGTGTTTGATGGATTTCAGCTTGGTGCCAATACACCAAGGAGAATAACAAGAGAACCATATATGGAGAGAAAATCCCTGATGAGTGGACATGATCAAACGATACTAGGGAAGCGTAGCTAGCATGAAACAAGATCAAAATATACCACCCCCACATGGATACTTGAATTTTATTCCAGTTTTGCAACCCTTTCTTTGCTAATGGCTAGCCTCTTGGCAACCAGATCCATGTCATACAGGCAAAAAAAGTTGACATAACATCCATTGATTTGGTTAGTGGCAACTTTTCTAAAAGCAGTAAATACTAAATAAGAACCTAAAGAATTAAAAATTGCATGTGAAACGTGAGGCAGAGGAAGCGATGGGGTTATGCCTCAGTAACAGGGTCACAAGCAGGAAAAGATAATGTTGGACAAGTGGACCTTAACACACAAATTGACATCCTATGTTCTTCCGAGATTTTCTATTGTACCAACCAAGATGCAACCTTACCAACCCACCACTCTTACGATAAGGGCCAATGATGCAGTAATGAGAAGGGTTAGCTATAATCCCCATGGAAGAATGCAACGGAAGCAAGAGCAAGGAAAATAACGAAGCAAATAAGGGTTTCAATTAATCAACTTCACTAACTACAAATGAATCACACGTACTAAATAAAGAGCCAAACAAATAAATCAAATATATGGATCCAATATGGATTCAAACTGAATCTAATATGAAATGAACTGCTCCCGCATCAGGCATGCTTCCTGGTTTCAGGCAACAGAAATGTTTTCCTTTTTTTTTTCGGCATGATCGATGGACTACAGGACACAGGTTCAATTATTCCAATCAGATATTGAAAGCCTGGGCCAACACACTGCAAAGATGGAATAGGCCAATACAGGTCATAGATGTCTCAACCCCAACTAGGTAGTTTTCTGAAGCATCATACGGTGGTAGTTCTCCATTTGAAGCTCCAATGGAATGTCCTTGGTGATACCAACTACTGTAAGACACCAACTGCAGGTTCAAACAACTAAGGAAGCTAATTAATCCAGGCGAGGTTCAGATCGTGTACAACTCATCTGAGATCCAAACAAACCCAACTTATTTAGATAAATCTGCACTTAGCCTCAACATCGGTAAAGTGAAGAAACTCATACATGAAAGAAAAAGGCAAAATACTGGTTAACTTTGTACCTCAGTAATATATTCTAAGAGTTCTTGTTCAGAAGAGAACATCAAGATCCGTTTAGCATCAGCAATGGTCAAGTAATCATAGGCTTTTTCACTGCAACCTGCTATTTCTTCACTGCAGGGAAAATATCACAATTAAAAGTGAGTACCTGTGCTAACAAGGTCTGTCATTTTATTCTCAACATTAAACATAGCCTAAAAGGTAAAGGAGGCACTACCGGACTGTCTTTGCAAGGAGATCCATGTAGTAGACATTAGGTGCTATGTGGAACAGTTTGCCTAGCACTTAGCACACGATTGTAGAATCCATCCATAAAAGACTGCTTGAGCTCTAGAGCATGCTTAATACAAGGATTCTCCAATGCACTAGCAGGAAGAAGCTCCAGTTCAGTGTGAAATTCTGCTATTCTATTCTGAACCAGAAGCCTTAGAAGATTTAGGCCCTCGATTTGATACTCCGGAGGTGATGGAGGAATAAGGCCACTGCAGCACAAGTGTTGAATTGTCAAGGAGAATAACAAGGTAAACAAAGAAAATACTGTCAAGCACAATTTGGAACAGCGAATAATATGCATCCATCTTTCTCTTCATCAACAAATCAGACGACTTCAAAGGAGGACACCGACACATGAAGACATCCAAAAGATTCAGGTCTGCTGTTAAATACAACTTCATTGATATATCAGAACATGCATTCCCCATAACACAGAATCTGGATTGATATGAATGTCAGTGTTGAGTACATATATGAAATGCCAGACATGTGAAGAGCTCCCTTGACATCGCTATGAGGATGGGCTTAAGCCTTAAGGCCCTCCGACTGAAGGAGGTTAAGATTTCAAAACAGAAGGGGTTGTGTCTCGTCATCATAATCTGGAAAAGGTTTGCCAAATATGCACACCCCCCACAGACAGAGCTATGCAGTGGCTGCCGAAGAATAGGCAGTTTCAATATTGGTTTGAAAAACTGACTAAATTGTTGGGAACAGACATGGACCATGTTTTCTATCAAAAAATATGGTTTTTGTATCTTGAAACTCATCTTATTGTCGAGTTAACAAATCTCATAGATCAATGCCTTTAATTTCTAGCTTTCATGCAATAGATCCACTCCGCAAAAACAGCACATGCTAACCATATCATTGATACAATTAAAAGAAAAACCAGCACAAGCAAAACAATCATGTCATATTATTCAATTGATCAAAGGTCTTATGGCAACGCATTTCACGTTGACCATGTACAAAGCGTCACTTAGCCAAAAGGCCTACACGTATGATCAGAAAGAATTACCTCCTCCCTTCACCCAAAAAAGACAAAAAAGAATACATCTGACAATCGTCCAAGAAGCCAATAGACTAATATGATTGAACAAGGCGTGGAGAAGGAGACACAAATTAAAAGAAAAAAGGGTTAGCGAAAGATTTTTTATTTGAAAAAGGAACGAGAAGAAAAAATCTAAAACTCATAATTCATACTATCATCATCATAACCCAAGTGGGAGAGACCAAGGGTGCAGGCATCATAGAAAGAGCTCCCAATATCGATCTGACCGTTAAGGCCATCGGTGGTGAAGCCGAGATTGGGGTTGGCCTGTTTTGACATTGGCAAACACGAGGGGATGCAATCATCAGTATTAAAATCAGAGAGATCAATGGTGTAGGCATCATCTTCTTCGCTGGAGAAGGAGCTCCCGATGTCGATCTGGCTGTTAAGGCCACCGGTGGTGAAGCCATGATCGAAGTTGGCCGGTTCGAACATTGGCAAGTACAATGGGTTGCCATCATTAGCCTTAAAACCATAGCCACTAGTACTGATAAAGGAAGAGGCTAGATGCCCGAAAGCAGGGGGAGGAGGAGGGGGAAGGGCAGTCAATCCGGCATCAAATCCAATGCGGGTGTTACCAGGCATCCTGAGCATGAGCTCCTCGTCGAGCCCCGTTAGCGTCGATTTCAACTCCTCCATGGCCGGAAGAAGGTCGTCCAGTAGGCCGCAGTCGAGGTTGTTCAGGTCTGCATCCCAGCCGTCGATCGCCTGCGCATTGCATGTCTTGTCCTGCGGACGTTTTCTCTCCTCCTCGGCCTGCTGGAAGAGTCCGTCGTGCTGCTGGTTGATATCACGCATGGGGCTGGATTGGTGTGTAGCAGGGTCCGCATCCGACGTGCGCCGGGTGGGGAGGGAAGAAGACGGGGACGACACATTGAGAAAGCGGTGGACGACCGAGTGCACGGAGGGGCTGCCGAATGAGTAGGATTTTCCGGCGGGGGAGAAGACAATCACGGCAATCTCTGCACCGCATAGGATGGACAGCTCGCTGGCCTTCTTCGTGAGGCCGTTCCGACGCTTCGAGAAGCACACGTGACGCTTGTCTTTGTCCTCAATCTTCTTTATTTCAATCTTTCGACGTCCCATTCTCCGACTCGGACCCTTATTCACCATAATGGAATGATCTGTTGATAATGAAGGACGACAAATACAACCTGTTAATCTGCAGAAGGGACTAAGAAGGAGAAGAGGAAGGGACGACGGGTGATTGATCATCGCCGCCGGCCGCTCTAAGTCGGATGCAAGGAAAGCGTGGGGTCCGTCCTGAGACGACCCTGCCCTCTTTCAAAAACGAAGGAACTACTGGGGGTCGCCTTCGTCCGTGGCCGACGCAACCTACCCAGATAGAGAAAGACAGAGAGAGGGACGTCCGTGGCCGATGCAACCTACCCAGAGACAGAGAGACGGAGAAAGGGAGAGAGACTCACCTGAGGGAGCTTGGAGACGGCCTCGAGGAAGGACGGGAAGGTGGAGAGAGCGCAGAGAAGGGAAGGAGAGAGAAGACAGCAGAGAGACTCTGCCCGTCTTCTTGAAAGAAATGGCGCGTTCGATGTTAATAGCGCCCCTTTTTGAAAAATGGCGCGCTGCCCGTTGGACGTTAACATCTGCGCTTTCAAGAAAGTTGGACTTACCTGAATTTCTTTTCACACGATTGCGGAGTTATCGTTACAGTTGAGAGCAATCCATATGCGTCAAAAGAAATGAAAGATATTCTGGTAATTATTTAAAACAAATTCTTGTGTTAATCTTTTTCACCTTTTTCGATTTTTTGTCTTAACAAAAAGTTTTCAATTTTTAATTCACTGAGTGTACCTTTTCGATTTTTTTGTATTAACAAAGAGTTTTCTGTTTTTAATTAACTGAGAGTATATTTGTCAATAGCCATACTAACACATGAAAATTAAGTACACCAACTTACTTAAGCAACTTCGTTACAAGGTTGTTCTTTAACAAAAAAATCTAAACATAATTTCAACACATAATATTTTAAGTTTACGTACACTTCATAAAATGGCATATGTAGCAAAGTTTCCCCGTTTTAGATGTTTACATATGAGTTAATTAAGTCATGACGTCACCTAATACAAACTTATGCATTAAGTATTTTTTAAAATTGCTTAACGTAATATATATATATATAAGCATTTATTCCACCAATTTTAAGCAATAAAAAAAATAATAAATGAGAATTTTCTACTTTCGTATAAAAATATTGATATCAATTCAAAATAGCTATTAAAATGCTAAAAAAGCTGTACAAAGTAAAATATATTTGTGATTTCTCCACATTTTTTCTATTTTTCTGTTTTCTTTATATTATTTTTCCAAAAAAAAATGTAGCCTCGTGCAGAACATATACGTACAAGAACATTCTATTTGGGTCAAAAAACAATAGCAAGTCTTGTAAGTATACATCAAATCGCTTTAGTAAAACCCAACAAAGACGGTTGTGCTGTCATGGAGTCGTTCTAACGTGATAGACAGTTAAAGAAAAACAAGGAGAAAAAAATGATAAACATTTTCATCATCTCCTTGGTTTTTTTTTTAAGGCTCTCTTTAGATGATTGGGTGACTTTGGATAGCTAGAGTCATCATTCACTCTCTCTCTCTCCCTCTCTCTTTGTCTCTCTCTCTCTCTCTCTCTCTCTATATATATATATATATATATATATATATATATATATATATATATATATATATATATATATATATATATATATATATATAATATGAGGAGGAGAACAAAATTTATGTAAACTTAGTATATACGGATGTAGCAAGATGCCTCCATGCCCCTTCTTGAACTTAGAACTTGTTTTGATGGGAAACATGACAAAATTCCTCTTCTCTCAGATTATGGCAAACATTTGAAAGGAATAAGTACTCTTTGCACAGTGTTAGCATTGTTTGCTCGGTGATCATTCGTCTGTTTATAGAGTATTCCTTGTGAGTGAAAAGTGGCTCGTTTTAGTGATTGAACAGCATGACCACATGATAAAATAGGAAAAATTTTCAACACACCTAATGATCTGGTTATAATGAGAAACACACTTAACTTTTCAATACTATAAAAGCAACCTAGTTTTTTCCATCTTTGATTTTAAATGACATTAAAGATGTAAGTAACATTGTGACTACACCTAGGTTTGCCCTTGGATTTGCTTGCAATAATGGAGTCTGTTAATACACTATGTGTAGTTAAAGAGGCTAGTGCAAGCAAATGAGCTTGAATTTTCCACTTTTGAGGGTACTTTAGCCTTTTTATGAGACAAACCAGAACTTAAGTTAGTGATATTGTCTGGTTAATTGGCAAACGATCATTTCTTATTGATGCAAAAAGTAGGTTTGTTTTTAACAATATCAAAAACATCATGTTTTTGTAAGTGTTTCACATAACATAAATTGGAAATCACAATCCAAAAGCAATTCCTTGTGTGGTAGGAAAAGAGATGTTTAAAACTTTACCGATGGAACATTTAATTGGTAACGAACAATTTTATAGCCTTTTATGGTCTCATGCATGTTGCATCCCAATAAAACCATACAGATGCACACACACACAAAATACTCAGCAGATTTTTTTTTACTGGGTAAAATAGTTTTTGTGATGTTTTCCTGTTGCCATTATGCTTTTAGTCACCATTTGGATAACACTTTTAACCTCATGGAGTAACTTTTTCTGCATGAGCACAGGTTAAGCTTTCATTATGGCCTCGTTTCAAGATGGTTTTTGACTTGCATCTTAATAGTTTACGGAATGCTAATGTTAAAACCTTGTGGGAAGATGATATCCATCCACATTATGTGATGAGACGTTATGCTGAATTCACTGCATCTCTCATTCATCTTAATGTTGATTATGGAGATGGAAAGGTAAGCAAATAAATGCTCAGACTTGCTGATTAATTCTCTTTCTTTTGGATATTGTATTAATGTTCCATTGTGTATGGCCTGAAAGTATGTTTTACAAGTTTGATTTTTTATCATTTTATACTGGGCAATTGTTTTGTCAGTGCTTTGTCACATGGGTAATATTTTGGTTGGCTTCAGTCTCCTTTATATACTTATTCTGGAAGCTGAAATACACTATTTATGTTCTCATATCATATGTATGGTCGTTCCTATCTGACATATAAAATACTATGTTAAAGATGTCCAGATGCATCTCTCAATGTGTGCTAATCATTTCCTTCTTTTTATTGGTAGCCTGAATTGAATTTAGACAGATTGCCAATGGCTGTGGATGATTTGCTGGTTAAGCTTGCGAGAATGTTTCCCAAAGCAAAGCAGCAAATCATATTTCTCATAAACAATTGTGACATGACAATTGCTGTTTTGGAGGTAGATATATCTTCGTATTCTGTCCATCCGTGTTGATCTTTTGGGTGAACAATGTTTAGATTCACATAGTCACAAATAACGTTTCGGGGTTTAAAACGGCGAAGTTTTACTTGGGTATAATATGGTGAACTTGAAAAAAAAGGACAAAAAAGGGAAAAATATTGTAAATTTTTAAAAATTTTAAAAAGCTAAAAATGGAGGAAAAATAAAGTTAGTGAAAAAACTAATAACACAAACATCAGAAGATAAGTAGATTTTGGAACAAATAAAAATAGAAAATGAACAAAAAAAACCTGTTTGGCATTAAAAAAACTGAAAAAAAAAAAGTGAAAAAAAATGTTTTTTTTTTCGTTTTTAAAATTAAAAAAAAAAAGTGTGCTTTTTTTTTTAGTTTTAAACGGCCATTTAATTTATGGCGTTTTTTTTTAAAAAAAACACATTTTCTGTGACTATAGAACCTTAGAAGCATTTCCTGCTGTAATCCTAACGGGAACTTGTGTGTGTTCATTTTTCCAAGAAGCAGGTACTGAATGTGAAAAAATGCAGCTTCACTTTGAAGAGCTTTTGAAGGGTAACAGTGCTATATTTGTGGTAAGTTTTGTTGACTTAATAATTTCTAATACTTGATACTTGAAAGTTTCAAGTTAATCAATCAATTGATCTTCTTAATGGGTGTCAGTGAGGGGACCGGATGTCAGCACACCAGGAACCCATACTTGAAGACCATGTTTATGCAATTGCTTGCTAGATATTTTTTAGTTGTTCATTCCTCCACTGATTCATTTTAACACCGGAAAACTTTTATTAATCTTTTGGTCTCTTTTCCTATATTTTAGAAACCAATGATCTTTTCTCGTGCATACCCCTTTTCCTAGGCCTTTTCACTGTATTTCAAGCTGGAAAATTCCTATTTAGATTTTGACGTCTCATGAATGGCATGCAGAACAAACGCATGGAATCAGGCTACACAACTATGCATGTATTTTTGGTAGGTGGTTGGTTTTTCTTTTGTTTGTTGATTTGTTGTATTCTTTAATTGTTTCTCAATAATGGTGGGGGGCCAACTCTCAGCAGGTTTGCATAGGAACTATGCTTGTGTTTTTGCGTGTGTGTGCATGTGTTTGAGTGCGCACATGCACAATCTATAAGAAATGTTGAAAGTTTGGAAGGAAAACAGGTTCGGAATGGTTAAATGTCTTATCCTTCTATATTTTCTTTTTGCCTGCAGGAGGAATTGCTGATGGAGCACTTCAGTGACCTAATAATATTTGTAAAGGCCCGGGCAGGTAAATGTTGAAAGATGAAACCTCCTTTTTCCGGACTTTGTACGCAAGATTTCAATATGCAGATGCTCACTCGGGATGGTTCTTCAGGTGAGGATGTGAATTCAAATTCCGACAGGCCAATCACTATCGCAGATGTTGAACCACTTGTTAAGGACTTCGCAAGTCGTTGGAAGGCTGCAATAGAGCTCATGCATAAAGATGTCGTTACTTCGTTCAGTAATTTCTTGTGTGGCATGGATATCCTGAGAGCTGCATTGACTCAGTTGCTTCTTTATTACACAAGGCTGTCAGATTGCGTAAAGCGAATTCCAGGGGGGCCTGCTCTTAACAAGGATCTAATATCCATATCCTCCATCATGTATGAAATCAGAAAGTACTTGAGAACATTTTAGTTATTTTTATTGTATGAAGCTGCGATATGTGCATTCTGAGTATTACCATTAGCATCCAGGCTTCGCAGTTGTGTGCGAACTGGTCCTGATGCGGTCGCCAACAGTGTGGCATCATGTCAAGCATAAAGAGAACAGTTTTGTCAAAAGACAGATCAGTAAACAATTTCTTTCATATTCAACTGCCACCACAAATTTCACATATTTTCATGAGGTGGGGTGTGGTTGGATAAAAAGATGAACTGAACTTGCACCATCTACAAGCCAGAAATGTCCACAATATATAGAACAGAACCAGAAGCAGACAATGTTCCTCTAAGGTAGGTAGTTGATTTTTCTTTGTCTTTTTCTTCTTTCTTCTGGTCGTAGATAAGGTTGCATTCGTCTCTCTATTGTGATATGGCATCCAGTGGAGAGCGAGTTCAGGTACGAGTTCCTTTTAGTTTCTTCTGCCAGGCCAGTTATGAGTTCTGGATTTTTCCTATACCTTCATTTCGGACAATCATAATGCCATAAGAGGGGAGGACGTATCACAAAGAAAATGAAGTCCTTGCCCTTTTCCTCCAACCCCCGTAGTCCATGGCTGCTTTCAGGCCAACGGGGGAAACAAGACATCCATCAACTAAGTATTGTGCATTTACCCTTTGCAGTCATAAGAGTAGCATTTATGAAAATCAAATTACCACACTTCAGTCCACCAGTTTGACATGCTACACCATGCCCCTGGGACATGCCAGGAAACAACTGATAAGTGAAGGTACTATTTAAAATGCATTATCTGGCTTAATCAATTGTTAATTAGATGACACTCAAACCTGGTTGGGTTTTCAATTAGGTTTTCGCAAACCCCTTGGCTGATTATGTTGGCATCACTTAATACTGCGATTACTCATCTATGGAAATGCTTAGAGCATTCAATTTCATGTCATTTAAGCAGTTTTTAGGAGGGTCTGCAACTTCCTTCACTCACTCCCACCAGCAACTTCCTCTCTGCTAGCCAGAGCCGGTCGGAGTCCCCTTTCGAGCAGCCAGGCAGGCATCTGTCTGTAGTCCTGTGCGGAAGGGCTCTTGACCTCTTGTTCAGTAGAGCAAAGGTCCACGGGGGAGAATATGCTGATGACTCCCAAGAGCTTTTATCAATGGAGTCGTTTGATGTCAAAAAGGTCCCAAGTGTTTGGTTGTTACTGATTCAAGCGGTACGAGTTGAGATTTGAATGCCGCAAGGCAGTTCAGTTCCTATCTACTGCTGGGTGTTAAATAAGAGAGCATTGTAGACCATGTTCATGAGAGTAATGTCAAAAGATAACTAGGAACATTACAAATTGAAATTTTGACACAGCTCTTTGACTAGGTAGATGAGTAATAAAAACAATTAATAAGTTGTGATGAGACAACTGGTCTACTATGGCCTGGAAATGCCTGCCCACCAATGAACCTCAAGAAGAAAAGAAAAACCAGGCTTCATTGATATTTTTTATTTATTGATGCCATTGCAGAGTAGAGCAGAGGCGTCGCTTTAAAGGTTCTACAACCCGGTTATTACTTAACCAGGGGATTGAAAAAAGACGAACCGCATTGAAAACCTGGTCCGGTCCGATTAATCTCTTTTTTCTGTGCGTGGTATTTTTTAGCAAGTCATTCTTTTGGCATAGCTGTTCCAATACCGTACATATTTTTTTTGGTGTTAATCCTCATTTCATCCTTCGCCCAAAAAGAAAGAGAAAAGGAAAAGAAAAACGTTCTAAAAGAAGATATAGATTGATCACCTTTGAACTCTTCATAGTTCATAGTAATACTTCCTGTGTTCAACACCCAGAAACAGCATAGTAAAGAACTGATATCTGTAACACGAAAAGATGCCTGAAACATGAAGGCGAAGCAAGCCAGGTGCTACCATGTTTAGTTTCAGGTATATCCATCGAAATTAATAGGGCATAGAAGAGGCTCCTTATGTTACTTTTGAACAATTTTCTTTATATATCATAAAGTTAAGACCTCGTAGGTTCTTATAGGAGACCACCAACAATCATCATACAGTAACATGACCTCTTGATATGCCATCAATACAAATCAGGTTGCAGAAGGACGACAGGGAAGTCATCCTCTCACTTGGTCAACGTATCAAAGTCGAAGACGCTGCCAGTCTTCTTTACCAGGCGCTCAGCAAACTCTTAATTTCAACTGAGGCGAACTCCACAGAAGCAAAGAATGAAAAAGTAACCGACGCAAACTAAAATTGCAAATGGCGACACTATGTTAGATTCCACGCAATCAGGTTGAATCAATCTCATGGACTCTTTAGGTACAGCAACAAGTGTATGTGTGGTGCTAAAGAGGAAAAGAACAGGAAAAGAAGGACAGTGCACAACAGAAACCTGTAATAAAATTCTAAATGTAGCTTCTATACCATGTCAATTAAACATAATATTGTGAAGGAGAATGAAATGGCAAAGAAAAATGAGAAAGAAGTGAAAGGCAATCTACATTGCGCAGTCATCGACATTGTCAAACAGCAGCACGTGTGTACCCTCATAAGTTCCCTTTTCCATCCAGGAGCAACAAGTCGAAGGGGAGAAAATAACATCACAATTTTGACATGTTGTCGGACACCATCACACAATGCGTTCTAGTTCTCTTGCATAGCTGAGTGTCTGATTGATGAGCTGCAAAGATGGGATCTCCTTGCAAGGTGTTGTTTCCTTCGCCTTCTAGAAAAACACACAGCCATTTCCTACCTCCCAATCAGGATGCTCCTGCACAAAAACAGTAGCAGCATAATGTTAGCAATCCAAATCCGTTAATGTGAGCAACATCAAGTGTTTGACGGATTTCAGCTTGGTGCCAATACACCAAGGTGAATAACAAGAGAACCATATATGGAGAGAAAATCCCTGATGAGTGGACATGATCAAACGATACTAGGGAAGCGTAGCTAGCATGAAACAAGATCAAAATATACCACCCCCACATGGATACTTGAATTTTATTCCAGTTTTGCAACCCTTTCTTTGCTAATGGCTAGCCTCTTGGCAACCAGATCCATGTCATACAGGCAAAAAAAGTTGACATAACATCCATTGATTTGGTTAGTGGCAACTTTTCTAAAAGCAGTAAATACTAAATAAGAACCTAAAGAATTAAAAATTGCATGTGAAACGTGAGGCAGAGGAAGCGATGGGGTTATGCCTCAGTAACAGGGTCACAAGCAGGAAAAGATAATGTTGGACAAGTGGACCTTAAAACACAAATTGACATCCTATGTTCTTCCGAGATTTTCTATTGTACCAACCAAGATGCAACCTTACCAACCCACCACTCTTACGATAAGGGCCAATGATGCAGTAATGAGAAGGGTTAGCTATAATCCCCATGGAAGAATGCAACGGAAGCAAGAGCAAGGAAAATAACGAAGCAAATAAGGGTTTCAATTAATCAACTTCACTAACTACAAATGAATCACACGTTGCCTATAAATAGAGCATCCTAATTAATTGGATCTTGGATTCACTATCTATATAAAAAGGTCCAAGTTGAACTTAATAAACAAAAACAAATAAAGAACCAAACAAATAAATCAAATATATGGATCCAATACGGTTTCAAACTGAATCTAATATGAAATGAACTGCTCCTGCATCAGGCATGCTTCCTGGTTTCTGCCAACAGAAATGTTTTCCTTTTTTTTTTCGGCATGATCGATGGACTACAGGACACAGGTTCAATGATTCCAATCAGATATTGAAAGCCCCAGGCCAACTCACTGCAAAGATGGAATAGGCCAATACAGGTCATAGATGTCTCAACCCCAACTAGGTAGTTTTCTGAATCATCATACGTAGTTCTCCATTTGAAGCTCCAATGGAATGTCCTTGGTGATACCAACTACTGCAAGACACCAACTGCAGGTTCAAACAACTAAAGAAGCTAATTAATCCAGGTCAGGTTCAGATCGTGTACAAATAATCTGAGATCCAAACAAACCCAACTTATTTGGATAAATCTGCACTTAGCCTCAACATCGGTAAAGTGAAGAAACTCATACATGAAAGAAAAAGGCAAAATAATGGTTAACTTTGTACCTCAGTAATATATTCTAAGAGTTCTTGTTCAGAAGAGAACATCAAGATCTGTTTAGCATCAGGAATGGTCAAGTAATCATAGGCTTTTTCACTGCAACCTGCTATTTCATCACTGCAGGGAAAATATCACAATTAAAAGTGAATATCTGTGCTAACAAGGTCTGTTATTTTATTCTCAACATTAAACATAGCCTAAAAGGTAAAGGATGAATTACCGGACTGTCTTTGCAAGGAGATCCATGTAGTAGACGTAGGTGCGATGTGGAACAGTTTGCCTAGCACTTGGCACATGATTGTAGGCTCCTTCCATAAAAGACTGCTCGAGCTATACAGCATGCTTAATACAAGGATTCTCCAATGCACTAGCAGGAAGAAGCTCCAGTTCAGTGTGAAATTCTGCTATTCTATTCTGAACCAGAAGCCTTAGAAGATTTGGGCCCAAGATTTGATACTCCTGAGGTGATGGAGGAATAAGGCCACTGCAGTACAAGTGTTGAATTGTCAAGGAGAATGACAAGGCAAACAAAGAAAATACTGTCAAGCACAATTTGGCAAAGCAAATAATATGCATCCATCTTTCTCTTCATCAACAAATCAGATGACTTCAAAGGAGGACACCGACACATGAAGACATCCAAAAGATTCAGGTCTGCCGTTAAATCCAACTTCAGCCAATGTTGAGAGTGGAAGTTCAAAAGGATCACGGGGCCGTCTTTCAAAGATATATCAGGATCCATGAGGAACAGAACAAATGATATCTACGGTTTTTTTTCGTTTTAATATATAAATATCAGGGCATCCTGATATATCAGAACATGCATTCCCCATAACACAGAATCTGGATTGATATGAATGTCAGTGTTGAGTACATATATGAAATGCCAGACATAGGCAAGCCACAAATACTGGATAAATGGCCATACATGTGATGAGCTCCCTTGACATCGCTATGAGGATGGGCTTAAGCCTTAAGGCCTTCCGACTGAAGGAGGTTAAGATTTCAAAACAGAAGGGGTTGTGTCTCGTCATCATAATCTGGAAAAGGTTTGCCAAATATGCACACCCCCCACAGACAGAGCTATTCAGTGGCTGCCGAAGAATAGGCAGTTTCAATATTGCTTTGAAAAACTGACTAAATTGTTGGGAACAGACATGGACCATGTTTTCTATAAAAAAATATGGTTTTTGTATCTTGAAACTCATCTTATTGTCGAGTTAACAAATCTCATAGATCAATGCCTTTAATTTCTAGCTTTCATGCAATAGATCCACTCCGCAAAAACAGCACATGCTAACCATATCATTGATACAATTAAAAGAAAAACCAGCACAAGCAAAACAATCATGTCATATTATTCAATTGATCAAAGGTCTTATGGCAACGCACTTCACGTTGACCATGTACAAAGCGTCACTTAGCCAAAAGGCCTACACGTATGATCAGAAAGAATTACCTCCTCCCTTCACCCAAAAAAGACAAAAAAAGAATACATCTGACAATCCTCCAAGAAGCCAATAGACTAATATGATTGAACAAGGCGTGGAGAAGGAGACGCAAATTAAAAGAAAAAAAGGGTTAGCGAAAGATTTTTTATTTGAAAAAGGAACGAGAAGAAAAAATCTAAAACTCATAATTCATAATATCATGATCATAACCCAAGTGGGAGAGACCAAGGGTGCAGGCATCATAGAAAGGGCTCCCGATGTCGATCTGACCGTTAAGGCCTCCGGTGGTGAAGCCGAGATTGGGGTTGGCCTGTTTGGACATTGGCAAACACGAGGGGATGCAATCATCAGTATTAAAATCAGAGAGATCATTGGTGTAGGCATCATCTTCTTCGCTGGAGAAGGAGCTCCCGATGTCGATCTGGCTGTTAAGGCCACCGGTGGTGAAGCCATGATCGAAGTTGGCCGGTTCGAACATTGGCAAGTACAATGGGTTGCCATCATTAGCCTTAAACCCATAGCCACTAGTACTGATAAAGGAAGAGGCTAGATGCTCGAAAGCAGGGGGAGGAGGAGGGGGAAGGGCAGTCAATCCGGCATCAAATCCAATGCGGGTGTTACCAGGCATCCTGAGCATGAGCTCCTCGTCGAGCCCCGTTAGCGTCGATTTCAACTCCTCCATGGCCGGAAGCAGGTCGTCCAGTAGGTCGCGGTCGAGGTTGTTCAGGTCTGCATCCCAGCCGTCGATCGCCTGCCCATTGCATGTCTTGTCCTGCAGACGTTTGCTCTCCTCCTCGACCTGCTGGAAGAGTCCGTCGTGCTGCTGGTTGATCTCACGCATGGTGCTGGATTGGTGGGTAGCAGGGTCCGCATCCGACGTCCGCGGGCTGGGGAGGGAAGAAGACGGAGACGATACATTGAGAAAGCGGTGGACGACCGAGTGCACGGAGGGGCTGCCGAATGAGTAGGATTTTCCGGCGGGGGAGAAGACAATCACGGCAATCTCTGCACCGCATAGGATGGACAGCTCGCTGGCCTTCTTCGTGAGGCCGTTCCGACGCTTCGAGAAGCACACGTGACGCTTGTCTTTGTCCTCAATCTTCTTTATTTCAATCTTTCGACGTCCCATTCTCCGACTCGGACCCTTATTCACCATAATGGAATGATCTGTTGATAATGAAGGACGACAAATACAACCTGTTAATCTGCAGAAGGGACTAAGAAGGAGAAGAGGAAGGGACGACGGGTGATTGATCATCGCCGCCGGCCGCTCTAAGTCGGATGCAAGGAAAGCGTGGGGTCCGTCCTGAGACGACCCTGCCCTCTTTCAAAAACGAAGGAACTACTGGGGGTCGCCTTCGTCCGTGGCCGACGCAACCTACCCAGATAGAGAAAGACAGAGAGAGGGACGTCCGTGGCCGATGCAACCTACCCAGAGACAGAGAGACGGAGAAAGGGAGAGAGACTCACCTGAGGGAGCTTGGAGACGGCCTCGAGGAAGGACGGGAAGGTGGAGAGAGCGCAGAGAAGGGAAGGAGAGAGAAGACAGCAGAGAGACTCTGCCCGTCTTCTTGAAAGAAATGGCGCGTTCGATGTTAATAGCGCCCCTTTTTGAAAAATGGCGCGCTGCCCGTTGGACGTTAACATCTGCGCTTTCAAGAAAGTTGGACTTACCTGAATTTCTTTTCACTCGATTGCGGAGTTATCGTTACAGTTGAGAGCAATCCATATACGTCAAAAGAAATGAAAGATATTCTGGTAATTATTTAAAACAAATTGTTGTGTTTTAAATTTACATAAATCTAAACACAATTTCAAGACATAATATTTTAAATTTACATACACTTCGCAAAATGGCATATGTATCAAAGTTCCCTGTTTTAGATGGTCATATGTGAGTGAATTAAGTCATTACGTCACCTAATACAAACTTAGGCATTAAGTATTTTTTTAAATTGCTTAACACACACACATTATATATATATATATATATATATATATATCAATTATAAGCAGTTATTCCACCAATTTTAAGCAATGAAAAAAATAGGAAATGCGAGTTTTCTACTTTCGTATAAATATAGTGATATTAATTCAAAATAGCTATTAAAATGTTAAAGAAAAGCTGTACAAAGTAAAATATATTTGACGCAGTGTTTTCGAAAAAGCATGGTCAGAGGTACGATATTTTTGTTTTTTAACGTTCTTTTTTAAGTATTGTGATTTTTCCACATTTTTTTTTATTTTTCTGTTTTCTTTATATTATTTTCCCAAAAAAAAATATGTAGCCTCGTGCAGGACATATACACACAACAACATACTATTTGGGTCAAAAAACAATAGCAAGTCTTGTCGATCAGTTTAAGTCTACATCAGCTTTAGTAAAACACAACAAAGACTACTGTGTTGCCATGGAGTCGTTTATTAGTTCAAGGTACGGATGGAACAACAATTTTTTTTTATGGACCACTAAACATATAATTAGAACACTAAATATATAGTTAACAAATTTTTAATTAGTCTAAGATAAGTAGGCCTTGTAGGGCTGACCTACGTAACTGGACTCAAGTCCACCTAACCCATTCTCTGAAATTTAAGATTTTAGAGTGAGTTTCGTGGAAGCATATGTCCTACAGAAACCCAATCAGCCCTTGAAGCAAGGACCCATGTCTTCCTCAACTTTCAGAAACTTCTCATGACCCAATAAGCAAAAACCAGACAAACTGAACCTGATATGGATCCTCTCATAGGGTCGGATTCTTAAGGCTTTTTTATCTAAACTATATTCCTAAAATGACTATGCTCAATTTTTTAAGATTAAACATTTTAGCTCCCATGAAAGTGATTCTTACTGTTAAGAAGATAAATTCTCATGAAAAAAGGGGAATGAAAGTAAACATGAGATTCAAGAAGAGCGGGTGCTTGCATATGAACGACTGTGAACATGCAGCACCTGATCAAATGCTGATCCTCAAGGGGAAGAGAAACTTCAAAAAAGGAGCAGCTCCTCCCCTTTTTGTCAGCCCCAGGTCTAGGACTGTTTTAGGTCTTGGGTAGTCTTAGGTTATTCTTTTCAACTCAAGAGTAATGTTTGTCATTGTTTGTAGGCAGCGCCCGGGTTTGGGACTGTTTCAGGTCCTAGGTAAACTTACGGTTATTCTTTTCAACTCGAGAGTAATGTTTGACAGTGTTTGCAGTGTAGAATAATAACGCCTATGAGAATGAATCAAATTAATGGCTGGGTTTTCATTGGCCTACCAGCTCAACCACCTAATGCTACATCCCTCGCAGTGATCCAACATAGCTCCTCAAGGTAATTTAAATACGGTTGACTAAGAAGTAAGGTATAAATATGGGAGTTCTGGCAACCCATGTAAATATGGGAGTTCTGGCAACCCATGTATGCCTCAGTATAAAAGTATAACCCAAGCAACCTATTATTCAAGGATGCCAATGGATTTTACTGGAATCAAATGTACCATTTGTTCATATTTTATTTAATGGATGTTCATGTGTTTAATACGAATTCATATTCAAATACAAACTATATCTGATTTTGAAGCTCACAATCTGAATCCAATCAAAAATTTTGGCTTTTATATTCGTATCTGAATTAGACCCAAGTCCAACCTTCAATTTCACTTTTGAATCTATCTTGGGTCTTCAAGGTAAACTTAAGGTGTGTGTATAGTACCAAGGATTTATAAATCTCAAGAAAATATAAACAAGTATGGTTACTCTTGTTGACTAGGCTAAGAATGGCCAAACGCAATAAAATTAACCAGGAGTTACTTTCCCTTACATTTTTGAATGGAGATGAATTTATGAGAATATATTTTGGTTATTTGTAAAGGAATGAATATACCAACAAGTGAAAGAGATCAAGGCCACATCTTTAGGTATTGTTGGGTTTGCAAAAGGACTATTTCATCCTACCACCCAACAAAGAAGTCCCCATTTTTTCCTTATACCTATTTGGTATCAAATCTGTTTTTGGTGTTGTAGGATGACGCTCCTGTTATGACATATAAACAAAAAGGTGCAAGTGAATGAATCAAAACCAAAATCCATTTGAAGAATAGTTCACAAGTGCAAAACGACTTGCCTTGAGGGGCATTGCTCAAACAGGCAAGCTTGGAGCATGTTATGTGGTGCATCTTCAGTTCGATTAGCAAGATGATATGTTTTTGTATTATAAGGGGGATGAGTCCTACATGCAAGTTGAAGTACGTGACAATGTTGCTATCTAGTATCGATGCAGTTCTAGACACTGGAGGCAAGAGGAAGGAAGTAGGCTTCAGTTGTCGCCCAGTTAGCAAGATTCATCCTTCTGTTCACCAAAAGCAGAGAATCACCTTACGAACTCACAAATTCTCTTCCATCGTTTTGAATTGTGATGAATTAAATTATGAAAATTCCCTCATCCATCATTGCATATGACACATTGTGTGGCATTTGTAGACTTGGTAGTTTTACTTCTTCGTTTTGCCTATCTTATGTTGTTTATTCAAGTAACATGTGTAGCCCTTCACCATAATCAAAAGGAAATAACATTAAACCTTGGATTCAATTACCCTTAGTAAATGTGCTTGAAAAACCATCATCAAACTATGGTTTAGTGAAATCAAGATGCTACACCCTTTTCCAATCACCCCCAAGAAAATTGACTCCTGAAATTTTGTCCAAGGAAAACTTATAGTTTCTCAATGTCTCCTTTGCTTAAGTGAGCAAAGAAAAACTTGTAGTTTCTCAATCTCTCTTTTCTTGGATAAGCAAGAGTATTTCGTCCAACTACTTTCTTATATCTCTCCTTTTGTTGGGTAAGCAAATTATTTCATTTGACTACCCAAGAAAAGAGCTGAATCCCCCACCTAACCTCTCATCGTCTTAAGATATAGGGTCTGCTTTTAGTGTCTCGAAGTGCCCCTTGCTATACTTTAACTTATGCATCAGTGACTCTTTTTTTAACAAAAAGAGTTGATAATACCTGAGAGATTCAAAAATGAGACTAGCTGCCTACCAGCCCACATCTCATCCATTGCACAAATCCCATCGAGGATTCCATCTCTCATTTTCAAACTTATTAAAAAGTCATCCTTTCATTTTTTTTTTTTAATTTGAAAACACCTGGAAATCCATGCTAAAGCATTGGCCTGACATAAAGGATTAAGTCGAGTGGATCCCCTCTAATGGAAGGAAAGTTATGTTTTGGACAGATCGATGATCTCAATCTAGGTACCCCCATATCTCTTAGTATATGTTTATCCTTATGCGAACATGGACCTTCACCAAATTATCACAAGCTATATATCAGTGGGTTGAGATGGTGCAATTGTTAGATTGGTTGATGGCAAACTTCAACAGACTCATCTGGTGGATTCCTTGAGAGAAGACCGTCTCTCATGGCATGGCAAGGAATTGTGTGATAACAAAAGGAAGAATTGTTGGGCGATGATGCATCCTCCATCACCTCTTCTTTTTGTGTAAATTTGCTGCTAACGCATGGAGTAAGGTGGTGGGGAAATTTAACTGGAAAAGGCTCCCGAATGTTAATATCATTCAAGAATTCAAAAGTGGTTTCCTACATCCTTCAAGAATGAGCCTGTTCCCCATGATGCAATTATTTCTCTAAAGAATGAGGCTGTTCATAATGATAAGATTTTTACTATCAAGAGTTTCACATCCTCAGTTTGGGCTGCTTGTACTGAAGCTATTCTTTCCATTTATTGGAAAGCTCAAACCAAGGAAGTGGAGTTATAGATAAAGCATGGGGTCATCACCTTCCCATTGTTCCCAGCCATCTCCCGGGGTCCTAACATTTATATGCTCAATGTTACCTTTGGGGAACGGGTGGTAGTTGGTGTCATGCACAACTGTGCCAAGCAATACAGAGAACGAGTCGAGCTGTACAAAAATAAGGAAGACCACCAAATGCCTGAAATGAGGATCCTAGAAGAGCTGCTTCAAACCTTTTGTGCTGATTTCATGGAGTTTGCTGTCATGACCAACAAAGTGGGCTGGAAGAAGCTTATCAAGCAAGCCCTAGAAGGTAAGAGCAATGTTTTACGCCAATTCCCTATGTTTTCATCAAGGATTTACAATGCCACCATGCTGGATGAGGATCTACCTTCTCACATATAGTTGACAAAATTTTGTTCCTATGTAAGTAGCTGTAATTTATGCTCAGTTTTTTCTGTTCCATGTAGTGTCATATATGCTTTTGGTTGGCACCTCCAGATTTTATTGTGCCAAAGTCCAGCTGAGCTATTTTGATTTTTTTTGTAAGTATTTTTTACAGCTCTGCTTTCAATAAAGGTTGGAAGGCCTAACCTTCCTGCCATCTGCATTGGAAAATGCCCGGGTGCTTTAGTTTGCTTTCTGCATCAGACTGTGTACCAGCAGTGCTCGTGTCCTATTAACGAAAAATTAAACACTTGACTATAGAGCCTACTACGTGTAACCACAACCTCAAGCTGAAACAATTGAATAGATGGAAGATTTCTTCCACTCATTTTTTCATTTTCATGAGCACTGGAAAAAGATACAGGAACGCTCCTTTGTTTGGTGAGCAGCTTTGAAGACACTTGACACAAGAAATTGACAATTTTTTAATGAATGCAAGCAGTAGGTGCAGCGCTCATTAGCAGCCACACCACTTCCTATCACCTGGCTCAAACTCATCTAAACGCTATGAAATTGCCTGAAACCGTTAAGCACCCATTCGATCTAATCCCCACCTTCACATGCTTTGAAGAGCTGGCAGGATTACGGAAAGAATGGCAAAACAAAAACGGCACGAGACAAAAGCTCTGTGGATGAATGGATGGCCACTCTCTCTGCAAAAGAGAGGCATCGTCCATGACTTTCCTTTCCAAGAGGAGGGCCTCTTTTATTGGTGCCATTTACAGCATAATCATAGCACCGAATATGCAAGCTGTGGATATAAAGGGCTTCTTCTTCCCTACCCTCGAGCATATTTCAATATGAGGGGACCCCTGGGTCCTCACTCCTGCCACCAGCAAAAGTTAGGCCTCTGTATAGCCATTCTTTCATATCAGCTTTGTGTTTTAGTTGTTCGAGGGTGGCCCCGCAGCCTTGGGCACACAGGAGAGCCTTTCCTCTAAATATCCTCATGACTGACCACTGTGCTGCTCCAAACAATGAAAATATCATTCGCCCAGATCCTTTCTTCCACCCTTTTTACCTGTCATTAGAAGCAAACTCACAATCAATAAAAACGCTTGGCTGCCACAAAAAGCACACACAGAGATTTAGTAATGGCTAGATCCGGAAGAACTGCAGGTTCTGACTCATTATAGGGATTAAACAGCGCTGTTCATGATTCAGCAGAAGCACCAATATCCATTCCAACAGGAACGTAGCTTGGTGGCCCTTAAATCTAACCCTGCTGGTCAAGCAGACTGGCATGCACAGACAATGTGGCAATATGTACTGGGAAAACCTTGCAAGAACACACCTAAAAAAAGCACATCCTTTCCAAAATTATTAAGAAAGATACTTAGTTTTTGGACTGTCAAAACAGAAACTAACTTCTGTCGATTAAACATATGCTATCACGAACTTAAGTGAGATAAAATGATGATGATAACCTTAATATCGACAAATTTTGTTTCCATTCATTGAACTCTTTAACAATACCCATCAATAAAAAAAGACGTAACCAAATCTAAGCAAGTTACTTTTTTTCTGTTCATGTCTAAATGAGTTAGATGAATGTTTTTTTTCAATGCCATAAATTACCTAACAGAAACCTAAATGCATTCAGAAAGTTGAGCCACTTTTACGGGACAAATAGTACTTTTTTTATTGATTTAACAATTAATTGAAAATGTATAAATCTTTTAAGTTAAACATAAAAAAAAATTTAGCTGTGTCCTCAGTAACATCGAAGAAGGTGAGTTTTTATTATTGATAAATCTTTAGGCATGTTTTAGCAAATTATTCTACTTTTAATGTGCATGTCTAAATTGTTGGTGATAACCTCTTGGCCAAACAAGCATTTTGGACATCCCCTTTGGGCCCTTAAATAGAGAGACCATTTTAACAGTAGCAGAGCCACCTTATACTCAAGATCAGCCCTTGTCCAGGCCGTGTATAAATTGGCTATTTAAAAAAAGACTATGGTGGACTGTCCGCTTAACATTATTGAGTGCCCCCTTAAACTATTTTTATTCAGTTTCTTTTACCATTCCGAATTGGAAAGTGAAATCATGCCTCATATTAGAAGTTTGTACACAAGAAAATGTGTATATTTTAATTTACTTTCTCTTCAGAAAATGGTAGCATACATAGAACAGTTCTTAGTTTAGATCCACCCTTTGATTAAAAATTCACTTTATAGCAGTGTTTCAATTTTTTTTTTTTTAACTTCTTAGTAATAAATAAAGAATACGTAGTACTTCTTTATAAACCTATCGCTTTAACTTAGCACAAATAACAAAAAGTTATCATAAAAGGTTTAAAAAACTTATATTTACTTTATATGTTATTTAATTAACTTTAGAAGTTCGAAATGTAATAATAAAATTATAAATAAAGTTGTTAGTTTGAAAATTGGATTGCTTATACTTCCATTTGAAATAAACTCAATAAGAACAAAGACTTGCAGTATTCCTTTCAACAGTATTATAAAACTGGCCTGAAATGGGAAGCTTGGAAGCCGATCAGTTTTACAACAGTACCGAAAAAAATCAGCCTGAATTAAATTGGCAACAAACCAATTTGGTTCATTAGCCCATTTTTATTTTTACTTATATTTTACATTTATTTTTTTTAAATGGATATAACAATTTCTTTGCTTATTCACAATCAATTCTGATGAATCACTGAATCAGTCAACAGTCTGGCTGATTCAATTCCAATTTTCACAAGATTGCCTTTGAACAAGCTTTGAAAAATATGCCAATAAGTATGCATTTTAGAACATATAAAATATACAAAGTACTAATATTTTTAGATCCAAGGGAGTAACAAAACAAAACAGAATAGCAGCAGATTAGAGATCCAAGAAGAAGACCTCATTTAAGATCTCAGGTCGACCAAAGTTTTTTTCTGTTGAGGGGGTGGGTGGTGGGGTGGGGAAGGTGCGCAGGTGGCGCTTCTGACATGGATCTGAAGCAACTTGCCACCCGGTTACCATCTCTCTCTCTCTCTCTCTCTGTGACACCCACACTCTTTCCTGCTAGAAAGAAGAGGGCTTGAAGACCTCTCCAGCCTGAATAGAGGGCTTTGAAGCCCTCATATCTGGCCGCAGGTTGAGGGAGAAAGAAAGCCATGGTTGCTTCTTCTCCAACGAGAGAGCCTGGCAACACCCTTGACCATAGCAGTCGAGGACAGTGAGACAAAATAAACCCTGGAATATGGCAGTCGAGGACAGTGAGACAGAATAAGCCCTGGAACATGGCAGTCGAGGACTCCACTAGAGAATGAAAGAGAGAGATCCAAGGGTAGATTAAAATGTTAACGGACATGGTCAAAATTTGACCCACAGATCTGAAAACCTCAGAGCTTAGATCCGAGGCTACCAAACACACCCTTAGTGAATATTTAGGAATCTTTTATGTGTGTGTTGTGATGAAGTATCAGAATTTTTTAATTTATCAGTTGATAGAATACAAACTTATATTATTCTTCTAGTTTAAAATTGAATGCCTTGCAATTTGATTGCAAGTTTCTGCACCTTTGAATGACACTTCTGGCTTTGTCAGTGCCACCATATATAATTTCCTAATTGCCACAACAGTTATATTTGTCACAATTCAAGTCCAATTCAGATGCGAATATAAAGGGATAATCGTCTCCATTTACCTCTTTGGAACCATGACCGCCTGACTGCTTGACGAATGTGGCGCTCATGTTTTTCAAGGAATTCATCAACTTTTGATGAATGAGAAAGTATAGGCCCTGAGAAATCAACTTTGTTGTCTTCATCTTGGAAACCATGATAATTCTGTTTAGCAATCATAAACAAGTGAAATTAGAAAGGAAAATTAAAAGTTGACTGTGATTGTTAAACAGATAAGATGGAGATCCTTACCAAGATATGCGGCTTAAATGCCATTTGCTCGTTCTGGCTAAGAGTAGAAGAAAAATCCTGAGAGTGATATGCTTCAGAAGCATCAAAGGAATCAGTAAGACCAAAGTTCCCTCTTCGTTGCATGATTCCCTGCTTAGCTACACTCTGTTCCTTCGTATTTCCATTAGCTTGGTCTTTCAGTCCTGAGGAGTCTATGCGTCTCAGGGCAGAGGATGAATCTGAAGAAACAGAGCTGAGTGCCCTAGATTTTGATCTCCTATGTGATCTCAGTGGAGCAGCAGTGTCTTCTTTCCTTCTCTTTGCCCATGCAAAACCAGTAGATCCAGAAACAGGCAAAGGGCCTGAAAAGGGAATGTCTTCTTGGGAATCATTCTTCCTGTGACAAACCTCTTCAGGGAGATCAATTGTTGACTTTAACAGATTGATGCCAGAATTGACATTTCCCTTATCAATATTGACCTTTCTGCTATTTCCACTGTGGAGCCCATTAAGGCCATCCTTTACACCCTAAAGATTAAAAGCAACGATTAACAAATCTGACATGGTATGCTTGAAATGATAGAAAGGTGTCAGGTATTTGAGAAGCTGTTACCTGAGATTCTGGGGCAAATCTGTTAATGCTGTCTGAAACTTTGGCAACTCTTGCAGCCCTCCTTGTACCATCAGAACCACGGGTTCCCTTTCCCATGGTCCTTTTCCTGAAAACAAAATACCAAGAAAAATACAGCATCACTACTGGAAGAGGCTTCATGATTGAACAATAAACATTAGTAAAGCTGCTTGGCAGACATATAAATGTCATTCATTAAAAGAAGAAAAACATTATCAATCCTCCATCTTGAGGTAATACATTTTGGATCAATTTGGTGACCATGTAAGAAAACCAAAGAAAAGTTCCTTTAGGATTTAGCTTGAGTAAATTGATAATAGAAGTAGTGAGACAGAAAGGCCTATAGCCACGTGGATTAGAAAGCCAATATAATCAATGCATCTTTCTTTGCAGCATCATAATAACAAGCCTCCTAGCTTTCATAAAACTTGTTCAGAATCTATGACATGAAAGTGCAACTTTTCAGTAGAAATTCTTCGAAAGAAAGAAAACTATTCAACAAAATTGTCACTTGAGAATATGTCTAATAAGGTTAAAAAGTTCAACATCACAACCATGAAAAAGTATATGAAAAAGATAAAATGTGTAAATGGTTTTCACCTCCGTGCATCATCTTCCCGAACTTTAGCATCAATCTCTTTATTTGGTGGGTACTTCGGCAAGCTGGATGGGTCACAGGCATAAGGTTTTGTCCTGAAGTACTGCTTGAATTCCCAAAAAAAATGCAATTGATAAAAGCAATATTTAGATTAGCACAAAAATGCTGCTATGGACATCACAGATAAAATCATGATCCAGTAATTAAAGTCCAAAAAAATGCAACTAAGTCATTCTCTGGAAGAGTTACTTCAGCTTCTTCAGTAGTTCAACAATTATGGTCTAAATAAGCATGTGATGCAAACTTATAAAAAAGGATGCAGTTAAGCAAGCACTTCAACATAAGAATCAAGGCAAAAAATTTTATTGAAGTTTTTACAAGATTGTCTTTCTAGCACATATTTTGACAATGCAGATCCCTAATCTTTTTTGTATAGAGTTTTTCATATTTTCTATAATACCTGGTTGGTAAAAGATAAAAAGGACGTTATACTTTCTAACAAGTAATCCTGTGTGCAAAACTATAAAACATGGACTCTTTAAGGAGGTGCTGCATGCACACCGTCTACTGCTGCTTCTTCAACTCACCATGTTCAACTATCGGCTAAGATAAGTGCAGTTGGGTCATCCATTACATATATGCATATTAGGCTTAACCTTGGTTCAAGCTTGATGTTGTTGAATCATAACTTCATAGATTTATTAATTTAGTATCATAAACATTTTCTTTTTTTTGCTTTCCTATGTATGGCTTCTCAGCTATATACATACACCATGCACTCACATCCAAGTTTTCTGAAATTGCTTCATATGCACAACTAAACCCATGTGACAGGTGAACAAGAGGACTGAAGTAATAGGAGGCCAAAGACTACAGATGGTGATAACACAGAAAGCGCCCGCTTGGTTCTGACTGATGTCTTACATACAAAAAAAGTGGATCAAATCACCAATAAAAAGCAAATGAATCCAGCTAAAAAGCCAGGAAGGCAAAACCAGTCCAATGCCAACAAGAAAAAATAGTACATCAATGCCAAAGGACAAGAGATCAAAAAGAGGTTCCACTAAGATCACAAGGAGGGAAAAGTCAAGGCAAATCCTACTCTAAGGCCAATTACACATTGACAAGGCCTGTCTTGCGGCTTGCAAAGCTCAAAAGGGCCCTCCATTTAAGATAAGCGCTCACACTGACCAAATAATCCAAAATATGGGAATTTGAGGGTTGGTAATCCACTTGTTAATATGAGCTCCAGCCATTTCCAGTGCCATTACTGGGAGTGACTAATCGAAGGTATTCATGGCTGAATACTATCTTCGTCCATTACTGTCATGATGATGGAAGAGATCGCAAGTACATGGGTTGGAAATGAAGCAGGAAAGGCATTTATGTATTTCTTCAATGAGTCAGGGTGCCCTTAGTTCCATAAGGTTAAGGCTAATCCAAACTTGATGAGGGTCTCAATGCCATATTAAATCTACATGAAGATGGATTAAAATAATAGCAGATTAAAAGAATAATCAAAATGTGAATCTTGAATAAGTTAATACAAGATTGAGGCTCAGATAACATTCAGTTTAGATAATACGAGAAGTTAATTCTAGTTTCTGTGGCACCTTTGCTAAGTCAAACCTAGTAGAAAGCCCTAGATTGAGAAAATATATGAAGCTGCAGGAAGACGAACAAAGAAAATGGGTTCTCTATGCTGTAAACGTAGATATGCTCTCAGAGCTAAGGAGAACAGAAAGAGATAGATGGGATGAATGGTCCTAGGGCCCAAATATAGGAGAGTATTCTTGTGCGCCGTGTGTGCCAAATTGAGAGGGTTTGCTCGCCAGACAAAGTAGGACAGATATGCTACATGTTGATAACAAAAGAATGCCCATCCTAAGATTTTACAGGCCATTATTGGGGCTCTCCCTGACGAGCAGAAAACCTTTTTTTTTCGAAAGCTATAGAGAAAGTTGAAGTAGAATCAGAAAAACATATGGAGAAAGTTGAAGTGGAATCAGAAGAAAATAGACCACCTGCAAAACCACTAGCTTCTGGTTTTGGCTCACTGCCAAATGTACTGCTCAAATATTTTGCCTCATGTAAAAGAAAATTAAACATCAGAGAATCTCAGCTCAATAGTCCCATGGAAGTTAAAACGCAATAGAGAGTGTATAAGTAATGATAGACACTCACTACACCAAAGGTAATTTGCAGGAAGAGTGTCCAAACTAACTTGTAAATATGTACCTTTGGATTACACAAGCTTATTCTAGTTTTAATGAGTAGAGTTCATGCAGGTTCGACCCAAATCATTAAATTGCCTGAGCTGAAATACCTGAGCTACCAGCTTGAATTTGACTTGTTTAACAAATCAGTTGAGTTTGAGCGAAGTTCATACAGCTCAAGCCAAGTTGATATTAGTCAAGCTCAAGCTCGTTGACTTGTTTTTCAGCTGTATGCATAGAAATCCCAATCCCAAGAATATCACCATTGAAGCTTGGCATTTGAAAATTCTTAGAAAGTTTACAGGCTAAACAGTCTAAATAAGGAAAAATAAGATAGGACAAAACTGCTGCCTTCTCAATGTTGCATTAATCTTATTTTTTGCCACAAGAATCTGGCTAGGTATCATCATAAGTCAGCCCCTCAACCAAATATCCATGTCGCATTAGAAAGTAAGCTTCTAATGAGAAAATGTAGAACATCTATGACTAAAAAAGCAACAGAAAGTAAAGAAATGGAAACATATGCTTTACCTCTGATGCTAGTGCAGTGGAAGCAGTGCCACGTTTGTAAGGCTCAACTGAAAGAAGAGTTTTTATCAAACTTATAGCAGACTCCGGGATATCTTTGAGGGTGTCTTGAAGGCAACCTTCATAAGGCTGCTGGGGCTTGAATATAGTTGCATGGGGTAGTTTGGACTTTCTCCAATATTCATCAGAAGGTGAGCCACATAGTTTAAAGATTTTGTGAAGTTGCTCTACCTGCAACCAAGAAAAAAACAGAGCTTATTAAATTTAGTTGTTAAAATTAGCTACGGCAAGTAGCTAGAGATTGTTGCATTCATCTTTACATACTTTAAAAAAGATGATGAGTCCCACTTTCGCGAACATCACAATCATGCATCTTGGTGTACAAGCAGCTTGTGATAATAATAATAATAACAGTAATGACAATGATGATAATAATAATAGTAAATTAGTAATAATAATAATAGAGAAATTTTCAGAGAAAGGAAAAGATTTTCCATATGATTAATGCCTTCTAGCATGAAACTGACATAGTCAACTCTAGAACTGGATTTTACAGCTATCAACTAATGAAGAGAATACTTGCAATAATGAGGAAGATCATAATCTGCTAGCAACCATTCGCATCATATTAAGCCCTTATGTTCAGAAAATTATATGCTAGAACCGTGTGAAATAAGAAACAACACGAACAGGAGAACTGAACCACACTCAGATTCAGACTCTGAACAATAATGTCTAGAAGTCAAAAGGATGAACCAAAAGTAAAAAGCAGCTTTATTCAATTAGAAAAATGACTGAAGAAAGAAATAAGTATTGATAAAAATGAAAATAGTAAAACTAAAAAAAGAAAATTCAACCAAAATATGAAAAGAATATAGAATACTAGAAATAACAGATTACCTCAGTTCTTCCTTGTAGAATAGGTCTGCCAATAAGCATTTCTGCAAAAACACAACCTACACTCCACAGGTCCACGGTTGCTCCATAATTTGTAGAACCTAGCAACAGTTCTGGAGGGCGATACCAAAGAGTCACCACACGGCTGGTTAATGGATGCCTCTGGTTTGGACTATAGTTATTTGCCAGACCAAAATCAGCTATTTTCAGAGTTCCTTCATTGTTAACTAGAAGATTTGCACCTTTGATGTCACGGTGCATGATCCCATGAGAATGGCAGTGTTCAAGCCCAGATAGTAATTGGTTCATGTAGCATTTAACCTGTGATACAAGGAAGTCCATCCATTCAACTTTATTGACTTGCATGGATGCTTGAAGCTGTCTATTTACTTATAGCATGTTGTACTGATTTAGTTATTACAACTAAAAAGAAAAGCTAAATAGTAATACCTTTTAACATCAACTGACCTGCGATTCACTGAAACTGATAGTAGGGCATGATGACAAGCCAGCAAGATCATGCTCCATATATTCAAATACCAGATACAAGCTACAGGATAAACGAGAAGTGATCAAACCTTCCAACTTAATAATATTTGGATGGTCAAGCTTGCGCAAGATCTGAATTTCACGTGCCATAAACCTCACACTCTCAGGCTCAAAATTGTCAAAACGAACTTTTTTCAAAGCAACTGTCCTCCCAGTCTCAAGATCACGGGCTCTGAATACACTGCTGTAAGTACCTTGGCCCACCTATAAAGAATTTAAGTAACTGAAGGATTAAGAAAATGCAAGATCACATTTAACAAAAAAGAGAACTGTATAAATAAATAATGCTCGGAAATGGAATAATCACGAAAGGAATGACGTTTTACCCAATCAAGAGAATAAGCAATCACCAGTGTAATTACAATTTCAGCAGTAAATATCTGATTTGACAACTTGCCAAGATTCAAGGAACCCTTTCCAAGAGAAGACAATGTAACTGGAATACAAGCAAAGGCCCATGTGAGGACCCCAAGATTGACAATTTTTGTGATTAACCAACGATGAGCTGATCTTAGCATTTGCATGAAACAAGGCAGCAGCTTCACCGAAGGTGTTCCATATGAAGTCGTGGAAGAACAATCTAGCACTTAAATTTGGACATACTGGGCATATGTACCTTTACATAGCTAAGGCTCATGTTTTGTATATGAGCTTATAAAGTCTGTATCGATGCTACAGACCGCAACAAAGCTGTGTTGGTATTAAAACGATTGTGAAGATGTGGACCAATTAGAACTCCGAAAATGGTACTCTATCTAGTAAATTTGACAAATTTTGTATGGCACAGGAAAAACAAAGGACAAATTTAAAAGAACAAGAGGCCAAACATAATTGCTTTCCATAAAAGGTTCAAAAAAGGCTTCTCATCTATGCCCATGTCTACTGCTTCCTTTTTTACTCAACCTCCTCACCAACCTTTAGTCTCCGGATAAACAACCAGTAAGAGTAGCTGGCTTTTTAGCTAAGCTATAAATTAGTTCATTTCCCATGAAAAAGGACTATTCCAAGCCTGAGTTTAATATCTGAGTACCCACCAAGAAGTTGATCCAAGATTGACAATATAAATTGGAAAACCGGAAGGTGACTGGTCCTTGTTCCATGAATCACTAACCGTATATATATATATATATATATATATATGAAGAGAGAGAGGGAAAGAGAGAGAAAGAGAGACTTGCTGCAAGAAATTGGAATGAATTACCTTCTCGAGTTTCTCAAAGGAATCAGCCTTCAGTGGGACCCACCCCTGGATAGCCTCGCCGGCGACGGCGCTGAGCCAGGCGGGCCAGCCCGCTGCTACCTGCTCGCCCTCCACGTACCTAGTGAGGTTCCCGAGCCGGAAGCTGACGGACTGGTTTGAGCGGGTGGAGGTGTTGCCAATGGGGTCGATCACCACGGAACTCGAGGCTGCGCTCCTCCCGGACTCTTCCCCGATGCCACCAACCCCCACTGCCCGCGGATCTGGCCCCTCGAACCAGTTTTTGCTCTGCTTTTTCTTCTTCTTACCATTCTTCTTCTTTACGTCGTCCTCCCCAGACTCCTCCCTGCCGCTACCCCTGTTCTGGCTCCGATTTCTGAGGGAGGACGACCTGGAGGCCAGTATCCCCGAGGACGATCCCTGGCTCCTGAACGCGCCTGAAAAATCCCATGCAGGCGTCACCGATACCGTCTGCTTCGACGCTATGCAACCCATCTCCTAGACTCCTTCTCTCTCTCTCTCTCTCTCCCTCTCTCTCTCTTATGTTAAAGAAGACCAACGAGATGGCATCCGTGAAGAAAACCAACCAATTTTGAACTTTAATCGCTTCACCAATTACGAGAAGAAGAGGACGTGACAACACGCGGCTGCACGGAGAAAACTGGGGCTCGAAATTTCTCTATCGTTAGAAGAAATTCGAGACAGAGAATCACACAGATGGAGAAAGGAAGAAAGACAGAGCCTTAAACAAAGGGAGCCGTCGGATCTCGGATCTAAGCGATCTGCCCACCACCACCAGCAGCTGTAGGACAGGAATGACGAAGTGCGGAGGGAAGGAAATTGTCAATGGGGGGAAGAAAAGGAGGAGGAGGAATTTAAGGGAAGGGAAAGAGAGAAGAAACGCGGAGGATGTTACAGGGTGGTGATGGTAGGCGGGCTCCACCTCTCCCCTCACTTTCACAGGGAGAGGCGAGAGGGTGAAGAGAGAAAGGAAGAGAGAGAGGATGGAGAGAAAGAGAGAGAGAGAGAGAGAGAGAGAGACTATCTGCTGTGGCGGGCAGGGAAACAAACTGCCCGAAATTAGCGCAACGACTACTGGAGCAGTAGCCCGAGCCGATCCGCTGTGATCCTCCTCCTCGCAGTTATCCCCTCGAGGCGTCGGTTCAGGACGCACCAACCCTCGTGAGGGGCCTGCTAGAATAGACTGCTACGGCCACTTCTACCCTCCCCTCGGACGCACCTGTACCTGCCCCCCATTGATGATGCTGCTCCCCCACCGGCCCCTTCTCTCTCTCTCTCCAACTGTTTGAGGGGGTGCAGTCTGCCCCCTAAAGATTCCTACAAAATTGCAATGTTTTTTTCTCTTTCTAAAGTATACCCACAAAATGGTGATGTTTGCTTTCTCCCTCTCTCTCATCCATTGTCCTTTTTTTTCTAAAGAAGACCTGTGATTTTCATCGGAATGGGTAGCTGTTCTTGGTATCGACAGCGGCAGCTAACGCTTGGTTTACGCGGAAATGAAAATGGCAGCCAACAAGATTGTCTTCGAGAACGTTACGAAAAAAATGAAAGAGCAACTATTCAGACAAATTAAAATAGCACAAACAGACAAATTGTTGAATCCTTTGACAACCAACGTGCTCCATAATCCCTTCACGGTTCGCCCACTGAAGCCCCACGGGAGAAGTAAACGCCACCCGCCGCCGGCGACCAGGGCCGGGTTCGACTTTGCCCGTTGGTCTTACACGTCAATGAGTCTCAGGCAAATGAGATTCTGCAGTAAGGAACTGCATTGAAGGGACATGGAGGCTTAGTTATGGCCTCAAGAGAGAGAGAGAGGAAATCTACTCTTCAGAGTGATTTTCTTTTGACAAAAATTAAGGATAGATACTATTTTCTCTTTATTGAAGGTATTAATGTTTTTCGTCACCCAATGCTTATGAGCTTCCAGTTAGTTTATAAATATATCTATTCACCTTGCTTCTTATTAACTTCATGTCTCCAGTTTCATTGTTATGGGTTTTGAGTCAATATATCCGATTTAAATTGGATATCCGACGGATTCGATAAGAAAAAATTAAACATGGAAAAAAATTTTAATATTTGATTAAGAAATCAGATTGGATTCAGATTTAATAAATGACATCCGATCATATTCAGATATACATAAATATTCTGTCGGATTTAGCTACGAATTTGGATCAGATTCATTTTTAAACAAATATCTTATATTTAATTCTATTAAATTTTAAAAATTGGCAAAATCCGGTTCAAATTCAGATCCAGATACAAAATAAAATTTGGATTCGAATGGTAAAATCTAATTTCGGGTTCGGATATGATTTTTTTATTTGAATTCAAATCCAAATATGTGAATATCCAAGAAAGCGAATATGAGTAAGGATACATCTGATCCGTTGACATCCCTAATTCTGCCTCCTGTGCTTTATAGAGATAGAGCGCGACATCAAATTGAAGGTGCATTGACTCTATCCCAAACACCAAAGCAGCCTTAAACTCGAAAGACAATGGAAAAAAGAGAGCATTTGGCACTCTTCAAAAAAAAAAAAAAAGTTTACGCATTGTGTGCTCTTTATATCATGTGAGATAACATAATGTGCAAACCAACATGATATCTTTTATTAGGCTAATATTGTAGATAGCACATTGTGTTTGGTCAATGCATTATGAAGTTGCTTTATAAACTCAAATTTGTTTCTTAGCAAATGTTATCTCCAACAATAATTTAGACCAACGATTATATTGATATAAAATCAAAGCCGACATAGTTACATAGTAACCAATTAATTGCAACTCATAACACCATACCAAATATCTAAAATAAGTGTAAATGCATCGCATGGTAAAATACCAGCTAAACATGCTTATTTATAAGCAGTTCTTCTTTATTCTTTCTTGAGATTGTAATAAACAAATTTAGAATGAAATTAAAACACAAACTTTATTTTATTTTGCTGGAAAATATTAATCAGTATGTTTGCAAACTTCTCCTGAACCACTATATCAAGTAATTCAACACCCACAAAAGCCAGTGTGCTCTTGAAAGACCTTTAAAAATGAATCTATAGTCTTAGAGTTCGCCCTACTGTATTTCATAGTTACTCAACCATCCTGAATTCTTTCTTTATTGTGTTTTTACGTTGACAAGCTCATGTTATTCTTGTAACATGGTGTAAAATTGTAGACTTATTTTCACAAAATAGTTTTGGTCTTCTCTTTAACTCCTTTCAAGATTTGCAAGCAATTGACAAAATTTTACAACCATATTCTATATTAATAATCTATGGACTTTGTCATCATAGTGGATGAATCTATGAATGTCTCTGCTTAGCACACCTACAAGAATTTATTCATTTAGCTAACAAATAAGCATAATCTTAGTTGGAACTTCAACTATATTGGCATCTAACAAAATCAAAATCAAAATAACCAATCATTTCCAATTAGCTAATCATCTCAAGCTCTGAATCTCTACTCCAGTTTTATAATTCAACCTTGAGCTTGCCTCAAAGTATTTGGTAACAACTAGAGCTCAAGTCAATCAAACTCATTTACGAAGATGAACTGAGCTCATGATCAAGCTCAAGTAAATTTAATTGGGTTCATTGGCATTCTTAGTAATAGATGTTGTCACACATACAATCATACTCAATTTGATGGAAATGGGATTTTCTATGATTTCACACGTGGGGAATTATTTCTTTCCTTCATCTTCGGATCACGAACATGTCAAAAACCTGGATGAGCCGACTCAGTGTCAAGGGCTTACTGCTACACTAGAGTGATCCAATATGTGGTTCTACTTCTACATGTTCCACCACTTCTTCATCCATTTCGAATGCTAATCATGGAACGCCACAGACAGTAGGATGTTTAGGTCCAGAATTCAGAAAAAATGACCTAAGTAGTCCCTCACTTGATAGAAATATTTTTTTTTTTGTTTTGATTGTGATATTGAACTGCTTAAATAGTACAAAAATGCACTCCATATGATAATAAGCTACGCATATAGAAATCCAAAGGCATAAAAATGCCTTTGAATGATAAATTACTAAAGGATTTACTATGTTTCACTCCATAGGACTTAGCATAACAGAAATATTACATAGTGTCTGATGTTTAGCGCCTTGTAGCAGGCATGAGCTTTTCCATTAACCTCAACATGTCTTTTTGCACAAGTCAGTTTAGAATAAAAACAAAGCTCGAATGAATCAAGTTAAACCAGTTTCAAGAGAACATGAATGCTCTGAATTCATACAACTCAACAACACAATATGTAAAATCACAAGAAGGACAATATTTTTGTTTCCATCACCAGTATCATGAGCAACTACAAATAATTTCAACTGCCATATAGAACAAATACATGTCATTCAACTGCCATACCCGATTATTTAAATAGGATTTCTAGATACTTAACTTCTAACAATTATTGAGGTATATAATGATGCATATTGGAATTCACAATACAAAGATTCTAGTTCAATAATGGGCAGATTTATCTTTGGAAGAGGAGTAATTGCATGTCTAAGAAACTAACTTGCATAACTCACTCAACTACAAAATCAAGGTTTATTTCCTTGGCATCTACTTTTGGAGAAGTTGACTGCCTTAAAAATAGGCATGTAGATACTTCACTAACATATGAAACATATTTCTACAATTTCCATAATTTATAATGATCAAACAACTTTATAAGATTGAATATATAGAATATAAAAAAGTCTACATATACAAGGCTAAGAAAATTTCATTAGACAAAAGATTGATAATAATGTGATGTCATTAAAATAAGTGAGGTCCAAACTTGACAAACCATTTGATGAAAGGCCTTTCTGGATATGTTGCCAAAACATCAAGTGAAATTATATTAAATCCACTCTAGTCTTCTCCAATGAAATCCAAACTGATGCAAGTGGTGGTGATCCTGTATTTCTATGTATTTCTATGCTCATAGGATAAGAACATTAAAATTAAAGATGAATTAAGTGTGCTCTAGTGTGTGCTTGTGATATATCATCATGAAATGGTTGAAACAAAAACATTCAATGATTTTTTTTGGCCCTTAAGGCTTGGATGACTATAATAGACATATTGTCAAATTCATTTATGTGAGTCCAGAATTATGAGATACTTATGTAGAGCACTCATGAATCTAGGCTTGCACATCACTGTAAATGTGCCACCTCAAAGTGTAAATAGCCTATAGCAAAAGTTTTGGTTAATAAGGTGAGAAGCTTGATTCAAAGTATGTCCACCAATCATCTTAATTAACTAATTAAGTTTCTATTACTTGTGGCAAATGTTTACTTAATTTGCAATTTTTAAGTATCAAAAGCATCAATTTATATTTAAACTTTCATTTATTTCTCTCAAGAAAAAAAAATAATATTGAACTCTCCATGATTCCATCCTGTTATTGGTTGACCAGTGTTAAACTCTTGGTAGTTTTTGGCACTTTATTCTCACAAATTGTTAACCCTCCCATTTTTCTCTCCTCTTGTCCCTGGGAAGATATATCTCATTCAGTTTGACTACATATTGATGCCTCTACATAATTTGGTTTATTATATATTGGTGCCCTTCAAATCTGAGTTTTTTTTTTTTTTGAAGTTTTAAAAATTGGATCACTATATGCTAATGGCTTTTATCCAAGAAATTTCTAGCTCTGCCCCCTGCCTATGAAGGGCTTATCATATGGAAGCCCCATCTTGAGTACTTTTCTTATTAAGCATTGCACGATTTGATCATTACCACATTGTTTAATATATGTTGGTTATCTAATAGGTTTAGCTTTTACACAATGCTCGTCTTTAATGATAGATACATAGGAGATTTAAATCCTTGGTTGTGTGAGGTGTTTTCTTGTCTTTAATGGCTACATATATTATTATAGTAGCTACCAAATCCTTGTATAGTCAACTTAATGGAAATCATCTGGATGATCAATTCAAATATACTCGACTTAACGGAAATCGTCTGGACCATTAATTCAAAGGAGATCTGATGGTGTAAGCTCCGCCTATGGCTGAACACAAGCTTAATCGCGCTACTCAACTCGACTCAGATGTTGTTTGTCTCGAGCTTGACTCGATAGACTGAGCCTCGGGAGCTCGACTCGTTTAAGCTCATTTACCAACTTCTGCTTTGACTTGATCTACTTAATTTTAAGTTTGAAAATTACAAAGAATAAAAATAAAAGATAACCCGGATTAAATGAGCTTACTGGGGTTTAACAAAGTCGACTTCATGTAACTCAAACTCAAGTAGCTTTACAAGCTAGAGTTACAAATGAGTCTGTCAAGTCGAGTTTAACTGAGCCAATTTATTAATTGGACTCAAGTTCCCTCGATTCGACGGACGACCCGAACTCCGTCTCAGCCACAGCTCTTGCCGTAGCAAGATTCATAGTACTTCTGTGGGCACCTTGCAAGGAACTTTTATATAAATGGGTTCCGTCCCTGATTATCCAAATTACTGACCGACTTGGATTCCTTTCAGCCGGTGGATTCGGTAAAGGCTTTGTATTCCGACACCAATCGGATTCAAATTTGGCGTTCCGTTTCCCAATTGAATCCGAACTAAAATCGGATGTCAGCTCTTAATCTTTCAGTCAGGTCTAAATTCAGTTTTGAAAAGATGGGTCAGCGGATTTCAAGTCTGAATTCCAACGACTCGATTGGTCAACGGCTAGACTTGACCTAAATCCAAGCCGTTCACATCCCTAACAAAAAATTAATGCTTTCAAAGCTTTCGTTCAAGACCATTCCTATTGCATTTCAAATGTCAAAAAGGGCATTTTGGGGATTTTTTTTTGGTGTTTTGAGTTTGACCCAATGAACCTAGCCTAGTTGATTGAATTGGCAGTGCGACACTAATTAAAGATGTATCGTCTTTCTCACCAAGCTTCGACGCAGCTCTGAATTTTGAACCCAATTGAAAAAGAAAAATGCGCTACAGCTAAATCAATCCATAAAAAAATAAAGTGTTTCTCACTCTGCCTTTTGTTTCATTATTCTCTTTACTTTTCTTTCTTAGTTTCTTTTCCTTTTTGCTTTTGAATTTTCACACAAAGACTCGTGAACCCTAGAACCAGTCGGAACTAGGAAGCCAAATTTGTTCTTGGGGGCCATTGTCATCGAAGAATCCACCACTAATATTTAAAGTAATTTTATTTTTTAAATTTTTAACTTTTAATTTTTTTATACATTTTATTTTTTAAATGAATTTTAACGTTTTTTCAATTTTCAATTTTTAATTACTTTCATACATTTTAGTTGTGCATAAACTGATTTTAACAAGACTGATTGCAGACATGGTATCGTGTGTCAATTACAAAATGCAAAATTCTTCCAAGTTGCTTTCTCTTGCTGAGAAAAAATTATTATTTTTCTAGGCTTTATAGGTGATATATATATATATATATATATATATATATATATATATATATATATATATATATATATATATATATATATATATATACGGACACAATCAAGCAGCGATGATTGGATGGGGCTGAAAGGATTTTAGCTGGGGCCATTCTTTCTAAAGTGGAGACAAATTGGGTTAGAAATGTAAAGCAAATGAAAACACGAGAAACAAAAACAAGGAAGACAATCAAGTTGGTTGGTCAGCCTTACTTTTATTTTATATTTAATAAAGGTCGGGAGTCCTTACATTGAACGGTCAAATACGTGAATCAGCGACATATGCAGCTGTGTCCGTGACCTTTATCTCTTTTGTTATTAATGAAAGGAGATTGTATTTTCTACTACATAGTTTTGGAGATTAACCACCGTAATTACAGCTCCTATAATCAAGGATGACACTTTTAACAGATCGATTTCTGCAAATTCGATCTTCAACTCCTTCTATCTTTACTAAAACATATTCATATGGTATACAGATTCTGCCTGCTCTCTTCGATATATATATATATATATATATATATATATATATATATATATATATATATATATATATATATATATATATATATATATATATATATATATATATATAATTGCTATTATATATATATATATTGCTATGTGCTGTACAGCGTTGGAAAACACAGTTGTCCAACAAAAATTTAATGGGTGATGCGACTGCGGTTTTCGAAATTCAGTGTAGGCCATAATAATTTTTAATAATTAAGAAAAAACTGGCATATCATTAAGATCTTGATGGTGATGTGATTGCATTTTTCCTAAAACTCAGTGCAAGCCACATTCCCCTCTTAAAACCTCTTTTGGAGAGGGAAGGATACTTTCTCTCTCTCTTTGAAGTTACAAAGAGACCGATTCGAACCAGAACGGACCTCAACTCAATCAATGGTAAACCGATTCAAGAATATCTCGTATCGATTTCCAAGTTTCTTCCATATTTTAAGATTTTTCTTCTTTTTGAATTGTTTTAAAGCATTTTCATTTTTTTTAAAATAAAAAGTTTTTATTATTTTTTAATTGATTGGGACCCATACCATTGACGTTACCATAAAACTAACAACTCCATCTGCTGTATTATCAGGAAGAAGAGAAATGGAGTCGAAGTGAAGGGGAGAAGGATGGAGGGAAGAGAGAGAGAGAGAGAGGATGTGGAGTCGGTGGATTCCCGTCTTCCTAACCCCATTTCCCCTTGACAGCCGTCGAATAAATTAAGAGAGAGAGAGAGAGATTTACAGGCTCCCCAAGTCAACATTTCTGGTTTTCAAAGGTGGGGAGAGCGCCATCGCCGTTATCATCATCATCATCCTCGTCTTTCTCCGCGCCAGCACAACCCAACATGCCCCACTTTTACCAAATCGCCTCTTCCTGTCCTCGTTAATCATTGTTCTGATTTCTTCTGCTTCCTGTCAAACGCTGCGGCGTGTTGAACACTCAGCCCCCAGTGGCCCCACCCGCCATTAATGCCCTTTTTCTGGATTCTCGTTCAACAGCTTCAGAAGTACACAAAACTTCCACGCTCTGTATTTTTCTGCAGCAGGGAAGATGACAATGGGAAGCGAACAGAGATCGATGCAGAATTTTCATCGCCGTTGATTGAAACTCTTTTTCTTCTTCCCTTTTTTTTTTTTTTGACAATAAAGTGGGAACGCGCAATGAATTTAGGCCAGATAAAAGACAGGCGCGAACCGATTTTTGTCTTCTGGCCCTTTCTTCTTGTTTGGTTGGTAGCTTGTTTCCAGTACTGATGGCGGGTTGATTAGTCAATCTGGATGGAAATGGTGGCGTACAGGAGCGGCGCCACCGTCCTCGGCAGCAGCAGGGGGCATTCTATGTACTTTTAATCACTACCTTTTTACATCACGGCTGCGTCACCGATGCCTGAGGGGTATTTTCGTCATTTTGTAAGGCAAAAGAAAGATATTTCTGAATTTTAGTTTGGCATTTAATCATCAAAGATATTTTAACAATTTTTAATCAGTAGCATATATATATATATATATATATATATATATATATATATAAAAAGTAACACGAGCATAAACAAATCAAGTTCCAACTCAAAATGGGTTTATCCAGTGGAACTGAGTTTGAGATGATTTCGACATGGCCGAGCTCGAACTCGCTTGATTATGGGATGGAAAAATGCAACAAAAACGTTCTTCCAATTAAACCGTAGGAACATGGCCGGAAATGTACGAGCGTGCTCGAGCTCGACCAGCTCGAACTCAACTCAAGTCACATATAGCTTGGTTCGAGCTCGACTCGGACTTTACGAGGTGAGCTCGAGTTCAACTCGTCTAACAGAGTCCAAACTCTAGCTCAAGCACGACTCGTTTTAATATATATTTTATGCTTAAAATTTCTACATTTTTGTTTAGACCTCCTGAAAATTATAAAACTAAGTATTGGTGTTAAACGTGTGTCTAATCGAGTCAAGTTCATCCAACTCAAACTCAACTCGTCTACAAACTCAAATTATCAATTAAACTCAAACTCTACTCATTTAACTACTAATCAAATTCGAGTTGAGTTTAACCGAAAGAGTTTGAGTTATGCAAACTCAACTCGTTTAACATCCCTAAACACGGCTTCCCGTGTTAGTGACAAAACAACAAAGTGTTGTGGGAAGACGGCGTGTATAGATGTGGCCCATTCGCCTATGCGCTTGAGTTTCATAAGAAAATGATACGGCTTGAATCACATGTGAGACTTATTTTGTCTTTTTCTAAAAAAGGTGGGCAGTAGTTGTCTTTTTTCTAAAAAGTTGTTTCTTTTTCACTTATCCAATTCTGTTATAATAAGTTCTAATTTTCAACTTTTCTTTATTTCAAATATGAGCCAATGCATATCAACGATATATGTCATTTTTAAAGGCCTCAATATATGACACAATTCCAAACTGGTAACGTTAGAAAATGGTTTTATCTTTTACTTTAATGAATCCTATGTAATAGGCAAAAAAAATCAACTATGTTTTCATAGATGTGCATAAAGTTTTGATTTGTGAGATCTAAGACTTCATTTTTTACAATAATTATCAAATGAGGGCCACCTTTACTATTGAGGAACGCGTTCCTCAAGCCTAAATAAAATTGCAGCTAAAATATGAGGGGGTGTGTTTGATAGCTTCTGATTTGACATTTTATGAATTTGAGAACTATAGATTTAAGATCAAACCCTCTCCCTTTCTGGTCTCTTCTCAATGTAAAGAAATAAAATAAGGATCTTAAACATGGATCTTTAATTTTGATGAACCATGAGTCTTTTGCAACGTCCGCAAAAACATGTCACGTTAGATCCCCAATAGAATCCGTGAATTTCGAATCTGGAGTCATTAATCGCCTCATAAAAGAAAAACATTTGAACTTACTTAGGCCAATAGTGTTGTTTTTTTCTCCTAACATTAGAAAACCACACTTTTCCATACTTCTAGCTACATGACACCTTGTTGCTAGTTCCTCGGCCCCAAGGCTTGTAAGGGCAGAGCCAAAAAAAATTTCTTTTCTTTTTTTTTTCGGTGGGGGAGGGCGGGGTGGGGGAGGTGGGTTGCCAATGGCGACCCCTACCGGCCACGGGCTCCGCCCCTACCTGCTTAGCCTTGTGCAAAAAGTAATACTCATATATCATATTAAAACTCTTAACAGGTTTCTTGATGGCCAAAGCCCAACCCACTCCACCAACCCCTTCGGGGCTACTAAAACAAATGGTAAATGAAATATATTTTAATGTGTTCCATTTCATAATTCAACTTGTGACTCCCTTAAAATTTGTTGGTAAAGTGAACGAAAAGGAAAACTAGAAGCTGATTTGTGTATTGGGGCATTCTACCTGCGACGATGAAATGCCTTAACAAATGATTCACTAGAGTAGTCTTCTACCTTATTAAGCTTTTTAGTAGCCATAACAGCTCTGCATTAAGCCTGAGCACCAGGCTCAGGCCTGAAAAAAAGGAACCCAAGCTAGCCTGATAAGCTCAGGTGGGTCAATAATGAGTTTTTTATTTTTTTATTAATTTATATATATATATATATATTTATATATAATATTTTATTATGATTAATTATATTTATATAATTTTTTATTTAAAAATATATTTTTAAATTTAATCGGGCCTGGGCTGGGACGAGGCCGGCGGATGCCTAGGCTTACTCTGCATCTGATTTGTAGACCACTTCAAACAAATGCACAACAAACTCTTAAGACTTACCTCAATCCTAATTGCATTGGGTTAGTAGGCTCATCTATATATGTAGGAGCATAGCCAAGGGGCGCCCGCATGGGCCCTGGCCCCACCTCAAAATATTTTTTCTTAATTTACATGTAAATTTTAGAAAATTTCACTTGTTCTATATATAAAAGTTTTGAAAAATGATATTTTTGCCTCAGTCAAAATTTAAAAAACTTTAATTTGGCTCCCCTTATAAAAAAAATTTCTGGCTCCCTGTATATATGTTATTTTGACTAAAATAAATCTGATGCGACGCAATGTACTAGCCAAATCTTTGAGGGCCATAAATGAATTGTGAATGGTAGAATATAGTTTCTTAATTCTACCAATCTCACTCTCCCTTGATTCAATTAGGAGAAGGTAGAATTGAATATCAGTGCTTTCGGTCAACATATTGTCAAGATTAGAAGAATCTTTCAATTCAACTTTGATTCATTTACATCTTAGTCTATACAATAATCAGGGCTTAAGCTAATCACTTTTTCAGAATAATCTCCACTAATATATCATTATATATGAAAACTTATAATTGTATAGAAATTCATAAAAGGGCACTGACAAAAAGACCCCAAAAAAAATTCTAATATCTATGGATAGGTTAGATTCCTCCTGATCTAAATTGGATTCATTTATGAAATGTTTTGCTATCCAAATGACTAGATGAAGATCATGATCATTGTTTACAAATAATATATCATACTGTTGTGTGCTCTTTTCTCTTACCAACATCAAAATTCAATCTCATTGAACAATCAAACCTATTATTTCTCATCAGTCCCACTCATGGATTCACCTTGTGTTGAACTTTTCCACATCTGCTGGTTACAACTTCAATGTTTTGTCAAATTGTATTATAGAACAATACTATGTTGTTGTATTTGAGAACTTGTTGATTGTGTAGACTTTTTTTTTCCCCAAAAAATTATTGTATTCAGTGCAAAATCCATAAGAAATTTGACAGTCTATAGAGTCCCAACCCAAAAATTATGTAGACACTACAAATTCCCATAGAAGTTGCACAGTTATTAGGGTCCCAACCTTAAAAAAAAAGCACATCAACAATGCAAACTGCAAAAAAAAAAAAAAAAAAACATATTTATTTCAAAATTAGGTTAAGGGCCTTTTGATGTTTTAGTGAATAGGTGAAAGGTGTTTTTGCACATTTCTGGTAAACTATAAGTAACGTTTTCCTCGAAAACCATCATAGAGGTGGTCATTTGAGAATTAGCATGAAAAGTGGAAAGCCTCTCTGTTCAAATCCAACTAAAACTTTAGAATCAATTCGTTAATAGTGGAAAAATTGAAACACCAATTTGTAATTTTTTCTAAATATCAATCATCTAAGCCATTCTGTGTGATGAAATATAACCTATGCATATTTTACGAACATTATGTGTGATTTTGAGTGAAAATAATATTCAAGAATACATGCTTATCTGTATTTTTATTTGAAAATCTACAATTTGAATTAAAAAAAAAAAATTGAAGGCCATGAAATGAAAAACAAATAGTGCAATTTGGCTCCAACATATGAATTCTAGTATCAACATATAGAGCAAGCACCACTTGATAAATATGAAGTTTTTGTCGAGGTCAAAAATATCCACGCCCCACATTATTTGTTTCTGATTCATATGTCCTCGTTTCCTCTGCTTCTTCCTCATGTATCCACTTCTTCTCCTTGAACAAAGTTCACCATTTTCCCTCTGGTTTCATCTTAGTAGGGATGTCAATATATTCGATTTAAATCGGATATCCGATTGATTCGATCTGAAAAAATCGGATATGAAAAAAAAATTAATATCCAATTAAGAAATCAGATCGAATTCAAATTTAATAAATAGCATCCAATCAGATTTAGATTCGCATGTACATAAATATCTTATCGGATTCAGATACGGATTCGGATCAGATTCATTTTTAGACAAATATCTTGTATCTAATGCTATTAAATTTTAAAAATTGGCAAAATCCAATTCAAAATTCGGATTCAGATTCAGATTGTAAAATTGGATTTTGGATTTGGATTTGAATATGACTTTTCTTTATTCGAATCTGAATCTGAATCCAAATCCGAATATATGAATATCCGAACAAGTGGATATAATTAAAGATATATCAAATCCGAATCCGATCCGCTGACATCCTTACATCTTAGTCAGTTTGTCCTTCTTGGATCTGCATTGCTCCTCAGAACTTTTTACCGATGCATGGGAAAACAGCCGTCGATGAAAGACCATTTTTATTGGCGTTTGAGGCCAAACGTCTGTGAAAATTAACTTTCACCAACACAGCCTCCAGGCCTCTCCCTGCAGTGAGGCAAGGCAGCAAGGTGGTCTATAAACTGTTCCTCAAGTTTTCTTTATTTTCAACTAATATTTTTAAATATTTGATTTGTTGTGTATATGGGTGCTCCTTCAGACATAAAAATCTATAAAGGTGCCCCCTCCAAAAAAGTTTTCTCCCTCAGCCACTGCTGCCGCCTTGATTGAGAACTTTCTATTACAAAACCAGCTTCTGCATGGCACCATAGAAGTTCTCTCTCTCTCTCTCTTTTTATTTATTTATATATATATATATATATATATATATATATATATATATATATATATATATAGAGAGAGAGAGAGAGAGAGAGAGAGATACACAAGAACAAAGTAACTAACAAAGAACCTACCAAAGAGAAGTTGAATTATTTTTTTGAGTGAGAACTCAAAAGAGGTAAGGAGTAAGGACCTTGGGCTGTGACCAACCCATTATTTATATATGAAAATGGACACAGAAAAGGGGTAGCAGTGCAATACGCAAGCCCAAAAAACATAACAAGAAAGTAGAAACGGAACAAAAAAAAAAAACAAATGAGGAGGGGAAAATAAAAAAATATTTATTTAATCAAGAGCTATGACCTTTCCACAGAAAAAGTATTTTTTTCTCTTACCTGAATCTAATTGACAAAAATAAAAAACAACAAATAAAAATGAAAAAAAACTCAAAACACAAAAGCTTCCTCTCTCTCACTGGCACACACATGGCAGGAGGCATTTGAGCTAGCTTTCTCCTCTCTCTCTCTCTCTCTCTCTCTCTCTCTCTCTCTCAGTTTTCTCTCTCTCCCTCTCCCTCTCTCTCTCTCTCTCTCTCTCTCTCTCTCCCAATCTCCTTAGAGGAAAGCAAGTTTCTATTTTTACCAACTTAAGTTTGGATTAACATGATAAGAAGACAAAAAGTTAGCGCCCTTAAACCAAATTGTAAGTCCATTAGTTTGTTAATACCTGGCAGTTTACATCCAAATAGCCTAGTTTTCTACCGATATTTAAAATATACATCAAACAAGTTTTGTCAGTTGGAAGTTTCTTCAAGAAATCATTGTAACAGGAAAGACATCATTTTTCGTGTTCATTTTCAGAGGGCAAAATAAATTTATTTTTCTGACTTGATAATTTAAATTTTCAAGAACAATCTTACGAATCTTGTATTGATTATTCATAAAAAAAAATCGGTATATATGTGTAACTGACTCCATGAAAAGTGCCATCCAAACACTATCTGAGTTAACTGTTGCTTTTTTAAATCATGTTTTATATATTAATCTGAAAAATAGGGTTTTCTGAACAAGCTATAAAAACCACTTTGTTAAACGAGGCATTTGTATAAATTGAGTTTTTGACATGGATTTGCAAAACATCATCCAAAACGCTAGACTAAGTTTTGTATTATTATTATTATTATTGCCAATCTTTTTTGGTGTTTTTGGGAATTGCCTCTGTCAGCACCACTCGGACTTGTCCAAGGATAAAATGGTTTAGGCACTTCCACTGCCAAATTGCTACCCATCAAAATAATCGCTCTGATTCTGGGAGGGGGAGAAAGAGGGAGGGAGGCAATGGCGTCCGTTGCAGGCATGTCCATTTTGAACTCAGCACCACCAACAAGGTCAGCAGATTCCAGCTCTCTCTCTCTCTCTCTCTCTCTCTCACACACACACACACACACACACAGACGCACGCAGACGCACGCGCACTCTCTCTCTCTGTCTCTTTTGTTTAGCATTTGTAAAAGAGGACGACTAGCAGCCGGAACTGCATAAATCCTCATATGTGGCTACACATGCTTGACTTTAGCGGGTTTGGCCTTTGAGCATCAAAACAGCGTTGGGCAGAAACTGCTCAATCGGATGCTTGCCTACGACTGACTGTCGATGCTTGAGCTTCATCATGATTACTGCAAAATAGTAAACATTTGCTAAAATATTAAAAGATATCTTGAGTTCAACGTGGTACCTTTTGGATATGATACTTCCCCAAAAGAGTAGCTGTGGTTATCCGTTGAACTCGTCCATTGTTTTTCTATGTAGTAGTTTCTTGTCATGTTGGGCAGTCTCGTTATACATGTACTTACATATGTTCTACTATAACAACTGTTCTTGGGAAATTTGCAACAGATAACTCTTTCTTGACCTAGGAAGGAGATCCAAGTATGGCGTTGTAGAAAACTGGAACATAATGGGCCTCGCGGGTTGGGGATAGTGGGGTGTAAAATGGGTTGAGCGTCGGTTTACAGTTTGGCATTTTTCTTGACTGCTGCCTGCACTAGCTCTGGTTTCTGCACATGTACCGGCTTTCTATCATATCAATAACGGTGCTCCGATACAGAGTGCTATTTACAGCACTGTTGGAGCTACCTGATTCTAGTACCAGAGAACAGAAATGTACCTGTTAATTATTTCTTCTAAGTAAGGAAGGCCTCTTTGTTTAGCAAGAATATTTACTTGAATTTAACTTCAACTTCTAATATTTTAATTATATCTACTTGGGCACTCCGTGTAGTGGCTTGTGTGATGATCATCTTAATGGAATCGTGTAAAAGCATCTGGGGCGGTAGTTAAAATATTGACAATCTCTTTCCTTCCTCATGGTGCCTTTTCTAAATTTACATGATCACATTAGTAGAAATGGCTTAGTGAATTTGTTTTTGGCAGTTGGCACCCTCAGAATAGAACAGCTTAAAACGGTAGCTTCCTTCACTGGTCTTGGAAATTGGAATTAAGGCCTTGAAGTTCAAAGCGAATCTGATAGGCAGGGTACCTAGTCTAATCTCTATCTCTTCACATAATCTGACAGAGCATGTTAGCCTAACCCCAGCTTTCCAACTGAAAAAAGAAATAATAGCATCTACCCAATTTGATGGCCTTTCTTTCTCGACATATAATTTTCCGTCTCAGCAAACAGAATCTATATACAGATTCTTTAGCCTCCATTTATTATGAAATAATGTCTAAGTTTTGGCATTGTTACATGTCAGTTCTGTAAACCTGGCTACAAAGAAAATTGGAGTTGAGACCTTCATATTGAATGAATGAACTACGTCGAAACTTTTAATACCAAGGAGGCAAGGATGCTTCTTTTGTACAAATTGCATACCAAAATAAAAAGCTTTGGTGGCTCATAATGCATTTGAAACTGTAGAATATAAAGCAATATAGTCTTGTGATTTTTATTTTAGTGATATAAAAGTATATATTAGATGAATGACAAAAGACTTAGCTCAGAGTTTGACTAAAGCATGTTGTTTGTGATTGCAGAACAAGAGCCATTTTACCTTTGTTGGTTGCTGATGTTGTAACTCTTATGCATCCATGCTTTAATTCACTACACGGATGCACTAACAAAGTAAATATCCCATTCACACATATGGAGGCGATCAGTATGAGCTTGCCGTCAAGAGCATTCAAGGATTTTTCAAGGTTAAAGAATAAGGTTGCTGCAACAAAGGGAGTCTTTGCTGTATGTGAACCCCTTCCTCCAGATAGGCCACTATGGTTCCCCAGATCATTTAAATATAGTCGATGTGCATTCCAATACCCAGATAAGAGTTTTCTGTCGAAATCTAGCTTGAAAAATGGAAGGTGGTATTTGGAGAAAGGTAGGGGAAGTGAATATGGAGGTTCAGAGATGAAGAAGAGGAAGGAGACCAGTGGGAAGAAGTACAAGAAGTATGAGAAGAGTCCCATCGGTGGACGTAATGGTCCTTCTTGGGAACTTGCCGCCAATAACTACTTTTCAAAAGGTAGAGATGATGCTATGAATGAGAATGTGGAGGTTCTAGTTGGAGACAGTGAGATTGAGAAGAAGGCCACCATGAAAACAAGCTACAATAAGTTGGAAGACAATGCCAGAGCCTATCTTTCAGTGGATAATAGAGGTGGAGTGGATGATAGCATGAGAAAGAAAGTTGGATCAGGAGGTGATAGAGGAGGTCTCAAAGGCAGGTGGAAGAGAAACCAATCTTTTGGTGGTGAGGAGGATGGGGCGAATGACCACCATTTTCTGCAAGGTTGGAGTAAGACAGCAATGAAGGGAAAAGATTGGATGCCCCAGGAAGCAGAAGATGATGAAGATTCTGATGAGGAAAATGAAGCGGAAGAGGGGAAAAAGAAGCTTACCAGCAATTCAAGATGGAGTGGAATTAGGGACAGATACAGTAGAGTCCTGGATGCAAGAGATGAATTTGATAAGCCAGATGTTGTTCAATGGAACAGGCAAGAGAACTGGGGTCAGAAGGTGTGGAAGGAAGCTCATGAATCCACTCTGCCAAAGATAGTCGGTGAGGTGGTTTATGGTGTTGGCCCTGTTCTAGCTGCATTAACCACTGGGAGGAGAGAATTTTATGTTCTGTATGTTCAAGAAGGTTTGGAGTTGGGTGGCAGCAACAGGAAGAAGGACAAGAAAAGTGTAAAAATGGTGATGAGGATTGCGGAGAGGATAGGACTGAGCATGAAAGAAGCATCAAAGCATGATCTCAACATGCTTGCAGATAATAAGCCTCACCAGGGATTCATTCTTGATGCATCTCCATTGGATATGGTGAGCATTAGGCAGTTGGATGCTAGTTCATGCAAGGAAGAACAAGGACCCCTTTGGGTTGCTCTGGATGAGGTCACCGATCCCCATAACTTTGGCGCTGTAATTCGGTCTGCTTATTTCTTTGGTGCAGCAGGAGTGGTAGTCTGTGCCAAGAACTCTGCTCCTTTGAGTGGGGTTGTTAGTAAGGCCAGTGCTGGTGCGCTTGAATGCATGGAGCTGAGGTCTTGCAGGAATATGATGCAGTTTCTGTCAATGTCTGCTGAAAATGGGTGGCGGGTTCTTGGAGGTTCAGTCTCTTCAAGGGCTTTGCCACTAAACGAGGTCCCTTCTGCTGGTGGGCCTACCATTCTAGTGTTGGGTAGTGAAGGAAAAGGGTTGAGACCTCTGGTCGAGCAGTCATGTACGCAGTTGGTAAGGATCTCTGCAAATTTTTCTGTTGGTAATGGTGAGGATGAATACCAAGATGAAAGCGAGAGATCCTCAGGTGTAGAGTTTCAGTCCTTTCTTGCTGTTGAGAGCTTGAATGTCAGTGTTGCTGCAGGCATTCTTCTCCATCATTTATCTGGAAATGCTAAACCCAGGTCGATCCTAGAGAGTGTCCAGGCCATTGAGTGAATTCTCAAAGTTGAAATTTATCATAGATGCTGTTGTTTGCGTCCTTTTTCTTCTTCTCTCTCTTTCTGCTCCTTGTTCCGGAATATATATTTGTTTTGGAATGTACACAATTCCATGGGAAGAGAAAAAAGATCATGACCTATATGGTCTGCCAAACTGAAACTGACATCGGGTGGGTTCAAAAATTTCTCTTTGATCCATCCTCCTCTACATTCTGCTGCATAAGAGAAATGGTGTGATAGTTGGAGAATGATGGTGTCTCCCAGGTTTTTATGTTCATCTGCTGGTAATTTTTGGGTGATGTATTTCAAGAAAGGGGGATTGCCAGTTCCACAGAATGACTTTCGGATTCCTTGATTTAAAAGGGACAGATGTTTCCACCTTTGGCGAATGTTCTATCACAATTTCAAGTCCAAATCCCCTCGATCTCGATAACTGGAAAATAGAGATATGCGTGAAGTTGTTGTGGGAAGGCATTTTCAAGCTATATGTTGTATTATGAGTGTAGAGCAAACTAGTAAGCTTTCAGACGGGAGGATGGCTTCCTATTTTCAATATATAGAGGCAAAAGTTGGGGCATAGAAACAGTTGCAACTGATTAATTTGATTTCAACCTTGACTATTGCTAGAACAATTTTTTTTTCTCAGAAATATATGATGGGTCTCCAAGAATGTAAGTCCAAGAACAATGTGGTAGAAGTGTGTAAAGAAGTAAGAAACATCATATGCTGAAATGGAATATGTGCGTTATAATAAGAATCCCTATTCATTTGAATCTTTGGTTGAAAGTTGTCGATGGACAGAAAGTCTGACATCTACAATTATTCTCATGTTGGCTTTGAAAACTCTCTCTCTCTCTCTTTTCCTGAGAAACATCTGGTCTTTGGAAAGGGTTCCATGGTAGGATGAATTCTTATGTGCACATGACGTGGCTGGCATGGATGTCTGCCATGAGAATCGCAATGAGCCAGTTAATTTGATTGTCAAGTTCACATTAAAAGCACGGAAACTATGGAGACCAAGTGGGGTTGTTATTAAAGGTGTTTTGCCAATCAATCATCTTCTATAGTTCCTTAAAATCCTGACAATTTGGCAGCACACCTATTCTACTTCAAGACATGTTCTTGTCAGAAATATATTGTCGGTTAATTAAAGTGACATTATCGGTGACAATATCTTGCTTCCAATTAAACTCTGATATTTTCAAATCTTGATTTTTATAAGTGCAGAATAGAGAAGTAGATGGCAGCCAAAAATTTCAATTTACTGATTGTTATTTATTTAAACTACGTTGGAAATTTTTTTAAAAAAAAAATCAATATTGTGAAATAATAGATCCAAGAGGAACCTTAAATTTTTCCCATTTCTTCAATGAGTTTGCAAAACTATAACTTAAAATCCTTGATCTCTCATCTAACAGCCCAAAACTTTAAAAGCATGCCAACGATTATGGCTCCTATTCTTCTCGTAGAAACTAAGTTAAGAATAAAGATTATTGTTCTATGCTGATATGACTTTGATAGTTATATGCATTAATTGGGAGGATCAATTGCTATCAACTGTGCGAAGGTAAGGGAGCTGGTTGCTTCGAGTTTGATTTCCCAGGCTTTGTGCAAGTGAGTCCCAAGCATATCCTTGGAGGCCTGATAGAAACTAACCATGAAAAGGATTGCCCAAAAAACTACCATTTTTCTTGTGGGGTTAAACATGAATGGTTGACTTTGGATTTTGCAAAAAGAATGATAATTAGTAAGGAATTCTGGATATGAATGATTTTAGTGAACTTTTGGTTCATATTTAATCTTGCGGACATTGTACAGTTGGCTAATTCCATATTATGTGGGTTTAAGGCAAGAAAGGGTTCCTACTTGAGTCATGCATATCCTCCTCCTTGTTCTACCCCTTGATTTGTAAGTAACTAGCAAGTTGTATCATGATATCGTCGTGCGAGATGGTGTAAGTTTTGATTAAGCCGCTTCGTGGACATGTTTCGATCCCAGTCAAAACCTTAATTTGTCGTCTCCCCACTCCATCTCTCTGCCTATTCCTTAGCTTAAGCTTGTGTTAAAGCTAGGTTATACAGACTGGTTGAGGCGTTATGATTGTCCCTGGTGGCTTCTGAAAGTGATGACAACACCACAATTATATCATGGTACCAGTCACAACAACTACCACCTCCACCCTTGATCTTGGAGATTCTAGACAGCTTTTAGTTGAGTTTTCTTTTCTGATTGATTACCTTTGATCTTTACCAGCTAGAGATATTTAGCATGTCTGTTGTTCATTGTGTAATGGTTTCATTGCATATAAGTTTGTCTTATGTTTTCTATAAATTTTAATGTTCCAGATGGTTCAGTGCATATGATCCTTACACAGGTTTAGATGTGGAGCCATGAGTTCTCGACCTAGGTCAGTAACCAGGCGAGGGAGACTGCTCAAGCAGCTGGTTTTAGCTATATCAATCAGACTTCAAACCTTCTTTCCTGCACAATTTCCTTTAATGTAAAAAAAAAAATATACATCAGGAAGTATCTAGTTAAGACAAGCTATACCGTGATCATTCTTTGCTATGCGTGTGACTTTTTCTTGCTTCTAAAATAAGCAAAAACATGAACATCCAGCACCACATGGAGAACCATTCTCCTAATCCTCAACTGTTCCTGTTAAAAAATTTTCATTCTCCTACTAAGGGAGCTTGATTTACACCGAACTGGCTCAGCTCCATTGAGAATTTAGTCTTTATTTCTTGGAAACATATACAATCGTGTACATATACAGCTTTTTTAATCTTTTTAAGCCCATATGTTCAGGTTAAAGTAAAAGATGTGGAGGAGGCATTTAGACTGCTAAATACAACAGTCAGCGACGGATCCTGCTTAGTACAAAAAATTTTTGTGCAATTGGGTTTGCAAGACATTTGAAATTAATAGGGTGGCATATCAGGAACAGTCGTGATGTTGATAATTATTTGTTAAGACCAGTATAGCTAAGAACAGTATTTGAAGTCTGCTCCATTGTTGATATATTATTTATCAAGAACATTATAGTGAGCTAAGTCCGGCCGTTCCATCTCTACTTGGGAGACCGAGCTAGTGTCACACCTTGTACCTGTTTCAGATCCTCATTGTACAACAGTTTCGAATTTGTTATTTTACTTCAAAGTGAGAGAGTTAAATCTGTGTGTTTACCTTACAGATTATGGATTTTCTCAAGAGCCTGGACAACCGGAGGAAGAGGCCATCTGGGAATGAATTACTGATCATTGAGCTAGTCCAATGTTCTGCTGAACTTCAAGCAGATAATGTTTTTCTTGTTTGTAGACCATTGTGCCAATAATCATACAGTTTTGTTAAGATTTCCTTTTTCCCTTTCTAAACGCCATTATATCACTGACTAATAAAAGTATTTGTGTTGATTTGCTCAACTGTTTACATTTTTTTTTACATATGAACACAAAAAAATTTTTACAGCCGTTTCAGTGTACTGTTTATATGTGAGCCATTTTGTTATGTTTAGTTGAAAAAAAAGAAAAGAAAAGAGACGGTCGTTAGCGGCCGTCTTTCTTGCGTCAAAAATGGTAATGATAGGCTCTCACTACGTCCATCTTCATTTACGGGAAATTAGCGTCAATAAAAGGTTGCTGACATGAACACCACGTTGTAATGGCAGTCAATAGTGACAATGTAATTGCCATTGGAGGGATACTTTAAGACAGTCTAAATCGTCAGTGTACATACTCTCACCATGTCTATTTTCATCACTGTATATTAACTTCAGCAACATTAAAAGATCGTTCCTAAAACTTATTGCAACCGTCCAAGATTTCGTCACTGTAGGGGATGCATTGCCGACTGTGAGATAAAACGTCAGAAAACCCCATTGAGACCATAGCATCTTTGAGCCATCGACCCCTCTTATCGACACTTTTTTACGTCTGTGATTCATACACTGATGGTAGAAACGCTTTACAGCGTCAAAGAATTCTTGGCTTGAAAAGGCATGGTTCAACAAATGATATCAGACATGAACTTTCAAAAGTCGATTTGATTTCATTTGAAACAACCCAAATTTTAATTTCATGCTTCACGTCAGCCATGAATTTATGAAATTCAACATTTCAGCATACATACGCTCATTAGTTCTACATGCTAGATTATGTTTTTTCTTGGCATTAGGTCACTCATTTTCTAGTTTCCAGAGGTTTTAAAACGCTCAAACTGCCTAGATTTCACTGCTTTTACTGCATAATGAGGTTGAATTTACCAGACTACATAAAACATCAAAATTTAGAATTTCTGGAAGGATCGCTATCTAATGCTCTAGAGTGCTCAATCCATAAGAGCTGTTTGGCATTACAAACACTTGGGATTAATCTACCAGTGAATAAACCATAGAACACTAACAAAATATTCCATCTGCCAAACGACCCCATAGTAATACATTTTTGTCATCTTCAATGCTTCCATGCATAATGAGGAACATTGTTGGCATATCAGATCCATGACCCACTTGGACGCAACATATTGTTGTCTTAATTTAAAACCTTGAACGACACCTAAAGAATTGGTGGATAGTAAAAAGAGACAAGCTTTTCTATTGTGAAAAAAATATTGACTTTTTGCACCATTAATAAAAAAACAGTCATTTTCCATCAACTCTAGGATATTAAAACTTTAGATTGAGTTAATGTGATAAAAAGAAAAAAAAATTAAAGCCCCTTAGTCGAAATTGTAGCTCCGTTAGTTTGTATTGAGTATTGACTTTCTTAATGAATTCCCATAATAGTAATATCTGGACAGATTATATCCTAATAACTTTTTTATTGATATTTAACGTAAACATGCAATAATTTTTTTTGTTGTGTTGTAGAAAGTTCTTCACGAATAGTTGTATCAGTAAAGTAATTGTTGTGTTAATTTTAGAGGTAAGATAATAACTAGTAACTTGACCATTAGTTTCTCGGGAACAATCTTACAAATCTTGTTAATTATTCATAAAAGGATTTAGGTGTGTGGATTGAAAATATGAAAAATTAGTTTCTTTCACTATTGCCTATTTTTTAGATCGTTTGAAAATTGCCCGTTTTCCAGCAATTATCATACTTGTCCATGGACAAAAGGACATGGACCCACCTATCTGCGACCTCGAGCTTCTGGTCACATGTTTAACTTCTACCCAACGAGATAATCATTCTTCTTCCGAGGGAGGGAGAGGGGAGACAGAGAGAGGGAGCGAGAGGGAGAGACAGAGAGGGAGGCAATGGCATCAGTTGCAACCATGTCCATTCTGAACTCAGCACCACCAATAAGGTCAGCACATTCTCTCTCTCTCTCTCTCTCGCACACACGCACTCTTTTGTTTAGCGTTTGTAAAAGAGGACCATTACCACCAGCCGGAGCTGCATAAACTCTTACTTGTGGCTACACCTGCTTAACTGTTAGTGAGTTTGGCCTTTGAGCATCAAAATGGCATTGAGCAGAAACTGCTCGATCGTAGACTTGCCTATGACTTCCCTCCTACCAAACAAGCCCTTACTCTCTGTTCTTGAGGTTGATCGTGATTAGTGAAAAATAGTAGACATTGGTGCCATATTCAAGACATGTTGAGTTTGACGCGGAATCTTTTGGATGTGATACTTTTTCCAGAAGAGTAACTGCGGCTATTTTTACGGGTTTGAACTCTTCTGTTGTTTTTCCATCTGTTAGTTTTTGGCATGTTGGGCAGTATATTATACATGCATTCTTACGTACATTCTACTATAACAACTATTTTTGGGAAATTTTCAACGGAAAACCTTTTCTTGACCTGGAAAGGAGATAAAGGATAGCCTGATTGAAAACTGGAACACGATAGGTTTCGCGGGTTGGGGTTTGTGGGGTAAAATGGGTTTAGCGTCGTTTTACAGTTTGGCATTTTTTCTCGACCGCCGCCTGCATTAACTCTGATTTATGTACATATACCGACCTTGTATCATATCGACAAGGGGCGGTCGTAAAACGTGTCGGCCAATTCGCTTCGATAGAGAGTGATATTTACAGCACTGCAGGGGATACCTGATTCTAGTACCAGTGAACAGAAATGGTATAACAATTTCATGTAACTGTTAATTCTTTTTTGCAACTAAGGAAACCTTTTTTGTTTAGCAAGAATATTCACTTAAAATATTGACAATCTCTTTCCTTCCTCTTGGTGGCTTTTCTAAAGTCACATGATTAAATTAGTAAAATTTACATGATTAAATTAGTAGAATGGATTTTCTGGATTTAAAATTCATGTCGGCCATTCTTTTATTGAGAAATTTTTTTACACCCTTAGAAGAACAGCTTACAAACAGTAACTTCATTCACCTGTCTTGGAAATTGGAGTTAAGGCCTTCAAGTTCAAAGCCAATATGGTAAAGCAGGTTAATTAGTCTATTCTCTGTCTCTTGGCAATATCTGACCAAGCAGATTAGCCCAACCCCAGCTTTCCTATTGACAAAAGAAAGGATAGCGGATAGCCTCATTTATATGGATTTAATGGCCTTTCTGTCTCAACATATAATTTTCTTCTGAACGATAACAAATCTATCTACGCATTCCTTAGCCTCCATTTAATATGAAAGATATATGTCTCAAATATGGCATTATTACATGTTACCTCTGTAAACTTGGCTACAAAGACTTCGAGCTCCGACCTTCATATTGAGTGAGCCATATATGTCTCAATATTTAATACCAAGGATGCTTCTTTTGGCACGAACTGCAGAGAATTTGCCGAAGCCAAGCTCCCACTTCAAAATAAAAAGCTTCAGTGGTTCATAGTGCATTTTTAAATGTACAATATAAATCAATACAGACTGGCGGTTTTGTTTTAGTGATATGGCAGTTTATACTTTATAGGTTATACTCGTATTAAATGAATGGCAAAAGACTATAGTTTAGAGTTTGATTAAACAATGCCGTTTGTGATTACATAAATAGAACCATCTTAACTTCTTTGGTTGCTGATGTTACAAACCTTGTGCATCCATCCTTTATTTGCAATGCAGGTACACTAACAAAGTCAATGTCCCATTCGTGCATAGGGAGGTGATCAACATAAGCTCATCATCAAAGACATTCAAGATTTTTTCAAGATTAAAGAATAAGGTGGCTGCAACGAAGGGGGTCTCTGCCGTATGTGAACCCCTTCCTCCAGATAGGCCACTATGGTTCCCAGGAAGCTCCCCACCTCCATGGCTTGATGGCAGGTAATTTGCCTTCTTTCACATACATGAAAATTAATAATCAGCATCATGTCCTTTCACAAACCATAAGTTGGTAACATTTTACTTGCAGAACGATCAAGTCCCATGGTTTGAAATTCAAAATTTTATGGTCACCACTTGATGTGTGTATGCCATCAATCCAGATCATAATTTTTATCTGTTTTCAGCTTTTTTTATGTGACATTATTTTTTTTGTATTTTGATTGCTCTTATGTAACAGGCATACATGTTATTATTTTCTACAAGGATGCAGTTTGTAGTGTTGGTTCCATGTTATTATTATGTGTTTTTTATTTCAATAAAGAAAGAAGTATGACTAATGGAGAATAGACATGTTATGATCACATTGCATGTAATTTTCATGCTACACATCTATGTCTGATCTATGTCATTGACTATATTGACATATGTGATCATTGATTGGTTTAGCTACATTAACTTTAGTAAAGACTGCTTTAGTTTTTTGTCAATATGAATGTGCAAAATTGATGGAAATGACATTTTATAAGGTAATCAATTTAAGCTCATAAGATTACCATATAATGTAAGATTGTGTAATGACATATTTGGCCGGAGTAGGAGATTGTTGGAATCTGTATGTGGGCATTTATATATTATTAACAATTCGAACATTATATACTATCTAAGGGAGATATTCATAAAGTGATTAATAAAACCTGATATTTTGTTATTTCATAGGGTATGAGGTGATTTTAATGTGTGGATACCAGTATCATCTCAGATTCTATGATATCCTGAATCTGAAATTTCATAAAGTATAAATGGTAGTAGTCTCCAAGGTCATATATGGAGAGAATTAGAAATTTCTTCTTTCCTCATATGAAACAAAGAGTATTCACATAGAGGCCTTAGTAGGTCTTGCTCTGTATCTTCTCACTTGGATTCAAATGCACTTTTGCTATTATGATTAAGATTTTATTCAATGGTTCAACATGAACACATATTCAACTTAGGACATCAAGTTTTTACATTTCAAAGCAAGCAACAAGATGCCTTCAGTTAGATTCAAATGTACCATTCCATCAATTCCCATGCCTGCAGAACGTGTGAGGGAATAGAAGCCAGTAAACATGACGTAATAGGATGACACGACCAGCCAGAGATAACTAGCAGGAATGGACAGTTTGAAGCTTGCTTTTCATTTTATCAATTAGGGGAGCCCATGTAGAAGAAATAAAACATTGGATTTGTAAAGGATGCCCAAGATAAGCATAATTTAAGTCTCCTGGAGGACAGTTGAAGATAATGGACTTTAGAAGCAGATATGTATTCATAACTGATGACTTGGTAACAATGGTATTGTCCTCAACATTATTCTAACAGGACTTGGTTTCCTATATATTCTTGGAGGTTACAAAGAGTACCTCCAATGGAGGGCTTTGAGATTGTGCATGAGCGTAGACTGGCCCTTTCTGTTGCAGAAAGAGCTGTTTGTGTGGACATTCCGCTACAGGTTGGGCCAACAGTTGAATGACCTACAATGGTATGTTAAAATGTTGAGGAGGAGACAAAATGAATCGTTTTCTCCAATTTAGAAGGTGTTAAAGCACCTTCCGTGAAATGTATATACACTTTGTGAAACAAACTTGTTTCTTCTCTATAACTACCGTGTGTGATGGGAAGTAGGTAGACATTGAAGTGAAAGGGAGAAGTCGACTCCTGAGTCTCTTAATCAATGAAGCCAATCATTTGTTTAGATATAAGTCTTTCTCTTTTAAGAATTCGTGGGTTACACTATTCCTTCCTAGCACACCTGTTCTGCATCATCCTTTTTATTTTTCCAATTGCTAAGGTGTTTCTGCCAAAGTGCACATAAATTAGTTATTTCCTTTTCATTTTTACTCTTCAAACTTACCACTAAATACGTAGTAACTCATTTATTGTTACACGCTGCAGCCTCCCTGGTGATTTTGGTTTTGATCCGCTTGGGTTAGGTGAGTAATTATTTCCAAGAAATGCTTTGCCTTGCTTTCTTAATGTGATTTTGATAGGCTGATAGCCAATTTCAAGAAATCGCATCTTCCTTGTCAATTGGAGATATTTGCTTTCTAAGAAAGTAAAACAATTCACAATTAGTAGTAGTAATAATAATAATTAATAAGCAACCACTACCAAAACAACTGTGCATATAATTTCATTAAATTATCATTTGTGACAAATCATGTGGTAATTCAAATCTTGTTAGATGTAAAATCAAATTAAGACAAACCACTCTTCTTCATCTCTAGCACCTACCTGGTTGGCCTAAATTAGTAACATTTAGTAACTAACACAATATCTTTTCACATGACTTGTCAAAGTTTGAGCCAATCAACGTGTCCAAAGAATTACCATATAAGCAGTAGTAGTACGTATTCATGGGGGGATTGGCAATTTTTCATGTCCACCTTGTTTGAGTGAAATGTGTTGAGATTGCTTTCTTGCAAAAACTGGCTTCCAATGGGAAACTTGTGTCTTCCTAAACAATGCCTATTTTTCCAGGTTCGGACCCAGAGCTGCTGAAATGGTTCGCCCAGGCTGAGCTTATGCATGGCCGATGGGCCATGTTGGGTGTCTTTGGAATTCTTGTCCCAGAAGTGCTACAGAACCTCGGCTTCATCGACGAATTCTCATGGTACACTGCAGGAGAGCAAACTTACTTTGCCGATACGTGGACCCTGTTTATAACCCAAATGGTGCTCATGGGCTGGGTAGAGGGTAGGCGATGGGCTGACATGCTCAACCCTGGCTGCGTCGACATCGAGCCCAAGTATCCAACCAAGAAAGGCTACAAACCTGATGTGGGTTACCCAGGCGGGCTATGGTTTGACCCATGGATGTGGGGCAGAGGGTCGCCTGAACCAGTCATGGTGCTGAGGACCAAGGAGATCAAGCATGGGAGGCTGGCCATGCTAGCCTTTGTTGGCTTCTGGTTCCAGGCAGTCTATACAGGCGGAAGCCCATTGGACAACCTGATGGCACACTTAGCTGATCCTGGCCATGCCAACATCTTCTCAGTAAGTACTTGATTGTTTCTTTGATTGCATGCATGCTAGTATGAGCTGTGACAAAAGTCTGAGCTCAAGGAAGCTTGATCTAATGTTCCATGCTCCCCGTAGCTAATTCTTGCTTGGGAACAACTTAGCTCAGCTTAAGCTTGAGTCGGGCTGTCTTACTCCAGCTGACTATGTGACCAAACGGTTCAGAGGCCGGCTTTTGGTCATAATCCATGAACATGGAAACCAAAAGGTTTTTTTTTCTCCAGAAAAAAGATAAAAATACTCTTTCCTAAAACAGACGAGCACAAGGCTTTCCGTTATCCCCTGAACACTCAAGCTGCACTGGTCTTTTGGTTTCATGGAGGTGTTTGGAAACATAAACACTGAGGTTGAGTTCGAGATTCAAGGCTGCATAAAAGGGTGTGGTTTGAGAGTTTAAACAAACTGAAGATCTCAGTAGTATGGATCATGCTACATGTTAAAAACCATGGATTTAAAGTCGGATGGGGGGCATTCTAATCTTTAAATCCATGGACATGAGATCCTAGGTCACCATGGATCTTAGATCCTTTGTGAAACAAACACAACCTAAGTATTTTGTTTATCCAAAAGATTATGGTAGATTCATTGAACACACTTGGTGTTTTGTGAATATGCTGCAAAGGTTGAGATAGATTTCATAATACACTCACATAATTATGGCCAAATGCCCCTTTAGGTTTTTTTCAAAATAATAGGCACATAATACAGAGACAATTATGTACGTGTATATAATGGGCTGAACCACCCATTTTGAAACTGGTTTTTCCAACTTTAATCTCACTTTTCTCACCTATTTTTGTATTGTTTCTTTGTTTTTATATTTTCTTTTCACAGCTATATTAGTCGTTTCAAAATGGATAGATTCGAGGGAGAGAATGGGACTTAAAAATCTCAACTCTCTCTCTCTCTCTCTCTCTCTCTCTCTATATATATATATATATATATATATATATATATATAGAGAGAGAGAGAGAGAGAGAGAGAGTCTATAAGAATCCTAAACTTACTCATGAGGTTCATTTGATCCATCATAATGGACGGTTGAGAGACAAATGCCAAAAAAAAGTTGTGAACTAATAGATTATAGATGACTAAATTGTCTAGCATTTTTTTATCGTTGTTTTTCTCTCACCTATCTATTGCTATGCATACGCATCAGCTCTTGTAAGTGAGCTAAGTGACTCTATATAGCTAGATTTATCATTCACTTGATATATATATGTGTGACCTTTATCGATTTTCTTATGTTGTGTGCGATTTGGCCAGGCTCTGTCATCTCAATGATGCTGGTGTAAATGTTGCATTTGGAGATGCATGTTTATAAGCATGGTAAGGCGAAATTCAATTGTCCTATCACGATGATCATGATGGCTTCCTTATTCAAAATCAAAATCAATTGGTTCTCTCTGTAGCCCTTTTTCTTCCTTTTTTCCCCCTTTTTTTGGGGAAATCTTTTACTTATTTTCCTTGTATTGGCAAGGGTGTGGTAACAACAAAAAAAAATACCCTTGACAGGGTTAACAAGAGTTGGAAAATAACGTTTGCAGTTGTTGAGTCTAAAAAGAAAGCTATTAGTCAACTCGCTTCTTAGTAATCTAACCAGGAAACAACACTCCAAAATAACTAAGAATTTCACAGCTCTTTTTGTTATAGTTGGCAAACCCATGGCTCGGACTTGGATCGGCATATGACCTAGTCACTAGGTCAATGAGTTTATTCATCGACTCGGTCGAGTATTCAAAAAACCATAATGTAAATCACTGCAGCTGAATCAAGGGAGTGAGGGTGGAGTCAGGAGCAAGCCGAGCTAACCTTGACTCATGGCCGGATTTCTTGGCGATCCGAGTTGACTGGACCGATTCTTGAGTCGGTCCAGCAAGTTTGCTAACTTTCTTTCTATGTTATGTTGCTAATACAGGAAGCAATATTTCCACAGTTGAACTAGTGGGACATTTTGGACATTTTGTGGCAGACCTTTTTTCCTATTTCACTTTTGCCCTTATAGGGGCACCTTGCTTTTCAGTGGTAAGGGCATTTTGGTCATTTCCTGCCCTAAAAAATAAATATGCTACAGTCACATATATCAAAGTGTGGAGAGAATGAAACTATGGGGGTCCGGGAAATCCTGTAAATGGAATGCAAGTATTATTGATAGTTAAAAGCAATGTTATGGAAATAATTGTTCGAATCAAATCGGAAAGCTTATGATTTAGTGAATTGGATAAATCCAATCGGAATTGTGCAATCAAATGCTACCTTAGTTTTTAGGCGTCCGCAGGATATTTAGGCGAGTTTTAAGTCAGGTAGGATAGCCGTTGAGCCTCTAGGGCTTCTAACTAGTTTGATTTGTCATAGGCTTTTGAATAGGATTGTCAGCCGATCCTTTGCCATATCTGACTTAAAAGATGTTTACGAATTTGGATTTAATTTAAAGAAAAAAAATCTAACATCATACCGATTTTTAGATTCACAATCGAAATTTTATATAAACTTGTTTTTTAAATTTACATCTGAATATGATTTTTAAATACACTGCCAAATCCAGACCAGATTGTGACATGTAGGAACTGACTTTCAAACTGTATAGATTGTTGAATATAGGATATTTAAAATTGAATCTAAACCCAAATCTAATTAGATCATAGATGTTTATTCGAAACAGAACATGAATTTTTTTGTCAATTCTTAAATCCAAATTCGTTTTGGTGTCTTAATGGGATGTTAAATTCCTTGTTTTTGTTTCATATCCATTTTTTGAAAGTAGTTCAGTCAGATATCTGATTCGCTTACATCCCTATTGAATTCACGGTACCTATATGATAGTGAGTGAGGGAAACGGGAAATTTTTCTTTTACTTGGTATTATTTTATAAGATCATGGTTCTGAGGAGGTAGTTCCATTGAAGTGGAGGTCTCCGATTTTGCTTCAATGAATGGCCTACTCCTGGTTTCATTTGCCTTGGACCTTATCAAATGCCTACTGTAGCATCCCTGGTTTCTGAGATCACCATCGGAACCATGAGTAGGAATGAAAACATTTTTCCCATAACTCGGCCATAAATATCAATATGACTGCTGATTTTCAAATTCACAGAAGAATATATATCCATGTAATACTTGCTCTCATTCCGCGATTAGCCGAAAACCACATTCTCTCTTCTTAGGTTTTAAACGTAGCCTCTTTTTCCTCTGTACAGCCAAGGGAAAACAACAACAGAAAAAAATTGAGAACAAAAGAATCAAATCAGCTGATCGGCTAAAGCAGAGCCACCTTTTCTCTATTCCAAGGCGCTCATCTAGGACCAGAGCTCCACATGTGGGGGAACATGCCCCATATTGTAACAACAACCTGATCGGAGGGATAACGTATCAGAAGTCATAGTCTATATCCGTTGCATTAGTTGATGCAGAGTGGCTAACCAACTGCCCATGTTCATCATATCGGTCAAGGTTCTCACAGGGTGCAGGAAAGATAGTGCCATATACTTGGCCCTGAACATAAGAGCACTGAAAGACATGTTTTTTCTTGTACTGAAGACCAACAGACATATCTCGGAATACCACACCCTTCACCGGTATCTCCTTGCTGCCTTGAATGCGAACAGGCACACGAACATTCTGACCATGAATACTCTCAAAAACTATGTCCTCAAGTATGGGAAGCGCCTTGGGATCATAACCCTCATCAGGATGCTCATTGTAATCGGTTTTGATGACAATCCCGACTCGAAGGTCATCAAAGGTAACATTATGGTAAGAAATATGTCGCACATAACCACCTCTCCCTGCTGCTGTCTTGATTCTGACCCCACGCCTAGACTTCCAAATGTGGACATTGTCCAAGCTGACATTAGAAACACCCCCAGACATCTCACTGCCAATGGATACTCCTGCGCTGCATAAAGTTCATGGATCTTGCATTTAAGTGGAATTTATAATAATATGAGCATCCAAGCAAGCAAAGATGCAAATTGATTCGACACGGTAGACATTTGCAAATGGCATTTTTATGCAAGTTGTTTGCTAATGAGCGTGAAATAGACCAACATATTTTAAAGGCAGGTTTTATAAAAACTAAAAAGTTCCATACCATGCTTGAGTTGAATTTGGAATAATGCAACATCAAACCTAAAAGCATAACTATTAACTACCACCCTATACCCCATTCATGAAATGCAAAGATGCTGGAGTTTATCAAAAAGCAACCATGGATTATGTAGTCAATGAAAAAGCACCTTACCTTACCATCGAACGAACAACTAAATTCCGAATATGAATATTGGTAGATGGCCGACCATAATTAATTCCATATTGATCCCACCCACTCTTTATTGCAATTCCATCATCACCAACACTTATGTAACAATCCTCAATTACTACATTCTCGCATGAGTCTGCATGTAGGCAAGTAACATGATACTACAATTAGTGCTCTAAATTATGAAAAGAGAAACAAGAAACAGAAAAAGGCATTCCAATATGGGCAAGGCTAAAAGGATTAAGGATAACCAAGATACAGTTTTAATCACAAATAGATAAACAAGGAGATGCAAGTAGGGTAAACAATGTGTGCTGCCTTTCGTTTCTGTATCTAGAGAACTCTCCAAAAATGAGACGGGAAGAATAAGCAAAACATGCACCTATGGGCATGTTATTATAGAAAATTTAATCAACCGTCAAATCACATTTTCAAAGGGATATTGCAGGACCATTCAGTTGATCCTATCCAACCATTGACAATGCAAAAAAGTAGACAATAATGGAAGTACACAATTAAAGATCATAACGGTGACAATTATCATCAAAATAGATGCCAGACAGAGTTGATGTGTATATCATCTGCTCATCCACAAGGTTTTACCAATAGTACATCCTAGATAGGGAACTCTTCTCATTCAACTTGAAGGTCTTAAAGTCTGGCCACCTTGCCAGGAAAACACCATTCTAACCTCATAGTACTAGAGATAAGAGAATGCCCTATCTTACTGTCAAAAGTAACAGGCAACTGGGTTACAGAGTAACCAGAAAGGTTAAGAAAACAAATCCAAAATATATTGTCAAAAAACATGTAGATGATGATGCCAGTCATATTTAGACTGATCATCTGCAAAAGAAAACAATCATATGTTGTTTTTTTGGTGTATCCAGATCCTAAAGTGTGTAAGCACACTACCCTACAATTTGGCAGCTTTGAGTTTTAGTTTCTGTTGAACCTGAGTTAAAGTGCAATCCGAGACTCTTGAGAATGAAAGCTAGCTCCTAAGTCAAGAAATTATGGAACAAGTTGTATAATATAATATGTCTCTCTTAGGATTTCCACACACAGGAAAAATTGCAAGTGAATCAGTTTTGGGACAGAAGCGAGTGTCCAAAGCATGAAGTTCCAATAAATCACACTTGATTTTCCCTAAATAACCAATTATTTAAAGACCCAGCAAATTTTATAGCTGGAATAAAGCATATACTTACCTGGATCAATGCCATCTGTGTTTGGAGCATCATGCAACGGAGCTAAAATTGTGACCCCAGATATATGTACATTCTTGCAGTCAAAAGGATGAAAATTCCAAAATGGAGAATTGCGTAAAGTGATGTTTGAGACCCGTATGTCAGTTGACCACATTATCTGTACAAGAGGACCCCTAGTATGATTAAGAAGCTTTTTCCGGTGCTTCTGCCACCATATCATACCTTGTCCATCTATCGTGCCATTGTGGCCTGAATTGCAAAGAATAATATTTCAAATCAGAGAATTCTGTTACCTTAAACAGTAAAAAATAGCTAAAATAAAATTCATGGCATGCAAACATTGACAAGAAGACCACATTGGTTGTAGCACTTTTGTGCTTAGTACATCAAATAATCAGTGCTTCAATCGCTTGCTACATAAATAGAAGTGACATTCAAACTGGAAGCAAACGGTGATATTATCAATTGCACAGGAGCAATCTGATTTTCCTCCAAAGTCTCATGCTTAGGATTCAAAACTGGAAAGGATGTTAGCATTCAGAACAGTATCTTAACATTCACTATCAAATATGCAACCTTAGATGGTAGAACTAGCTGTTGATAATGCATGTGCTCGTAATTGGATTGCAATGAATACGAGATAGATAATCTTGGTCTCTTCTCTATATCTGAACAATATATCCTCTCTTATTGACAATGTTAACTGTTATCCTCTCTTTTGCAACCAAATAACTCTCGCATAGAAGACATTTCACTTATACCCATCATTGCATAGAAGTAAACAACATACAAACAGCCCAAGGATGCACGTGAAACCGAAAATATATAAGCTTCAAATGTTTTACTTTTAAAAAAGTCAAAATCCACTTTTGATCCTATTCATATGTTCAATAACCAGAAAAACTCTGTCCAACAAATCATGACTAATGAATCTCAATGTCAGGTTACCATTCACATCCTAAGAACTGTATCCTGGATCAATATTGTAGCCAGGTATCATGGTGCATCATGTGGCACATATCAGAACAATGTGGAAAACTGATAAATTACACCCATAAAACTACTTTCAGGGGTTTAGCAATAACGTATTGTGTACGGCTTATATACAGCCCCATATCTTCTCTTATGACACGATACGAGGTGTATCTTAAACTACACCTTCAAAACATAAAAATGGCAAAAACAAAAACAATGTAAGGTTACATAAATTCCTTAAGACTGGACAATAAGTTTGTTATGAAGAGCATTCTTGCATATATGAAGTAAAAAATAAAATAAGATATAAGAATGAAATTTTTGCAACAAAATTAGGGTTTTCATGGTTTCTGTATGAGACCATTGCCTATCATCCAAAAGAAAGTTCAAGTTTTATGACCATTAAGCTGTCTCAAACTGTAAGGAGTAACTCATAAATAATAAAACTGATTTATTTGATAGCCATAAGTATTGAGAGTGCTTCAAGTGGAAAAGTTTAATTATTTCTAATGACAATATGGCAACATGCATGTTTTAGATAGCATATCATTGTTACTTTGTAATGCTTTAAAATTCATGTTCTTACAGAGAGCATTTTCTCTATTTTTTCTTTTTTCTTGTTTTTGTATTTTTTCCAATTTCAACTTTTTGTGTTAAGTGACCTGCCTAAATTTGGGCCCAACAGGTATAGGTTCCATGACATTTTTTTACAACGTGGACTTGTATAACAGGCTGATGGTGCTGGTTCTATATCAAGGCTTGATCTACAAAAACGGAAAAAAAAAAAGCTTCCTGTTCATATCTCCATCAAATGAGCTTCAAAATTGTATGCACATTCATCTGTGTATGTACACACAATACCACCAACACCAGTTTCTAGTATGACATAGAGAATCAACACTTTACCTGTTATCTCCACATCTTTGAGCTTCTGACCATGGATCAGACTGCCGTATCGAGGTCCACGATGCTCCCTCCCATATCCATAAGATGGCAAAGGGGGCATCAAAGTCCAGTACTTTTCATCCTATCAAAGCAAAAATATATTAGCACCTAAAATCAGCAAGTTATTTATGTCCAACGTAAAATCAAACAATTAGTAACTTCAAAGTTAAAAACAGAAGAAAAAAACAACCTTGCAAAAGGACATAACTTATGCATAACAAAGATGAAGATATAACCCAAAGAACCAAGTATGACCAAAATAGGCAAACAAACAAAAATTGAAACAAATAGTAAATCATGCTCACAAATATCAGCAACATCATGAAACATCACAGGCTTAATAGCAGAAAAGAAAAAAGACAGATAATTCTTCAGGCAAATATTGAAATATTTCCAAAGCGTCACCCGAAAATAAATATCACATTAATATCTATGTTTTCCCTATTTTAGAAGGAAATCCATTGTCTATGTGTACTTAAACTGTATATCTTCCACTTATTGTTTCTATTCAGATTCTAAGAACTACACTGAATTGCTGTCAACATTTTTGTAGCGAAATTAGTAGGGAACTCATAATGTCATCATTTGTATTTATTCTTAATATGTTCTATTTCTTAACATTCTCATTTTTCCAAAAGGTTTAAAAACCTTCCACAAAGAATGGCCCCTATAGTGATGTTTGTGCTACGCAGTGGCTGAAGTCTGAAGATGTACATGACAACACCAAGACAGAAGAACATTTAGACATAGAGTAAAGTTATGAGCTCTTGATGAAAGGAAAGGAAAAATAAATAAATCCTTTAGTAAGTGAGCTTGGACAAAGGTGATCAACACAGGAACACATTGGGGGAAACTAGGAACACAAGGGACCACTCGTTTAGCAAGGTGAAAAAAAGGCCTCCTATATATGAGCAGACTTTCATACCAGATGAACGAGAATAAGTATTTAGTTTGACGTCAGCGGCCTTTGTTATGTAGTAGACATCGGGGAGTCCAATAAGCATCCAAGCAACAGAAATTGTCCCTAAAGGAGGTAAACCAAAGGTTCTAAGAAAACGCTAGCAATGGTCACCAACGTGCCAGTCGTTAGACCATGATTCCTTAGGTGTGAAGTGGCTTCCAGTTGCGTGTTTTCATCAACACTTGCAACAACTTTTTTAGGTGTATAGGCTCAGAATATGAAAATCATCTAGAAGCACTTCAAACAAAACAAAACTTGTGTCATTCTCATGCTTTAGTTGGAAACAAAATTAAAGAACTCTGTTTCTAACATATTTCCTTTTCAAAATGCTAAAGATTTTCAATAGAAATATAAAGATACTTTCAAACCTTTAAATAACTTTAATGTCCTTGCCAGTTGCCATACACACACACGCACTCTGAGAGCCTGCTGGCGTTGTCATGCTATTGATGATTGGCCAGTAGGGGTCGATTTAGTCCGTTCTGATTTAAATGTTTTCGGCATCATATTGGACCGTTCCCTAAGCAAATAAAAACAATAATTCGCCAGTAACAGCAACATGAACAAAAACTAAAAGAATTTGAAACCAAAGATTGCAGGCAACAGCAGAGAATGGTGAAAATGACGATTCAGACAACGATGTAAACGATAGTCAGGGTCTTGATAATGACGAAACCAAAGTGTACGTTACCACAAATATGATCGGCGTACATGAAGGATGCATGACGTAAAAATAAGTGAAGAAACTAAACAAACGGACTGATAAATGATAATGAAGACTAATAATTAAATGACTGAATCCAGGAGTAACGAGGTAAATATTAAAAACAATAATGAAGATAACGATGTCGATGATGTATCACTACGAACAGCATAATTAGATCCACAGATAACAGAGTAGATGAAATCCACGACGAGGATGATGACTCGACGACAATGCGCACCTCAATCCCCAGAATGACTGAATCTTCAGCGAGGAACAGAGTCATATGACTTGTCAGATTGAAGGGCGCAGTCAACCAGATCCCAGGAGGAACATTGAGCTGTCCTCCCCCATGCCTCGCAATCTCCGTGACAGCCTTTTCGAACGCCTCCGTGTTCACCTTCTTCCCGTCGCCGACACCCCCGAAATCCGTCAGATTAAACACCTTATGCCGGAGATTCGGCACCGGCCGGGCGGGAGCCCGCAATGGCGCCTGCCTGAAGATCCAGAGCCCGTTGAGGGAGCTCTTCTGCCAGAAGAAGACGGTCAAGAAACAGCCGATCCAGAAGACAAGTAGCAACACCTGGTAACGGCAGGAGAGCAAGGAAGAAAAAGCAGTCGATATCCCGCGACGTAGATCCGACTTGCTCCGATGGAACCGAGGAAGTCCGTACACGTCGGCCATCTCTGACGATTACGGGCACCCAGCTAGCGGCGGGAGGAAGAAGAGCCCGTGGAGTTCAAATGAGAGTAGAGACAGCGCTTCCTGGGATACGAAGATGGACTATCGCATAAACTAGCATAAAGAAACCAGGGACTATCCACCCATTGTCAGGAGAAATCTCTCCCTCTCCTTCTAGGGCTTTACAAGAGAGAGAGAGAGAGAGAGAGAGAGGATCTAGTTTCTAATTCTACTGATCGAAAGTGAAACCATGGTCTCTCTCTCCTTCCTTTCTCTCTTTCTTGGGAGCAAACAGAAAGGGGCCGCAGAGTTGAGGCAGACCACAGAGTCAAGATGGCCGCTCTCTCTCTCTCTCTCTCTGTTGCGAGCAAGCGGAGAGGGGCGAGGGAGACGACACAGAGTCGGCTGTGGACACGCTCGAAGCAGATCAGTTACACCTTCCGCCCTTTGGAAGGCGTTCTAACACCAATACCACCCTCTGTCCTCAAGGATCCTGAAAACGTGAAAGATTGAGTTCTGCTCGCACACAGGACAAAAGCAACTGAGAAATTAAAAAAATTACCAAAAAAGCGCTTGTATTTCAGGCAAATCACGAATTCCTGCATGGCTCTTGAAAGTTAAAGTAGAAATTCTCAAGGTGCTCTTACTATAAGAAAATATTACTTTTTAAAAAATATAAACGATAAAACTGTCTTTCATAAAGATATTTTTCTTCTTGAAAATGATGTTTTTGTTATTTGACGTTAAAATTTTTATTATTGGCAATTATTTGAGAATTTCCTTCTTTTAGAATAGTGCTACTTTGAGAATTTCTATTAAGTACATGCTTATTAACTTTCAATAGTTAAACTGTTTGAGATCTTCTTAGATCATCCTATTTTTTAGAAACAGCTTAATCGCCTTCTTGTAGTTTGTTTGACAAACAAAATAGTATGCAACTGTTTTATGAATATGACTTAAACACTGTTTGACAAACATTTTATACATTTGCAATAGATTCATAAAATAATTACAAACTGTTTTATTTACCAAATCGACTTTATTTAATGCCTCGGGTTGAGTTTAATATCAATCTCTTTACTTTGGTGATTTATTGTTTGTCCAAATATGAAGTTTTTTTCTTTTCAATTTTCAAAAAATCCAAAATATGATATCTATTCACAATCTCAACTCTTATGGGCTAACACAGGAATTCCTCTGTTAACGCCATGATCAATCAAACATGTAAGATTTACAACCTTTATACAACAAACATGGGGAGGTTTCGGTTTTTAGGAGCCAACTCTAGGGCTCAACATGAACTAGAGTTCATGCCCAGTTAGGTGGGCTCGAACCCTGCTCAAGTCTAAAGGACCTTGGCTCAAGCTCAGCTCCGCTAAATACAACCTGTTGACTCCGTCAACTTTGCTTTATGGACCTTGAATTCTTTATTAAATAACTTGAGTTGCAGTTGAATTTATGAGCATGAGTTACTTGGCTAGTTGTATAACCATAGTCCGGACATTGAAATAGATACAAAAATATGGCAAGTCAGGTAGGGTTCATTTGTACTTCGATTCCTTCCTTTTTGCACGTGAAGTTGAAGACAAGTAAAACCAAAGACTAAACCCCTTTCTCTTTAAAAAGTTTTTCTCTTTAAAAAGTTTTGCCTTGGAACTACCTAGGAGTGTTGTTCAAAGTAGCAAAATACCCATAATGAGAGCCAGAAAAATTAATTGGAGGGGCATTTGTTTAAACAAACTCAAATTTAATGGAACACTTATATATATATATATATATATATATATATATATATATATATATATATATATATATATAGTTAAGATTTTTATTTTAAAAAAAACTTTTAAGACGCTGGTGTGGGTAACTGCCCACACCAGCCACAATGTGGCTATGCCGCTACTTAATAGTCAACAGCCACTTTTAATTTGTGTCGTCAGTCCATTTGGTCACTCCAGCTTTTAAGGAATGTAGCATAGCTGACTAAGCCAATGGGCTAGTGAAACCCGTCATAGTTTAGTTCCCATGAATGTTATATATAACTGGACTGCAAATGGTGGCAGATGTTACTCTTGAGTTGCTAGAAGTAACTGTAAGTTTATCCATATCCCAAAGCAGTCGTGGATCCTAGAGGTAGAGAGAAGGGAAAAGGGTTCCAACCTCTTTGTGGTAATGCAAAACATAATTATTTGAAGTCTGAACCCCAGCAGGGGCGAAGGCAGGGGGCCGGCATGGGCCTTTCCCCCTCTTCATATTTTAAAAAATAAAAATAAAAAAAATAAAACCATGGCTTCTCTTAAAATTTTGAAATATATATATATATATATATATATATATATATATATATATATATATATATATACTTGAAATTTTTTAATTCCATCCTCATGTAAAATTTTAAAAATTATTGTTTGGCACTTGTACCAAGCACGAAGCCAAAAATATCATTTTTCAACATTTTTCTATAAAACAAGTGATTTTTTTAATGTACATATAATTTAAAAAAAAAAATTGAGCAGAACAAAAGCCCAAGCGAGCCCTGCCTTGGCTCCACCATTGCCTGTATGGCTTCAGAGAGGCTCATACATGATAATTCTGAAAAACATTATTTGACCATTTTACCCCTCCTCAAATTTTGAAAAAAAAAACACTATATTTAAAAAAAAATTAATTTGGCCTCTATGTGAAAATTGTTTGGGGGGAGGGGTGGTGGGGTAGCGCGGGCCATGGCCCCTCCTCAAATTTTGAAAAACTAAATATTTTAATTTTTTTAAATTTAACCCCTATAAAAAAATTTTGAAAAATATTGTTCAGTCTCATGTACCAAGGCTTCATACGGTCATTGTATACTTTGCAATGTGCTTTTTTTAGACGGCATTGTGAATGCTCCTGCCTAACCATTGAGAAGAATTCCTGAAGTGCTCACATCAGCAAAATATATAATTGCATGTTGAAAGTACCTTGTTTGTTTTTTGTATGTTTCATTTTTATCATTTCTGCAAATGTTCAACCTCCATTTCCTTAAAGGGCATGAGCTATATAATGTTAGTTGCTAGAAAAGTGAACGAAGGTCCAAAGATGGGAAGGAAGAATCACATTCCAGATCTTGCGCATCTCATTGGTTGGACACCGCATTTTCTCTAAGAAGAAGATGAATCCACCGGAAAATAAGTAGACATTAATAGCTACTTGCTGTTAGACACTCTTGCAACTTGTCGTAAATAAGAATGTCTGCTAAGGTGTACTTGGTAGCAATTTATTTATTTCGCCAAGAACAAGTACTGTATAATTTGGTAGTTGTTACATGTCACAGATGATGAATTGAGGGGTAAAAGTTGGGACGTTATGTCAAGTTTAGTTTATCAAGATCAAGAACATGTGTTTGTTCATTGCAGGCGCAAACAAAAGATAGAAATAAATAGTTACTTCCATTTATTCTATCTTTGGCTGCGCTTTTAATGAACGAACACATGCTATTAAAATCAAAGTGGTGCACATAGAGCAGAGAAAAGTATTTCAATAGATGTGTCCATCAATGCATATCATGTTGATGAGTTCCTGTCTTTGGTGTGTATGAGACGAGGGCTTTGGACCTTTAAAGTGTCGTCCTTTGAAGCTTACATTTTCTTTATTAATGGCCTGCTCTGGTCTAAGAAACACTCAATAATTGTGTTTAAGGGTAGTTTATCCTTTATTTTCAAAGGAAATCATGCATTTTGCCATTTCAAATGCACTTTTGCAAAAATGGTGCAAAGAAAATACAGTGAGTTGGAAACAACTTGAGCTACTAGAGAATGATAACTTACGTAGCCAATCAATTGATATTACATTGAGATGGTGACCAAGATTGACAACCATTGGGCCGGGTCTTTGGTTCACTTGAATTCATCAGACAAAAGGTGGAGGATACTTAGCAGGTTGGGATTCCTAGAAGGTGGTACTTAACATTAATCAATTCTTCGAGGATCGATGGTCGTTTGCAGATCTAACCTGGGGGTTGTCTTTGTAGGCCACCACAGTTACAAATTTGGCTAAACAAGCCAGAAAAAGCTACTCATTGTTCTCCAGTGTTGACTACAGCCAGAAAGAACATTGATTTTTAAAAGATTTATTTCAGGTCAAGAAATGTGCTAGTAATTGTATAGTATTTTATAGACAAGTAAGATTGTCTATATTGTATCCCCGAGGGGGTTGGTGCAACAGATGAGGTGAGGGTTGGTAGGCAGTTACTCTTTATTTCAAACTCTCAGGCATCAACTTTCTATTATACATAAGAGGAGACGTTGTTATGCAAGTTGAAGCATATGGTGGCCTCATCTTGAGGCACCCAAAGTAGACCTAGTACCTCTAGAGAGATGGGGAGATAGATACTTGGGTTCTTCTGTTGGGGAGTAAGATTGTCCATGCTGTAACATGCTATATTGTTCATCAGGTAATTTTTGACTGGATTACCTGTTGAGACCCTTAGCATCTCAGGATTGGATTTCTTAGTTCTTTATGCAGCAAGAAGGCCAACTTTCTTTTCCAACCTCAATGCACCAATCCGAATGGTGAACAAGAATACCCTTTGTTATACCTTCTTTTGTCTTCTCTTGGCTTAGCTAGCATAAGAAAATATTGGTATTCAATAATAGAGCAATAGATAGACTGAACTAATGTGAGTCATTTGCCAATGCCACTATTTATATATCCATTCCTTGGACCGACCACCAGATTCATCCATGTCAATGAAGATGCTGACTGCCTGCAACAAGAAAAAGACACATGGGATTAGATACTTACTATCTGTATAAGTAGGTGTAGTAATATTTACAAGTTCAGCATATTCCTTTAAAATAATCTTTAAAGTTGTTTAGTTGCTTTTCAAAATTTTCAGGCACAGTAGATATGACTGTTAAGTGTTAACTGTGTTCAAGTTGCCCACAAAATTGGCTTTGGAAAAATCAAATGCTATTCTCCAAAAATCCAACTCTCAACAGTGGCATAACTTCTACCTAGATAGCAAGCCAGAAACTCATTTACAAGCAGCCATTTGTGACACGTCTAAGAAAAATGGGAAAGCCTTGCATATGGAAAAGGAGCTCGCCTTAAGACTAAGCATAGGAAAAAAAACTAGCAATCAAATCAGATTGAGACGTGCGACTCGCTTGTAAAAATTTTCAATACCAAATCCCAATGAGATCTACATGTAAAGGAATCAAATTCTTACATAGAACTGCATATGAACTGCGTATGAATACAAATCCAGTTGATAACTGGATCCAGACGTGACTCAACAATCTGGTAAGCCATACTCAATTGACAACCCCGAAAGAAAAAGGCCAAAGTTCGTGTTTAAAAGGTAACTTTTCATCTCAGTTTTTACATTGATAATCGTATCGACTATAAATCATCCTTTAAGTTACTAAACTTCGTTCACTTTATTTTTTATGCTTAATGTGTTACCATATTTCTTGAACATAAACATGAATTTTTGCAGCCTTTAGAATATATAATATGCTTTTCAAAAATCAATTTTGTGGAAATTTGTAAATATTTAAAACCAATTTGTAAGGGGCAAATATCTTCCAATTGAGTTTAAGGACTATCTTGAAACAAATGAAATTATTCATTACAAATTCTGCCTTAAAATTCTTCAAGAAAATAAGTCAGCCAAAAGAAAAGATAGACAAATGGTAGAGAAATACTAGAACTTATTTCTAAAAATATTTCAAAAAGATTTCCAATCCTTCCATGGCCTCTTCATTCATGATATATCCCATGTATTCGAACTGAACCATCTAGCAGTCCAAACAGGTCATAACTCCATTCAAAGGAAATGAAAATTACTATTATTCAATTTTTCCAATACCAAGTAGGGCAAAAAGCTTGAAGACAGCATGGGTTGACTATTGAAGTCCATAAGGGCCATAGCTCAAGGTTTTGAAAGGACCAGAATTTGAAACAAAGGAAGAGCATAACTAACAGTACTAAAGAAAAGGGTTTCAAATCAGGCTTCAAACAGCCTGAAACAGGAGAGAAGAAAATGCCAAAGAGTAATGACAAACACAATGAAGAGAACAGAACCGATCGGCACTCAGAAAAGGGATCTGGCGGACTGATTTGATAACTTTCAAGGAAAACACGAATGAGGAAAACCAGAATAGAAGAGCTTGCCCCACCCATGAGTAAATATTTCGTAGTAGCCTCATTAGACCGTACATCTCTCTTGGTACACAGGAACAACAACAAAATAGTATCCAGACAAACTGATTTTATTTTGTAAATAAAAGCAGAGGTTCACAACACAAAAGAAAGAACTAAGAGGAACAATGGGGCAAATATAGTAAGACACCAAATAGGAAAGCAAGCGACATGAATAATGTATGTATGTCAGTAACCCAAAAGGCAAAAGTCAAGACAAGATAGAAGAAAATATATCATGACATAAGGAGGGAAAATGACACCAACAAGATAAATGAAACAGGAAAACAGCTGTCTCAACGCCCAAGCAACATCGTCGGCTCTAATAGCACCACAATAAATGCAGAGGTAGACAGACCTGGACCAAATTTCTGTAGAAAATGAGGAACCCAATCTGTGCTCTCTCTGATCAGGACATGTAGCAGTAGCAGCAACAGCAACAGAAGCCTCAGACTATGAGGCAGGTCATCATATTTATAACACATGTCAGAGCACCAACGACTAAAACGCCCTGATGTAAGATGTCTAGATATTGAACCCATGGTGGATCCAGAGTCCACACTTGCCTTAACAGTTGGTACAAATGCACTAACCAGCATTATAAGATTGTCAATGCCAAATTGCTCAGAGATATTACTTATCTATCTTTGGTTCTTTGTTAAACGAACTATCCATACATATGACAATGGCTTAAAGTCAAATAATCTAATAAAAAATCCTTAACTTGAATGGTGCCTATGGCAACTGTTTCAATGATTGGTACCATGTTTATTTATAGAAGCTCATTATACCCTATCTTCATAATTTTGGTGGACATGATTATCATGTAAATTTTTTCATTACATACAGTCACATGGCATGAATTAGTATAACAACACTAAATCTGTCGACAAGGGATAGTGCAGATCTGGTTAGGCAGACAGGCTTCAAGTATCTAAGTTTCAGGAGGCCTAGATTTCAGTGCCCAGGTTGTGCATCTTTCCACAAAAGAACAAAGCAATGGGGAGACTTTCTTGATTCGTATGAGGGATACCAAGGGTTTAGACAAATAGAAAAATGTATAAAAAAGGTGCACCTACTGGGTCGGTAGGTCAGACACATACAAGAAAGGTTTGGTGGTCACCCTCGTCATTGGAAAGAATAGATTGCATCATTGCACTTGCAGCTATCTGTTAGGCATATGATGAGCAAAAACATCTACATACAAAAACCGGTTCAACTAGTATGTGTACTGTCAAATTCTAATCTTCTCCTCCATTTATTGGCCTGATATATTTAAGGTGAGATGCATTATGGTAGAAATATCACCTTTCCAATTCGAGGTCTTTCTTTCATTCTTGCAAGGCTATTCCGAACATGTGAAACAGCTCCCCAACACTTTAATGTATTTGCAACATCATCGAGCCTGAGCAAATACTCTTCCTCTGTCAATGGAAATGACCTCTGGAGGCAAAATCATGCTCTTAATTCTTAAGTGGAATAGTATATTCTCCCATAAACATAAAAAGAAAATGACCATGAGTGAGGAAATTACTAAGCCGCAAAAACATACATGGTCTACAGTATATCTCAACGGAAATGTCTGCCTAAATTGGCGATGCTTGTGTTTTATGTGGGAATTTTTTAAATAATATGTAAGCTAAAAGTCAAAAGTTTGATGACACGGAGACTATGAGCAAGTTTCATGGTAGACGACAACACCAAGAAGAAGGTACATCTCTATGTATGTAAGGATCTGAATTTCCTCAAAAAATATCTGATTTATGAAAGTAAAATCTATGCAAATGAAGGTAATTTTACAAGTATATTTTCACTTGCTCAATTCACAATTTGGGTGTTACCAAAGTAAACTACATAAAAAATGATATAAGAAGTACGTGAGAAAAGTCAATTTTAGTGTGCTACAGAAACTCAGATATAGTAAGAACAATTTTCTAAACCTAGCCAAAACAAAACAATCATATCAATGTCCTATACCAGCAACTTGAGAATCTTCACATTACTTAATTATTTCTCCTATTATGTAAATTTTCTCCACTACTTGAACCTAATGCAGATTCACCTATGCCTACAACCTACAATATTCAATATGCCCGACCATTTACCAGTTTAACACATCCAGATGTTGAAATTGTGTTGCATTTGATAGTCTGTCAACAGCTTTCAAGTTCATATAAATAAAGCATAGAACCCCAGGAATAGATGCAAAAAAGAAAACAATGTTGTTGATATCAGAGAGATAAAACCAAGAACACTCAGACAAACAGTTGCCAGAGATCTGCTAATGAATTATTAGAAGGTGCACTGCAATAAATGCAATTTTGTTATGTTCAATATTGTGGCTGTTATGACAAGACATTGAGACCATGGCAGCTTCAACAATGATGAGGATTTAGTATTACGCATGATCACTTTCTTGTGTGTCGTATGACATGTGGGAGCTGTTAGTCAACTTATACATGCTCTTTGTTATCATCTACTCGCTTAGCTGGCCTAGCTGCTGGTGTAGTAACTAGTCCCAGGCACTAATCCTGGGATAAGCCATCCAACTAGGGCTACAACTAGTCTGTTTTAGTGTAGTGTGTAGATGAACACACATATATACACACTTATACAGAGGTGCATTTAAAATTGTTGTTCTTGTACATATATATCTTTTGAAAAGGTGTGTGTCATCTCTGAATTCTACTGTCCAAGAATCTTAGTCACTAGCCACTCACTCATCCACCATGTGATTTTAGAAGACTCACATGATGATGGGACCTCTCTCCCTTACCACAAGAGAGAGAGAGAGAGGAATGTGTGGTTTAAAAATCCACACAATGGCAAGTTGGAGCTCCAGATGGCCAACATTTCAAGATGGTAAAATCAAAGGAACATATGTGCGTGTGTGTGTGCATGCACATAAATGTTTTTTTTAGAGTGTTCTTCATTTCTCTGTACATGCACACACAAGCACACATATATATATATATGGTGGGCAAAACTATGTATTTTAATAGTGACATCTTACGTTTTTATTATATTAGTCACTATCAATGTTGTGTATATCTTTTATTGATATTATTTAGTTGATTGAATGGTCCATACTAGTCCTTTTGGGTCTTGAGTGACAAAAAATGCATTTTTTTCGAAAAAATGCGAAAAAACAAGGTAAATTAAATTATCTTTTAAAAATTAGAAAAAACGTGTTTTTTGGGAAAAAAGTTGAAAAACACGGTTTTTTGCCTTTTTTTCATTTTTTCCATTTTTTTCATTTTTTAATGCCAAACAGTTTTTTTTTTCATTTTCTATTTTTTATTTGTTGCAAATCTACTTATCTTTTGATGTTTGTGTTATTAGTTTCTCACTTAATTTATTTTCCCCCCATAGCTTTTTGAAATTTTTAAAAATTTACCATATTTTTCTCGTTTTTCTCAAACTCGCTGTATTATATTCGAGAAAAACCTCACCGTTTAAAATTCCAAAACGTTATTCGTGACAATGGAGTCTTGACCAATCCGTGTCCAACTTGGCATCTTAGTAAATACACCATCTCATGTGATTCTGGATAGTAAACCTTCAAAAGAAAGGAACAACGTAAGAGAAGTTCAGCACACCACCGATACGTGATTATTCTTCTCTCATGGGAGTATTAGCATATCTACTAGGCCAGTTCTTATGTATCCTAAGCGTGTACCCTTTCCTTTGGCTACAAAATTGTGCAGTAATAGAAATGCTAGAGTAATATAAGAAAGGTGGATAAGAGGTTCTTTATGATCATAGCCACTCAGCTAATAGCAACTACAAAAAAGTAGAAGAGAAACCAGATTTTACCACATAATGTAAGGGAATTTTGTGCTTGATGCTTCTTCATTGTGTGAGCTTTGAACATTCTGACATTGTAATGTCTTATCAACACTGATACTTATTTTCACTATGGAAGATTTACTATCAGAATTGATTCAGAAAACCACTAAAAAGGTTAGTTTTTTTACTACCTATTTCCAAAATGGTTGGATAATTGGTCTTATAAGTCTTAAGCAGGGACAAACATGCCATCCTAGAATCCCAAATCATATAGAACAAGAAATGGTGCTATGTTAGGTCAAGCCCCCATGAGAAAAATCCATCTGGAAAGTGCATATCCAACTCATTTTTTACTCTAATTTTGAATCGTTTAGTAACTCTCAGACCTGCTCCATGTACTTCCACATGACGTTCATTGCGAGTAGATTTCTACCCATAAACTCCTGCATAATAGAAGAACAAGAGGAAGGAATCAGAATAACCTTAAAAAATCTAATAGTATGAGACCTGTCGTGGAAATAGGCAGCTAGATATTTTAAATTACAAACAGTTATCACTGAAAGAAAAAGGGGAAAAGAAAGAGCCAGACTGAACTTGGCATAACATTTTATCCAGGATGACATTGGGAACTTTTTGAACCTCCTTTTTGTTGATCAAGCTTAAGAGTGGTTACAAAACTTTGGGTCTCATTCTTGGTTATATATGGTTAAAGTTCTTTTCCCTCATCAATGCGCTTACTTTTATGCAATTTGGTTTTTTTATTTTATTGTTATGTCATGCTTACAGGCAAGGCTGCATCAGATTTTAAACAAAACACACATTCAGGAAAAGGAGCTAAGTCACTTGGCAAAAGAAAAGCAAGAGGTACTCAATGAAAGGGGGCCACTCAGATAGGGTGGGAACTTAATTTAATTATACATATGAAAACAACAAGGTGATGGCAGAAAAAGAACACCAAGATGTCCACTAAATATATTGGCATAATCTTAGAGCTAGTTTATATACACGAAGCTACATTTAGGTTCGAAATTGTGGAAATCACATAATAGGTAAGAGATAGTGGGTAAGAACAAAGCAACATGTATGATGATCATAAAACTGAAGAGTACTTAGGCATTAATACTCACAATTTTGAAAAACAACTTCTCCATTTCAGAGACTATATTAAAGATTATCTCAGGTACTTCCCTGTTCTGAATTGTTTCCTGGGTTGATTCGGATGGATATAGCTTTTAAATGGTGTTCTTATACATTTATGCTTTCTTGTGTACTGTTTTTTTTTTTCAGATGCAACATAAAAGTGGTTAAATGACAATTTATGATAAATGGGACAACCTGAAGCATAGGTAGCCTTTTATGCTCTATACACACTAGTTGGCTTGTTTTTAGTAAAATCTTAGGCTTTTCACTAGAACTTAAAAGCTCCTCGAACATCTCAACTTGTCCACATTCTTCTATCATTAGCCTTCATGTTTCAAATTTTCAATTATGCAGAACAGGAGTTGGGAGTCGTTATACAATACTTGAAAACTACGATCATGTCGGATTAGCATTCTCAAGACCAAGAGAACAGAAAACACAGGGCAAACAGAGGACAGGAGAACACGGTGGAGATTGCCTAAAAGTACAGGTGTTCATGTGCATTCCACGTTAAACCATTGATCACATAGAACAGCAGGGACATGCTGGCCATTCTTTACATATCTCCCTATCAAACAATCTTTAATAGTTCCAGGACTGAACGGACTATGGAGTCTCTTACGGTGCAATCATGCATGACAGAGAAGCCACCTCCCATTCTCCCATTATAATGGATGGAATTATTCAGAATGCTACAAGTACATCATAGTGCATACCTTCTTGATAAGTTGTACATCATATGATCTCCCGTACTTTTTTCTGATAAGGGTAGCTAGATCCATTCCCGTAAAGTTCAGATCATCGTTGCCCAAAATCTTTTCCAAATTCTCACGAACGAAGTTGCTCCTCACCTGTAAGTCCAATAGCAAATATCTATCAAAGAGCTCACCTTGATAATAGTAAAGACCAGATTACAGAATAAATCAAACCTGTAGTCCGACAAGGCAAGCAAGAAACTCTAAAGGCATCTTTTAGTCAGACGAATTAACCTTTTAAGGATTTGTTCCATTGCGGATTTAGAAGAGGTATACGGTGGATTTTCCACCATGAAGATGCATGGACGGAAACAGATTATTTGGCTAAAATCAAGGAAAAAGATACAGGAAAAGGTGGATGTACGGTCTATTCGTACGAATAACTGCAGAGTTAGAAAGAGAAAAAAGAAGTTCATCGGTTCATAAAACGTACGTTATCGTTCACCCCATCCTTGGACGACGGCTGGCCATCATCATCGTCATCGCCGCCATCACTGCCTATTAGGCTCCCATCTTGATTCCCAACGGCACGGCAGATGGCTGGACCAGGACGATGAAGAAGCCTGCTATGAGCGGATTTAAGGCACGGCTCAGGAGAGGATGAAGTGAACGAGATCTCCCACGAAGACAAGCATGGCGTCTTTGGCAGCTTCTTAAAGCCGTTGTTCGCCAATGCGGCAGCGCCGCCGTGTACGTGAGCGTGATGAACTGACAAGCTCATAGCAACTCTCGACATAACCCTGCAAATTGGTTCGTTTCGAGAAGAAATCAGGAAATACGACAAACCACTTGGCAATAGCTACCAAACATCATGCAAAAATAAGTGTAAGTGACAAGGCACTGCTGCCAAGCGGGAAATTGGAAACACCACTCAGGGATTCCTGAATCTTCTACTCCCCAAAAAGCAACAGACTGATTCCTAGCTACCACTTCATTTGTTCAGCCATTTATATCGCTGTAAAAGGGGAAGTCGGCTTATTGCTTCATAAGTGGCCGCTGCGTGTAGCTTTCCCTTCTGGAAAAATCAAAAAGTACATATTCTCAATTTCAATTCTCTGATTCTGCCATTGTTGTCTTTCGTTAATGGCGGATATGCAATCAATACGCTGCTGCTCCTCTAACAGGCTTGAAAATTGTTGATAGATCTCGATCGGCAGTTGCACAGAGTCAGTTTTTCTCTTTGCACCGGATCGTGAGAATCAGTAAAAGCAACAGCCAGAGAGAGAGCAAATGCAACAACCTGAGAAGTGGAGAAGGAGAAAGATGGAGATATGGTTTACCTCAGCGCCTCCTTTGAACCCGTATGTGCGAGAGAGGCCTCTTTGGTGCAACGAATTGACTCCCCAAGAGAAGACAGCAAACATGCAAATGGTTCTGAACTGGACTGCAGCGGCCGTCCTCAGCGCGTTCACAGCCGACTACCGTCCGAAGAGGAGAGAGAGCACTTGCCTTCCCCTCCCAGGCCTCAAGCGGCAGGCGCCGCACCTCTTGAGTATCGTCCCTCCCTCCAGTCTCCGTCACTGTGGCGTGCGAAGGTGGCGCTGCGGTTGCGGACGCCGGCGTCCACCAGCCCCATTCAGCAGCACATGATGCCTTCGCTTCTCACCATCGTCAACCAGTTTACGACACGTCTCTCCCTCTCCTTCTTTCCTTCCAAGAATTCTTTCCCGTTACAAATGTTTTTTCTTGGCTCTCATTTTCCATTGATACAAAAACCGCCCAAAATTAAAATAGCTTTTACAAAAGCACGCTTAAACTTAAAATTTTTTCTTTCCCCGCTCGTCAATGGATTCGATTGGATCTGGATATATTTTTAAACATATCTATTTTTTTGATATTCCTATATTTATATTTATTGGATGTCTATGAAGAGACATTTACATATTTATATTTGAATTCAGATTCACATATGAAAAAAAAATCATATGTGAATCTGAATTTAAAATCTAATTTCACAATCTGAATCTGATTTAAATATAATTTTCATATCATATTCAAATCTAAATCTAATCTGATCCAAATATAATTCTTACCTTGATATTTAAATCAGAATCAAAATTTTGAACTGAATCCATAGGATATAAAATATTTACTTAAAACTAAACGTGATCTAACTACAAATCCGAATTCAATCTTATTTTTAAATTGAATATCAAATTTTTTCACATCGAATTTTGTCTGGAACAGTTCAATTTGATACCCAATCCAGATCAAATGTATTGACATTCTTCAAAACCCTCCACAAGAACCCATTCTGTTGACGGCTATTGATCCAAAGATGACAATGAATTATTTCATATAAATATCCAAAAAATTCAGTTCTGAAATATTTTTTATAAGCGTCTATAGTTAAACAACAAAATCTTTTCTTTTTGTGACAAAGAATACATTTAGTACCAGTCACTGATGAAGAAATCAAAACCTAAGGTGCATGAACATATCACCAGATATTAGATAAATGAAATATGAAGGTAAACTAAATAAATATAATCAATTATTACCATCTAGCCTATTTACATGAATGTTATCAAAATCGGGTTTCAAATCGGATCAACCGAGCTACCAACTGGCGATTCAGCTGAATCAATTGTGAATCGGCAAAAGAATTTGAAAATTCATTTTTGAAAAAAATGAACGGAAAATTGTAAAAGTTAATTCAAATAAAAAATTCTTTAAGTAATAAAGAAGTGGCATATAGAACTCTTAAATCGACCACTGAATTAAACCCTTTCGCTACAAATTTGATTCAAATGGGTAAGATTCTTAGATGCATTTTATAAGCACGACAAAAAAAATAAATCTCATGTCTGGAAAGTCTATTTGCTGTTAAGAATTAGATGCCAAAAGCATAGAACTTATGGCCCCTAACACGATCAGACTGTGTTGGATATGATCGGATCGGATTAAAGGAGTGACATCTGATTAGTCTTAATTGGTTACGTATTTGGTTTTAAACAATTGTTGGATTGGATTTGGATCCAGATTTGAATTCAATTTTAAATAAATATCCTATATTCAATACTCATATATTTTAAAGTTAGTTCCTAACGTATGATAATGTAGTTTGAACTCAGTTGTGTATATTGAAAGGCCATATTCATGATCATTTGAAAATCGAATTTGGATATGGTATTGAATTTTCTTAGTTCATATTTAATCTGAATTTGAACTCAGATATGTAACCATTTGATAAATCAGATATGATAAACGGACATCTTATTAGCATCCTTACTTTTGAAATATTTAAATAAACATGTGTTTCTTGGGGTGAGCAGGAGGTTAACAATCCACTGCCCCAAGAACCCCCCTCCCTTCCACCTTTACCCTCCCCCCTCTTCCCGAACCCCATGATTTGCTTCTACCTCTGCGCTGCGTCAAAACTTGAATGGGGTACAATACATTTTCCAACTTGAGTGTTGCGATCTCACTTTTCCGGTCCTATTAAAGTAGTACCCACAGGAATAAAACAGGCGACGTACCTTCTACATGTCCATTGCCCGCCTACATGAGCAGCTACGCTATCCCCATTGAGGCTCAAACAAACATGTGTTAGCAATGCGTCTTCATTGCCATAACTTTCAGAATTTCTTACATGGGTTTATGTTTTCCATTAGTCAAGTAATTTACAGTTTGTCAAAATTGGACTATACTGGAGCATATGAAACAATACTAGAACAGGCCGATGCAATAGATATTGATTAAACAATATATGATAAACAAAAAAGTCAAGTTTGGAGGGTTGAAGTGGTGCCACCACTTCAATACACCAATGTAGCTTTGGATCTTGGAGTACTTCGGCTCTTGCTTGATAGTGGGATTCTCCTGCAGCTCACCGTGAACTTTTACTCCTTAAAGAAACTTGAAAAAACAAAAAAACTGATCCCACTCACTTGAACTTTTGCCAATTAAAGGACAAAAACTGATTGATTAACCAACAAAATAAAGTTGAAGTAGGCAGCAATGCACTAATTGACGTGCAGTGTGGTTTTTCCCATTCAAGAGGGATCCTCTGGCTCGCATGAAACTTTTACCCATGAAAGAGGGATCCTCTGGCTCACATGAAACTTTTACCCATGAAAGAAAATTAAAGAAATAAAAACTCATCCCACTCCCCCGAACTTTTGCACTTTGAAGGAAAAAAAACTGACTGATTAGCCAACAAGATAAAAATAAAGTAAGGGGTTGTTTTTGCAATAGTAACTCTCTCCCAGAAGAACATAAGACAGTAATAATATGTTACTGCTGCCAACAACGTTCTTGAAGTGCAATGTGAGTGCATATGAACCGGTTTTGGACCATGATAGCGACTGTCACTTGCAGAAAATTAAAGAAAGAAAAAATTATATCTTCATTATGACGTTTCTCAACATGGCGTGGCTTGCTTGAGGGGGGCAGTTACCAAGGACTTGAGAATGTGTTTCCCACCTGAATTGTTAATATTTGCGCTTTTGCAGTTCTCTCCCACCGCCATTTCTCAATCCTTCTCTCTCTCTCTCTGTGTGTGTGTGTGTGTGTGTGTGTTTGTGTATATTAGATCATGGATGAGAGCGACATCGCGCGTTTGTTTGCCCCATCCCCACCAACGACACAGGCGGCCCCTCAGGAGCCCCTGGCGAGCACACAGACCACTCCTCAGGCCCCCCCGTCGAGGGCGGATACGACTCCTCACAGAGGCGACTCATTTACCTTTTTGGCAATGGTTGCCACTTTCTTGGGCGTCCTCGTAGCAGTAATCTCTCCCTCTGTCTGTGGTTTTGTTCGACGTTGGGTGTTTGTCGGTCATCAGTTGATTCTAGCCTACTTGTTGATTTGATTTCTCGGCTTCATTCATTTGCTTCGCTTGTTTGCTGGGTTCTCTTCTTGTATCCCTGAGACAGTTTGACTTCTTGGCAGTATATGGGCATTGCTATATGGGTTTGACGCATTGTCGGTTTGTTTCTTTGATATCCTGATTTCTTAACTTGGGGTTTTGCAACGGAGACCATGGGAATCTTGTAGATGTTCATGTACTGGAAGTGAGATGCTGGTCTTGGCATTTCTTCTGTGTTGGCCTTTCAGTTTCATGAGCATGCGATGGTTTCTTCTGGCCTTGTGATTTCCCCATTCTCATTGTCGAATTTGAAAGGTTAGCTGGGGAGATAATCTTTGGAGTTGTCAGTTCCGCTGAATGAGACTGGGAATTTAGGAGGGGGGTCGTCTTTACCTCATGAAAACTGCGTACGGAATCCTGTTTTAACTTGTCTTTTTTTGGCGAAGAAAGTTATTAACTAGGTGTATTGTGATTCGTGCATGTGTTTCCGTGTTTCAAATTTTCAATACCTGTCAGTATAGTAAAGCAGAGAAATTGGGGGTGGAAATTACAATATTAACTTTTGACTGGTTGTTTTTGTGTGACTTATTTCTTTTATATATATAGTTTAACTTTTAATATCTATTTTAGATAGTGAGTTATACAATCATATAAATTAAATGATAAAGATTAATTCATACAAGTGCGCATATTCTAAGACCTCAAGTTGATAAAAAAAGGGTCAGTTTCTTTTTTATGGTTTTCCTGATGAGCAATAATCTGGTTTAGTGGGGTTGATCATTCAAAACTAAGTAACTGTGCTACGATTGTGCACAGATACTTATGTTAATATTGACATTTGGTTGATAACCCTGGAGTTTCATGAGTTACATTGCCTGATATTCATCTTTTGCTGTTTGCACATGGGTCCGCAAGCCTCACACTTGGCAGGTCAAAAAGTTTTTGGTTCTTCACTTGTGCTATCTGTGTATGCTATTCACTTTTTTCATATCTGTCCCATGTGACTCACATCTTTCTTAAACTAGCAAGATGGCCTTCTTTCTTGTGGTCTCTGCCTTTCTCCATAATGTCATTGTTCACTTTGCCTCTCATGCAGAAACCTGTTCCTTGTGTCTAATTGGAAATATTATAGGTATTGCTACTATCCCAATCAGAAGGTGGTGGTTCTATGATTCTACATCAAGTTCCAGAAGGTCATGTTGGTGCATATTGGAGAGGTGGTGCTCTTCTTAAAACAATTACAGATCCAGGTTGGTCGGTAATTTGAGCTTTGTATGTTATGCACATTCATATTTCATCCCTAAACAAAGATTTATTTGTTTTTCAAGGTTTTCATTTGAAGATGCCAGTTGTAACCCATTTTGAGCCCATTCAGGTGACCATTCAGACAGACGAGGTATAAACATCAAGCATGCTGATGAAACCATTTTCTTTCACTGTTTTGTGCTAATTGCCAAATCAAGTAATTCACACCTTTGATTATTCAGTCCAATGAAGTTTGGTACTAAATCTTATCTTGAACCATGCTTGAAGGCGAAGATAACAACTTGAAGGGCGATAACAAAATGAATCTTAGAATTGTGACTATCTGCTAATTTCCTTGCTGATGCCTTTTCCTCTCTAACAACTTTTTTAAATTGAATACCTCTGTGCCATATTAGTTAAAATTTTTGGCATAGCTGTATTTTTAGCACCTTATCAAGTTTTTTTTCTTGGGTAGGTAAGGAATATCCCATGTGGTACAAAAGGTGGTGTTATGATCAGCTTCGAGAAGATTGAGGTACTGCTTTCGGTTGTCCTTATTGTTTAAATTTTGTGATGCACAGGATTTTATTTGTAGTTCTTATACACTTTATACACTTCATGGTCAAGTTTTGACTTATGTAGGTTGTTAATCGGCTCCGAAAAGAATATGTTTACAGCACATTGCTGAACTATGGTGTAAAGTATGACAAGACGTGGATATATGATAAAATTCATCATGAGATCAATCAATTTTGTAGTTCTCATACCCTGCAACAAGTTTATATCGAAGTGTTTGACCAGGTGAGTTTATGAACAATCAAAAACTTGGATTTCGTCACATTGATAAATTAAACCATCGGTGTGGAATTAATCAGTATTTTCTCAAATGTATTTTTAAAATAACTTTCAGATTGATGATAAGATGAAGGAAGCAATTCAAAGTGACTGCACACGTTATGCTCCAGGCATTGAAATCATTAGTGTTCGTGTAACTAAGCCAACTATACCAAATAGCATAAAAAGGAACTTTGAGCAGATGGAAGAGGAACGTACTAAGGTGCAAAAGCCCTCTCTCTTCTTTACTATGACAGATGCTCCCCTGTCTACATTTTCTTTTCTTATCATTTTAGAAAATAGAAATGGGTTCTGAAATCATTTCCTCTTGTGGTCTTCAAGATAGGCCTTTTAGATTGATGAGTCATTCCATGAAGTTTCTAAAACAAGATGTATGCCTTATGGCCTGAGCTAGTATATGTCAAGGTTTTCAGTCTGACTGTATGTTTGACAGTTTTTCTCCCACATTCATGTATGAAATTGATGGCATGCTTCCAGGAGCAGTGGCAGAGCCAGATGGTGGCTGGTGTGGACGGTTGGCACCAGCCTCACAAAGTTTGTTTATGTTTACATTAATGCTTTGATATATTTGATTGTTTATATATATAGTTGCCCCTAAAAGTATTAAAGTTATTGAATTAGCACCCTTCCAGCCAAAATTTCTGTTTCCGCTAGTGTCCAAGAGCCTCCTGTTTTTAGGTGTTCTGGTATCCTGTTGATCACCATGCATAAAAATAGAATCTATTTTACTAAATTTATATGCCGTTGAGATAGATAGCTAAGCCATGCATAATTCCTCGAAGTTGATGGGTAAGAAAAAATTGTGTTCTTGCTTCTCCACAAGAGCATAGTTGCAAACTTCAGACATTCTTTAAATAGAAATTTTCTTTTTCAAATCAAAGTTGTCACATTTGTGAACTAAGGTGAACAGGAAGGGTGTCAGTTTCTTTGAAGATTTTTCAAGCCATGGGTGCATCAGATGCTGCTTTCATAAAATCCTTTACAGGAAGTCTGTAAAGATGTAGTGATGGAAAAATTTCTGAAGTATACTTTGCATTCTGGCCTGCAGACGTTAAGAGGTTGTTCTTTGTCTAGCCAATGCATGCATTACACACACACATATATATATATATATATCCTACATATATAAAAATTCAATTACTGTCTTTTGTTTTTGCAATTCCCTAGTGGTCCAAGGTGTACCTTTCCTTGAGGGACACAATTCACTTGAAACCTGTTTGATTGGTGGAACAGAACACCTGTTCCAGAACAGTGTTCTGTTCCATGGGTAGAGGTAGAACACTTAAAGCATGTTCTCCAAGGACAAAATTGCAGTATTCCCAATGTCTTCTTGATAGATGATGTGGGGCACAGCATCTGCAATAATGCTGCCATTCTTGTCCCGAATCAGATGAGCTGCCAATCAGATGAGCTGCTGGGGAATTTAATGAAAACCTGTAACATGGAGCTGCATATGTGCCTGCTTTGCGACACAAGTATTCTCACATTTCTGTTCATCAACTGCACCTCTAGAATAACGTTGACAACTCTTGGAAGTATCATGTATATGAAAGCAGCTTGATTGGTATCTCTGAAATCTTTGCCTTTTCCTTTTTTTTTTGTCTTGGTTTCCTTCTGTTTTTTTCTTGTTCTTTTGGGTGTATTGCATTACTAGTTACATTTTCATAGTTCAATACTTGAAAGTGCATACATCAAACATGATATCCACAGAGTTTATGGTAATAGATATATTTGCTGCCGTATTTTAAGGCCTTTGTGAAGTTGTATGGGTCACAACTCCTTTAAGTTGGGAAGACATGCATCTATATCCTTGTAAAGGGCATATAAAGATTCCAGCTATCAACTAATTTTGTCAATTATGTTTCTGCTAGAAATTTCTGTTTGTGTAGGAAATTTTCTTTATGTTAATTTTTGCGTTTTGCTTGGTCAAGGTACTTATTGCTATAGAGAAGCAAAAGGTTGCTGAAAAAGAAGCTGAAACGATGAAGAAGATAGCTTTGACAGAAGCAGAAAAAGATGCACAAGTTAGCAGGATTCTTATGGAACAGAAGTTGATGGAGAAGGATAGCATCAGGAGACAGGAACAAATTGAGAATGAGATGTATTTGGCTCGTGAGAAAAGTCTTGCAGATGCTCATTATTATCGGTAGAGTTTTCTTTTCATATGCTCTGGCGTATGTAACAATGGTGCATCCACGTTGCAGGGTGGGAGCCATATCGGATTATCAAGTCTGGATTTGGAGCCTGTATCCACTTCATTTTTGTTTTCCCTAAAGAAATTCTTTGTGACCCTTCAACCCACACCTTACCTGTATCTGCAGTGGCACCAATGTGATACAGGTTCCAACACTATTAAATGTGACAGTATATTCTGTTCTGTGGATACTGATTATGGTTAACTTGTACAGAATGTTGAGAGAAGCAGAGGCTAATAAGTTGAAACTTACTCCTGAATATCTGGAGCTTCGGTTTATTGAGGCTATTTCAAATAATTCAAAGATATTTTTTGGAGACAAGGTATCTGCTCTCCCTGACTTCAGCTTTAAGTTGAATTGGTTTTTCTTAATTTTCTTGTACTATTGCTTTCTTCAAACTAGTCAAACCTAAATAGATAGTTTGGTGATTCACAGGTACCGAACATGGTCTTTGACCAGAGGTTGATTGGGAGCTTTCTCAGTGATTTGAAAAGAGACAACTGTGAGATATCTTTTCTTTCCCTCATTTGCTAAGTTGCTACCTAAAGTTAGAAGTTGAAACACATATATTCATAGTTCCTGCTGTGTTTTGCAATAATTTTAGGTGCACATTGGCATATGATGCTTCTGGTTTCCTCATTTTTAAGTGATATTCTTGTTGTTCCTGTTCCCTTTCTCTGGTGTTTAGCATGTTTTGACTTTCTTTAGCGTGAAAGCAAGACTACACAGATTCTAGTCCTTTTGCCCCATATATGTTGCGATTTGAGTCTAGAGATCAGATTTGGAGAAAACTCACTGTTGCCTCCACAAACTTATGTGACCACTTTTCTCTTTGCTGTATATTCATTTTTTACAGTTTAATCTGTGTATAGTACAGCTGAAGGCACATCAGAATCATGATGGTGAATAAAGGATTTCTCTACAGCAATGGGACATAAGAATTTCGAAGATTATTGGCACTGAAATATGGCTAGCGCTATTTTGGTTCTGTGAGCAAAAGGTTCAACTTCTTGATGTTTTAGGGAGAGTTTTTGTGGTTTGCAACCATTTGTGCTACTGCTTGAGATGGTTTTTCTAGTGTCAGTTATAGAAACTGCTGGTCAATGTCCTTGATCGTACATCTTTTTTTTTTCTTGTTTTTCTTTCTTCCGGGAGTAAGATATTTTACATTTTGAATCATGCTAATCACTTTCTGCAACATGATCAAGTTACCATTTCTTTCCTGTTGCTGAGAGTTAACATTGTTTTACAGTTTGTCTAGTTTTCTATTACCATGATAAGAACAGTTCCTACCTTGATCATCAGATCAAAATGTGTGTTCTGTCATTTCTAGCTGAGACCATTGTTACAAATATTGTTCTCGAGGGCCAGGTTTTTTTCGATATTTTTTGGGAAGTTATTCTCAGGAATCCTAAACATTGGAGAAAAAATGAAATAAATGAGAAACTTATATCACAAGAGAAAGGTGAAAACATAGGGAAAAACCATGAGATTTTAATTTTTATTAAGATTTTGAAAATCTATCTACATTTTCCTTTTTTTGTTTTATTTGTTTTTCTCGTAACTATCGTGAGATTTTTTGAAAATCTCATAATATCTATGTCAGTGGTTGAGATTGCAAAAACTGTAGTTGGTACGAGTTTCCATTGGATATTGGTTATATTTTTTTTGTTTTACTTGCTTCATGATGTACTGATATTGGGGAATGCAATAAATCTTGTTCTTGGAAATATATCAGTGGGCTAAAACCTCGTGATATTCAAAGACTCTTTTACAAGAAAAAGCTTTTGGAGAAAAACAGTAGGATGTATAGATAAATGTTGACTTCTTTAGGTTCTTACTGTGATAAAAATGCACTATGGCTAAACCAAGTAATTATGTTTTTGAGATATCACACTTGGGTGTCATTTCTAGCTTTAGGAATACCACAGAAAAGCCATGTGATGGTTGCCCAAGTTGGCTTGTCTTGTCGGGTTAAATTGTAAAGGTTACTCGTCCTCTAACCTTCCAGCTTCAACATCCGGGTGAGGCAATCGGAGCGTTGTATCTAGTGAGATATTTAAGAGCGTAACCCTGCGAAGTTTATATCTTTCTTTACCATTTTTCGTCTTCTTTTTTCTTTTTCTTCACGCATGCAGTGCGTGACCATGAGTTCAGCAGAAGTGAGCCTCGATGTAGGATGTCAACCGATCAGATTCGATTAACATATATTTTTTTGGATATAAGATATTTATTTAAAATTAAATTGATCTGAATTTGAATCCGATTAAATCTAGATCTGATTCGATTTTTAAGTAGATGAATTCTTTTATTAATTCTTTTTCCATCTTCGATTTCTTTTTTTGGAAATAGTTTGAATAAATAGATATATTGACATCACTACTCAATCATTGACATCACAGATCCGATCTGATATATTGACATCACTATTCAGATGGCATCAACTTCTGCTGCTAATCTTGAGAGCACATGTTTGGTGGGACTTTGTACGAGTGAAGAGTTGAAGCGTGTCAGGTTTTTATTAAATAATCAACTCTGCAAGTTTTTTCAAGGGATTGAGATACAGGTGGCTCTGTGTTGCTTAGCAACATGAACCGCACATTTATTTCTTTCATGTGGGTGACATTAAAAACAATCCAAATAGAGGGACATAGCGACACCAATGCATTGGATATCTGCTTCAGAAAAGTTAGATATTAAAAAAAATTTGATCCAATTAAGAAATCAAATTGGATTCAGGTTTTTGAAGCAACTTCCAATCTAATTCGGATGTGGTTTTAAGTAAGCACCTGATCAGATTAACTATATTATATCCAATGTTCTTACATTTTCAAAGTCAGCTCTTCAAATATCATTGCGGTTCCCATTTCTGTTGCATGGCAAAAAGCCCGAGTGGGACTTGGATGCTAATTCACAAGTCAGATTTGATTTTGGATTGTGAATTTGAAAATTAGATTCAAAGCTGAATATGTGAATGCTTGATAAATTGGATGTGAATTGGTCCAACAATCAAGGATTACTTCTATGTGGGAAGCATGTCATCTAAATAGATGAGAAGCACAATGCATATAGATGAAAAGAGATGGATTTGGTGTACTACAAAAGAAACCATATTGTAAAAGAAAGAAGCTTAGCTTATCAAAGCACATACGCGATGCTTGCTGAAGATCATAAAGTGTTTTGCGCAGTTGACATACATTATTAAAAAAACGTTTATCTTCAAAACCTGGTGGTTGTTGCGTGAAAACTGTCTCCTTAAGTTGACTTTGAAGAAACACGTTCTTCACATCGAGTTGGTAAATACTCTATTGCTTAACTATAACAATAGAAAGAATAATTTTGATGCTACCATGCTTCACCACAGGAGAAAAAGTCTCGACAAAATCTACTCCCTCAAGATGAGAGAATCTCGTGTAACCAAACGCGTTCAGTAGCTCAAGAGTTCCATAAGCTTGCAGCTTTGCATTGTGTACCCATTTTGATTCAACAACATTCATGTGATGTGGTTTTCATATATGACAAATATTTCTTTTTGCATAGCAGCCTTTTGCCTTTGTGATTCAATGCCTCCTTAGCATTGTGCAAAACCTTAGGTATAGAAGCATATGTTGTAACATCATGAAGATCAGCATATTTGGGATTAAGTTTTGATATTCCAGTCATGTTGTGAGTAATGATAGTCCAATGTAATGGAGTTATTGGTTAAGGCGAAGAGATAATAGGCTGTGGCAAAATGCTAGGTTTTGTATCATCATTTTCTTCAACTACTTGTGGCAAAGGATTTGACATGTCATAAAGCTCAATCTGAGGAACCTACATATTCTGAAATTATTCTTGCGTTAAAGAGGGAGAAGTGAGTTCGCTAGTGCCATTGGGAGAGTCTAAAACTGAAGTATCCATTGGTCGGCTGACATGTAAATCATGTCTAATCTCGTCATCGATAAGTTAAGTGAAATCTCCCTCAAGCTGTTGTTATCGATGAAGACTGGCGGGTTCTTGAAAGGGAAAAAATTCTTCATCAAACACAACTTGACATGACATATATTCTGCCAGTTGGAGGATGAAGACATCTATAACCCTTGAACCGTGTGCTATATCCAAGAAAAATGCATGGCTGGCAAAGATTTTAGATCAAAATTTGATTCTTGATATCCACGTAGATAAAAAAAACATTGACAACCAAAAACTCTTAGAGAAGAATAGTCTCGATGCTTTCCAAAAACTTGAAAATAAAAAGAGTCCATATTTAAAGTGGATGATGCTAGTCTATTGATCGAGTAGACGGCAATTGAAAAAGCTTTTATCCAAAAATGTTTTTGGTGTATTGGAATAGAACATCATTATCTATGCTTTCGTTTAGCCATGTCGTTTTGCTCGGGCATTTTGGGACACTACTTTTATCGTTTTATTCCCATTTCATTAAGGTAATGAATGAATTTTTGACTACTTTACTCTTTACCACCATCGGATTGAAATATTTTTAATTTTTTGTCAAGTTATCGTTCAACATATCTATGAAAGTGAACAAAAACTTCAAAGAAATTATATTTAACAAAAACTTCAAAGAAATTATATTTTTTCTTCAATGGATAGAACCAAGTGAATTATGTGCACTCATCAACAAATTTTTCTTTTTAACGAGATGAGAGCAAGACCCAAAGATAAAAATGAAGTTTCATTAAACGTTCACTACATGACTCTCCACCAAACGTATCAACCACGGGATCAGTCTTTAGTTTCTTCCATTTCATGTCTTTCATTCCAAGGAGAAAGACAAAATGTTGGACCACCGGTTCAACCATAACTCACTTTCGGAATATCTTGATTTGACCTTACGAGGTGGATGGCTGAATAGAAGATGTAAGGATCGTGTTCATAAAATTCCGGAATTTTGATGGTGTCTTTTCCATTTTAGCGTTTGTAACAACTACGGGTACCGAGCCAGGTACTAGAGACATGGCCCAACTCGGGTTAGAACCCAGCCCAAAAAATGGGTGTCGGTTCGGCCCTGATTAACCCAATAACTTATATTTAATATTTTATTATTTTTTTACATTATATATATAGAGTCATTTATCCAGTAAACACATAAAAAACAAGAAAAGATGTACAAGTTTGGGCACCAAGCCGGATACTCGATACATGGCCCAACTCAGGTTAGAGCCCAGCCCAAAAAATTGGGTGTCGGTTTGGCCCTGACTAACCCAACTCGGTTTGATAATTTATATTTAATATTTTATTTTATTTTTACATTATATATATATATATATATATATATATATATATATATATATATATAGTCAATTATGCAGTAAACAGACTAAAAACATGAAAAAATGTGTTTTTTTGTATTCTTTTCATTTTGCATTTCAAGCTGTTTTTCGGCGGACCTGTTTTTAACTATTTTAACACTTTTGTTTTTAGAAAATGAGTTTTCTGTAGCTTTGGAAGTCATAGTTGATTTTATTTTTCTATTTTCACATTTACTTTTTTGAAAAAAGTATTGAGTGGTCCAAAAAAAAAAAAAGTGTCCAATGTCATAGATCCACACTGAACAACATCCTAGCTAGTTTCTATATATTTCATTTTGTGACCATTAGTAGCACGATCATAAGTAGCTTTAAAGTCTGCAAACCATATGATATAAGCAGTGGCCGAGCTATGTGGTAGCACGGTGTTGGTAATTTCTGTCCACAAAATTTACTTTATTATATATATATATATATATATATTATATTATATATACATATATGTACATAAACTTTATTAATTTTCAGGTTTTTTACATTGAGTGCTTCTTAAAGTTTTCAATTTAACCTTAAAATGTTCCTTAGTAAAAAAAAAAATTCTAACTCCACCGCTGCATATGAGCAGTGCCCATTAATGTCTATAAGACATAAAAATTAAAAATTTGTTTCTAGATATGATATCTTCGGATTGAGTTATATATTGAGAAATAAAAAAAAATGCCATTGCTTTTAAAGTCTTATTAGATTTGATCTACACATAAACAATTTGTATGTTCTTTTGGATCTCTAAACAATTTTTTTGTCATCTATTGTTGTATCTCTCAAAGTAACAAAATTTGAGCGCATAATAAAAAATGTCAACCACTACATACAAAAATTTACATATAAAATTTACATATAAAATTTAGAATTTAATAAATTCTAAAAGGGCGCTAGCCCCACCTCAATTTTTTTTTAAAAATTACATATAAAAATTAGAATTTTTTTTATATAAAATTTAAAATGATATTTTGGTCTACGTTAAATTCAGCCCTCTTCATAAAAAATTCTAGCTCCGCCACTAACAAGACCATGTTGAGGACAGGTTTACATGCAAACGCCATGAATGGCAAGACCATAACTCACGTTTGGAATCATCCCTGATTTAATCTTATGAGAGATGGATGACTTTGGGTGTTTTAGGTGAATAAAAAATCTCAGGATCGTGTTCGTGATGTTTCTGAATCTTAATAGAGTCTTCCCGCTTTATTCCTTAGGAGGACATAGTAATGATGCTTCCTAATTAGGGCAGAACTAGAAATTTTTTTTGAGGGGAGCCCAATAAATTTTGATGAGGGCTGAAATATCATTTTTCAAAATTTTCACAAATGAAACTTTCTAAAATTTACATGTAATTTTTTTTTAAATTGAGGCGGAGCAAGGGCCCATGCGGGCCCCACCTTGGCTTCGCCCTTGCTCCTAATTAAACCATTTGAGTCAGTCAATTTGGTCAAATTACAAAGACTGGAAATAATTCAAAAGTTTAAAAAGAAAAATGAGAAAGATTATTCGAGATTTCCAATAACTGACCTGCAATTAGTACGACATAATAATTTGAGCGTTGCTCCTCAATCTATGGGAAGCAAAGGTCACGTTGTCAAAGCACTTGCAACTTTCAATAGATGGAAAGTAGGAACGGGCAGGGCTGGCTATGCTATAGTCATGTAGGCACTCACATAGCAGAAGGGATAGTCGCAAGGGTGGAGCCAGAAATTTTTCATTAAGGGGGCCGAACTATAGTTTTGAAATTTTAACTGCGATAAGAATATAATTTTTGCAAAATTTTTATATAGGGGCTAAATAAAAACCCAGAGGAAACGCCAAATGGATTAGATTCAAATTGAATATCCAATCAAGTTCCTTCATGAAAGTCAGATATGAAATTTAACAACTGATTAAGAAATCAGGTCAGTTTCAGATTTAAAAAATTACATTTGATTGGATTCTAATTCACATTTGACTTCAAATAAATATCTGATTGTATTCAGATTTGGGTCGAATTTGGATTTAGTTTTAAATAAATATCATAGATCCATTATATTTATATATTTTGAAAGTCAGTTATTAGTATATAATAATGTGTTCAGATTCAGATGTACATTTGAACGATGGGTTTGGTTTTGGTTATAAATGTACAAGTCGGATTCGGATTGGGTTAATTTGGATATGGTTATTGTATAGACTTTTATTCTATGCATTCAAATCCGAATTCGAATCAGCATAAATAAAATATAAGATAAATTGGATAAGATAAAAATTACATCCAATTCAGGTAAATGGTGTTTCCTAAGCAATTGGGTTTGATGTCCTTCGCATATTGTCATTTGTTAAATAGGCTATTTATCTCAAATTTATCAAATGATGTTGGCAATTTTATTAGTTAATGATCTGTATGGTTGGTAGGGAACATAAGATTGTATGCATAATTATTAGGAGATGCATGAATGTTCAAATGATGCAACAAGAATTTTATGTGCCTATCTATTGACACCCTTAATACCATGCATCCATTCAAATGGGCCTATACAATTGGATTAATATATGTATGATCTACAATATTTAGTCGACATCTTACAAGTTCTGAATCATTTGGACGTACAAGAAAAAAATTGTTGGACTAAAATAATCATGATTTCATTGAGAAAATTATCAAAAGTACGAATTTTGCTAAAGGAACTATATTGAGTCCATTTATGTAATCAAATTTAGCGGAATAACTGTTCTTTAGCATTATATATATATATATATATATATATAGAGAGAGAGAGAGAGAGAGAGAGATGTTTTGTTTTTGTTGATAATTTTGTTATCATAATGTGATTGGAAAAAAAAAAGGCAGATTAAAACGGGAAAACGATGCTTGAAATGATCTAAATTCGAAAGGTTAATGCCATCTCCAAGTGAAGTTCATGCACAACGTGGTTGGCAAGGTAAGTGCCAAATTATTCCATTCACATTGTTGACAAGAGGATGCTGGAACAGATGATCAGATGTTGATCAGCTCCTTGGCATTAATGTTTGGCTGGTTGGTGATCACTCAATTTCCTTGGCAAATCTAACACAATAAATAGGAGAGCCGAGAGCGTCGAGCTCTCTAAACAAGGAACTGGACCAAACTTTCCACTGCGAATTCGACAGTGTTACGTTGGGCGATGGGATATGATTCGCCCCTTGCTGCCTTGCCATCATTCCTGCCATGCAACTCCTCCTTCTTCTTCTTCTTCCTTTTCACAAGTCTCCTGATCATCAGTGCCCCGGCTTATGCTTCTAAGGATTCAGCACCTTTGTGCCTCTCTAACCAGAGTGCCGCACTCCTCCAATTCAAGCAAGGTATTGACCTTCAGCCCAGCAGGCTGAGTTCGTGGAAGAAGGGGACAGACTGTTGCCGCTGGGAAGGCGTTACCTGCGACAAAACTGGCTTCGCTACTGCACTGCAAATATCCAATGTTTGGTCCGGAGAGGACGGTAGTAGTAAGCTCGACCCTTCTTTATTCGAACTTTCACATCTTCGGGTTCTTGATCTTGGAAACAATGGATTTGATGGTGAAATCCCAAAAAGGCTCGGGGAACTCACTCACTTGACTCACCTTGACTTGTCGAACTGTTATTTCGAAGGAGCGGTTCCAATGGAGATCTCGCAACTTTCAAGGCTGGTCTATCTTAATCTCTCTGGTAATGTTCACTTACTACTCGAGAACAATAGATTTACCCATCTTGTAAGTGGGTTAAGCAGTTTGAAGCACCTCGCCCTCGATCAAGTTGTCATCTCCATGAGCAGCAAAAGCGTGAGTGTGATTACGTCGTCGTCCTTGCCAGGTTTGCAAACCCTCAGCCTAGAGAACTGTAATATCTCTGGCACTTTGGATGAATCCATTCTCCAACTGCTCTCCCTTGCTTACATGAATCTGAATGAAAACGAATTGTTCTACATACCAGAGTTCTTTCAGAATTTCACCTCCTTACGGGTTCTCAAGTTGGCATACAGTTCTATCCGTAGCTTTCCTTCGGGCATTCTCCTACTGCCAAATTTAAAGACTCTAGATGTCTCAAATAATGATGATTTGGTTGTGTCTCTGCCCTCAAAAGCTATTCCATCAAGTAGCAACATTCAGTATCTGGATCTAAGCCATGCGGAGCTGCATGGTGACCTTGCGGTGCTCTCAAATCTCACCAAATTGACGCACTTGTACCTACCTAACTGTGCAAATAATGGAAGCCTTCCATTTTCTTGGGCCTCAGATAGACTAGTCGAAGTGGATCTCTCATCCAACAATCTGAAAGGTTCTATTCCTGAAGGTTTCTGTTCTTCCAGCCTCACTACCCTACGCCTTGAGAGCAACTTCTTAAGTGGGACGATTCCATCTTGCCTTTTCAACCTACCCACTCTAGAGTACCTTCACCTCTATGGCAACCAATTGACTGAGGGCATCCCTCCCACCATCGTAAATCTCCCTTCATTAATAGAACTGCAGCTTTCCAGCAACAGGCTAACCGGAAGCATCCCCTCTTCTCTTCTCAACCTCCCCTCCTTAGACACACTGGATCTTGCAAATAACAGATTCAATGGTTCACTTCCCAACTTCTTTAATCAGCTTCCGAACTTGACTTTTTTGCAACTAGAGAACAATTGCTTTAGTGGCATCATCCCTTCCTCAATTAGCACCCTTTCTGCTTTGATGGAAGCTGACCTTTCCTCCAACTGTTTTAATGGGACTGTAGATCTCTCCCCATTCTTGAGCTTGCACAATCTCGAACTATTGAATCTTTCCAACAATAAGGGACTGACAGAACTGGAACCGACAAATTCTAGCTACTCATTTCATGGCTCTGTGGAACTTTCTATGCTCGATGTGAACTTAAGTTCATGCAACATCGACAGCTTCCCCACGTTCCTTCAGAAATTAGGTCTTCTTCATATCCTGGACCTTTCTAATAATAGGGTGAGAGGTAAGGTACCATCTTGGTTATGGAGGAGTTTTAGCCTGACAGTTTTACTTCTGAATCATAATAAGATAGATGGATTTGAAGCAGTCAATGGTAGTAGCTTGCAGGATTCCCGAATTGCATACTTCTCTGCCCTCAACAATCTCATTGTTGGAGAGATCCCGACCTTCATTTGCAATTTGACTATGCTCCAGGCACTAGTTATATCAAACAATGATCTCACCAGCACCATACCAGAGTGTCTTGGCAGCCTCGGGCTGAAGGTCTTGGATCTTGCAGAAAATCATTTGCAAGGTCAAGTTCCACCCATGAATGCCAGTGTGGAACTGGTCAGCCTCGACAACAACTTATTGAGTGGGAAAATTGGTCACAGAGCTTTCCACAATTGCATAAATTTGCGGGTTTTGGATCTGGGCAATAATCAGTTCAATGACTCATTTCCCTCTTGGTTGAGCAGTTTTCCCAATTTGAAAGTGCTAGTTTTGAGGGCCAACCATCTCCATGGACCCATAACACTTTCTGGTTCGAGAGAAGCCTTTTCCTCTCTGCATATCTTGGACATCTCTAGCAACGATTTATCTGGGTCGCTTCCACAGGAATTGTTTACAAGTTTAAGAGATATGATGGGGAATGAATCAAACGGCCAGTGGACACATATCAATACATTTGAGAATCGGTATCGGCCTTCCGCCTTGTTGGAAGTGCCCTCCTATGTTAACCAATTTGTTAGCTACAACATAGACTATTTTATGGTTTCAGTGGTGCAAACCATCAAGAGAATCACT